>NW_017731351.1:8597809-8717599 GCF_001890085.2 Hipposideros armiger
ACCTCACCTGCTGCACTAACCTGACCTCCCCCACCTCACCTGCTGCACTAACCTGATGACCTTGCATCTCACCTGGCACACCCAGACTAAAGCCACACTCCTCTCCAATAGTCCCTCACTCACAACAAGCTCCTTCCCATTTGGGGCCTTCACTAAGGACCTGTCTTTTTAAAGAAGCCAGTCTTTCTCTAGTCACTTTGTGTCATTACTCTGTTTCATTATTTATAGCGCTTTACTAGATATAGTTATTTGTTTACTTTGCCCCCACTCAAAGGTAAACTGTCAGAGCAGTGGCCTTACCTATCATGTTCATCACATCTCAAAAACCCAGCACATTTATTAAATTTTGAACTTTTTCATTTATTTTTGGGAAAGCGAATTTTCTTTTGAGTATTCAACTACTGATAAATTCATTATATACTCAAGAGGGACTATTTATAATAATGCTAATTAATTAGAGGAACAAAGAACATTGAGTTCTGGTTTCTGATAAATTCTACTCATGTTACTAAGTCATGTCATTTATTTGTGTTGTATCAAGTACAAAAACAAAATGTAGAACAAAACATATCTCAAATATGTCTTGAGTCTGAGTGCAAAATGAGAAACCGTTATTGTGTTGTAACAAGCTCCCCAAACTGGAAATTCCTATCCACCAGTAACTCTATGGCTTACCCGAGGCAAGTCTGGACAGGTCTTTGCAGCTTCGCTTCTTGCTGCATTAAATGGATACAGCACAAGCTTACCTCATCAAGATGCTATGTGAAGCAGTTTCTATTTATTGCAAGTACTGTATGATTTTTGTGACTATATTGGTGTGGAACGGCACGTTTATTACATGATGGCATCAAAAGACTTCGTTCCACGAAGGATGACGTATTCTTGGAGATAGTAGAGGGATTATAATGCATGTGTCAAATTAATTTATCTAAAGATAAATTTGGAATTTAGCTAAGCTGAAAAATTGTCTCAAATAATTTTTAATTGCATTTTAAAGTAAGACTCTTAGATATCTCAGGATAGCCTCAAAACTTTAGTAGAAAAATCGTGAAATATACCTTATAAACTTATAAGTTTATATTTATATGTGTATGTATTATATAAATAGAACACTGTTAGACACATTCTTATTTTGAAATTAAAAAAAACCTTTCTGATATTAGCATTCATTTACTTGAGACCTTGTGGAACTCAACAAAATAATAGAACTCAACTAAGGATTGTTAACTTATTCAGGATGTAACTGATTCTGAAAGAATGATACTATTCATCTTTCTCAAACTGGAATTTTAAATATATACAGTTTCATAGATGTATTATATAGAGTTTTTAAAAGGATGTGGATCAAGTCATCTTAGCATTTTGTATCATAGGTTCCTCAACTGCAATTCAAAGAGAATGAAATAAATCAGTGTTTTTGAAACATTTTGCTCAGGAATCCCTTTTCCCTCTAAAAAGTAGGGACCTCAAAGAGCTCAATTTATGTTTGTGAGGATTATATCAATCATGATTGTCAATATTAGAAATTAAAACTGAGAAAAACATAAGATATGTATCAATTCATTTAAACATAACCATTCCACTATATGTTAGTATAAACAAGATACTTTATGAACAGTAAAATAACTATATTTTCCAAAACAAAAAATTGAGAAGAGTGACATCGTTTTACATTTCTTAAAATTAAATTTATTGGGGTGACAATGGTTAGTAAAATTATATAGGTTTCAGGCGTGCATTTCTATAATACGTCATCTATGTATCACATTGTGTGCTCACCACCCAGAGTCAGTTCTCCTTCTATCACCATATATTTACCCTCTTCTACCATCCAGTTTTCAAATCTGTCTAATGTCTGGCTTAATGGCTAGATTCTCCTATTTTTCCACATGTATTCTTCCATGATATGCTGTTTTGGTTGCAGTATATGAAGAAAATCTGGCCTCGTGCAGATGTTTGAAAAAGATGTAAACCTTTAAAACTTTGAGAGTCTTTTCCGATAATAGTGGATTTCTTTGATCCTACATGGAAACGTGACATGTGGTAATTTCTCAAAGCCTGGTTGCTGTGTGAAATCTGAAGCCAGGCAATGGATTGTTCCTGTCAAAGACTAATAACTTTTTGGGGAATGACTTGAAGAAACTAACAGGGATTGTGCCACCCTTCAGTATCCCACTGTAATGTGATGTGTTGAGGGCTCTTTTCCTTTATCTTTATTTGGCTACTTTTCATTGATGAGTATCATTTTATTATTTTAAAATATTTATTTTTGATGTGCTTTCTCAAGGCTAGATAATAGTGAGATTATCTCTCTAGATAGATGGATAGATAGGTAGATAGATATTGGGTTGTCGGAAAAGTCATGACACATTTTTACAATGAAAAACAGAAAAAATACGTCATGACTTTTCCAACAACTCAATATCACAGTGAAATGGTGAATACTGAATATCATTAGTTTAACCTGCAATTCTGTAAGCCTCTGCACACTTGATGGGGGAGGGTAGAGCAGTGGTAGCGGTTAAATAAGCCACAGTAATCGTAATAATGTAAATAATGCTCCGAGTCAGCTCTACCAGCAGAGTCCTGGGGGCCTAGCCTCTAAATCTTTCTTTTAGGATCAAGAAGTACCCAGCATGCCTCTTCAGTCTGTTCACAATCTGGGTCTCCTTGGCCCCTCTTGGTAGCCTCCATCCCCTGTTGTTGCTGATAATAGTGGCCTCCTGGGTCCCAGGTCACCAGACCTCCAATCATCTGTTCTTCCCTGAATTCAAGACACACTGCGCTCCTCATCTGCTGTGCTATTGGGCTTGAATGAAGAGGGATGAGAAACCTCATGCGCTATTGGTGGGAAAATGAACTCAGAATACTTAGTGAAGTTCATTGTCTGTGTGTCTATGTATATATCATTCTCACAGCTGGGCTTATACTGTGTACAGGTCCTCAGCAGCTTTATGTGGGTGATGGAATGTGTTATTTGTGTTAGCAAGGAGTTACAGGAAGTCTTGGTTTCTGTCCCTAATGGAATGGCCGATTGGAAGGCGTGTCGTGTGTACAGCGGAACCCAGTATGGTAATAGGTAATCATTTTTATATCCAGCAATGTGGCTAGATCTTAGAAGTTCAGAACAAATTTTGTAGGGTGGAACGATTTATGTGCATTCAAAACACACACAAAGACAACACCAATCTATTGTTGCTCAGGGCTGTGCTTTCAGACGCCTAAGGACGTGTGCTGAACGGCCTGGTGTGTGCATCTCTGATGGCAAGGACCGTGCAGATGAGAACGGGTAGGACAAGAGGAAAGGATAATGAGCTGAAATGAGAGGGGCGTGGCTTGGGCTTGCCGCCCTCTTGGAATGTGAAATCTCTGTATTGGAGGGCCGTATGACTCATGGATGATTAGCATGTTTGTCCTAGTTTTGGGGAAGAATAAGTAGTGTTCCCTGCAAAAACAGATTCTGGGAGGATTTGAATGGCCTTATGTAGAAGACAGGTGGATACTTGGTTAGCATAAATTCTTTCTTTAAATATATTCCTCCATCAAAAGTGTTAGAAATTATTCTGAAATTTGCCTCCAGCCATCAGTCTAGGAAAGGAGAGGAAATTTGAAAATGTGGTTATTTAATATTCATACAGGATTGTTCTGTAAATCTGGAAAATACAAAGATATTGTGTCAAAAGTTTGCCTTTTGTTGAGTTTTGTGTACTCTATCAGGAAGTAATTTAAAAAGCATCAGTCTGTTTTGTTCTGGTAGCATTATCTCATTGTGTGTACTCACTAAGCCCTTTATTCATCGGTACGATTTCCCGTCATCAATTTTTGTGAGAACAGCACTCTACAAACCATAGCCCCCACATGCGGCTCTGCCTCGCTTAGCGTCCGGCAGGATTCCGTTGCTCCGGTGTTCTTGCGATAAATCGTAGGCTCTTTCATAATGCCTCCTAGGTGTTATGTCATTTCCATGCAAATTATATTTAATAAATCATAGCACTGTAGACTGTAATCAAAGGAAGGTTTAATTCTGTGGGTTATAAGATTCAAAGGGCACCACTTTGCAGTAGGCCAACCTCGTTTTAAAGTTGATGTTTCTCTCAGTTTGAAAAGAAAGTGTTCAATGTAACACTTTTTCCTATGAATCATTCACATTTTAGGAAAATGATTTCCGTTATTAATATTTTAAACACTATCCTTTAATTCATAGTTAAATATTTCTACTAAAATGTCTTAGAGATCGTCAAAAATGTCCCAGTGATGTCATTTATATATATGTATGTGTTTGTGTGTGTGTTTCTTACTCCTTCTGAATTTTGTGATTTCTTTATTCAATATTCATGTTCTTTTCCGACTTACAGAAAAGTGGGTCATTATACAAATGTTCTGAGCATATCGATGTTCTTCTTTCCAACTTTTTTATGCCCTGGCAGCATAAAATATGATGAAATTTGTAAGGCACCCAGAGAAGACTGAATCTACTTGTAGCAAGGTGGGCACAGCTGCCCTGTCCTGTGGGTCCTGCCCCGCCACCCTCAAGCTGAAGGGGGTGCTATCTCCTACACACTGGACAATTATTTGTGCTTCAGCAATCCCACCGGGAAGTTCTGAATTAATGCTTTGGAATTTTTCTAAAGAAATAACTTTTCTAGCCTCTGGAGCAACAGTTCTCAACCTTCCCAATGCCGCGACTCCTTAATCCAGTTCCTCATGTTGTGGTGACCCCCAACCATAAAATTATTTTCGTTGCTACTCTATAAATGTAATTTTGCTACTGTTATGAATCGTAATGTAAGTATATTTTTGTTTTCCTATGGTCTTAGGCGACCCCTGTTAAAGGGTCATTCAACCCCCAAAGGGGTTGCGACCCACAGGTTGAGAACCGCTGCTCTAGAGGTTAGATTAGTTCTAGAACTTAGTGAGTCCTCCTCTTTTATAAAAGGATTTAGATGGTAAAGGATAAAGGATGAAAGGATGAAAGATGGTAAAGGAGTATTACCCTTCAAAAAGTGGGGAAGATTCAGGGAAGATCTCTGGAGATATTCTCACAACTTACTAGTGCTAGCACTATTATTATTATTATTATTATTATTATTAGTAGTAGTAGTAGTAGTAGTAGTAGTAGTCATAGTCATGGCTTATGTTTCAAATTGTGAAATCAGTGTCTGGATTATTAGTAGCATTTAAGGGATGCTAATGGTCGTGCAGTCATTGAAAGGTGACAGGCAAGCGGGAGAGGAAGCTTAGAAGCAACTGTGGGGTGGGTAATAGGTGAAATGAGAGGTGATTTGAGAGCAGTGAACCACAAACTGCTATCAGTTGGACTGTCTGCACTTTCCAAGCTGGTTTCTGCAGGACATCTTTGTGAGATCAGTTTGATGAAGAAGCATGATGAACCCCTTTATCAAATAAACGGGAGAAATTCTGAAAAAAACAGTTACACTTGATGCATAATTTCTGAGAGTCTTTCATATGCTGCTTTCTTTGTATGTTTCTAGGAGGAAACTACAGCCTTTCTCAAAAGTGTTTGGGCCATGTATGTTTTCTTTTCTCAAAATACTCACCTCTGCAGGGACACCAGGGCTTTCCTACCATAAGAGCAGGCTGGCCGCACTGCCTCGAGCAATGTTGTAGGAACAATCTAGTCCAACTTTGAAGACTACACAATGTTTGGTGGTGGTAACCTATCCTTAAGCTGGCTCAGTAGAAGTGGTTTTTCTTTGTTCACCTTTATTTTGTCTTCTCTCTCTAGTCAGTATCTTTTAATGCACGCTGTTGCAACACAAATGGATCTGTGACGTACATTTCTCAATACATGGAGATGATTTCAGGCATTTTTGACAATCCAGTCAACCTTTCTAGTGCTTTTAGTTTTTCACCATTCTGGGAGAAAGTTGATGGAAGGTTATCTATGGCTTTTATAGCCTTGTCGTGTTACTTTTATGTGCAGCATTTAATTTATTCCAAATACGATTATGAAAATAGAATTAGAAATCAGTAAACCTTCTTAATTTACTTGGTGAAGTTTTCATAGTTTAGAGCAAATTTGATTAAAGTCACTAACTTAGTGGTTTTGTATTTTTGATGATTTGTTCTTTATATGTAACATTTTTTCTAAATTTTCTGTGATAAGAATCTATTACTTTTATATTAAAAATCATAATGTTTAATATATTTTGCTGTATAATATTATATAAAATATGAGGTCCTAAAAACTGGAAGGAAATGTGAAAAATAACTATGATTATCTTGGAGTGGTAGGACTTTATGTGATTTTATTCTATTTTTCAATTTTTTTCTGTAATAAAGACAGGAAAAAATTTAAGAATGCATAAGTATCTTGGATAAATAAGGGGGGAATGCCCTTTAAATTTAATTTTATATTTGCAATCTTTCATATAAGTAATCAGAGGAAATATCCTGAAATGTTTTGTTTTAGTTACTGGTATAGAAACATTCACAAGGAAAGCAGACGAAGACCACACTTGTGGAATCAAATAAGAAACAAAAAACACTCTGAAATTCTTTTCTGCTTTCTCAAGTACATAAGAAGTCAGTTTCAGTATGACATTTTAAAAGTTCCATCCAAGTATTTTAGTTAGGTACTTGTTGTTGTAAGAAATATACCGTATTTCCCCATGTATAAGACGTATTTTAATTTTGGGGCCCGAAATTTGAAAAAAAATGTGTTACATAAAGTTATTGAACTCAAGTTTTATTCATCATACAATTCATACAACTCCTCATCACTGTCAAAACTCCCAACCATTAGCTTGTCCTCATCTGTGCCTGATGGCGAATCACTGTCTTCATATATTGCCTCGTCCTCAGTTCCATCTATGGCATTTGAAATGCCACACTTCTTAAATGACTTGACAACGATCTACAACCACTGTATAAGACGCACCCAGTTTTTAGACCCCAAATTTTTTGAAAAAGGGTGTGTCTTATACATGGGGAAATACGGAACCTCTCAGTTTTGATAACATCATTAGAACCCGATGGTTTGGCCCTGAGGAAATACTGGACACAAGTATTATGAGTGTACAGACGGTTTTCCAGCTAGTATTTCCAGAGGAAATGTCATAAGCAGTTAATTCCTTAGTTTACATTTCCAGTTTTTCCACTTTTATTTTCACTGAAATTGTTCTCAGACTTCATGATCAAATATTTAATTCATCTAAGTTGCTTTTATCCATATAAAACGGAGCAGAATTTTATTGTGAAATTTCTTTTTTTGTACCTGTTATATCAATGACATTTGTTCTGGCCTAATTCTGTTTGATTATTCTGTGTAACTGATTATTTGAAAAGATAATCCTGAGCAAAGTCTCCTTGGTGCCTTTTCTCACAAGATGAGAAGAGATGTGAGAGGTCATGGAGAATTGTCTCCAGACAAAGAGGTAGGAGGCCACCGCTTTTCCCATAAATTGACTGCTAAACTCCGGAATTAAGGGTGGCATCAGCTGTTTTATTTCTATTTCTGTTTCCTTCTGTGTGTCCCTTCACTGCTGTCTCCTGCATCCAGCATGATGCCCCAGCACCTAACACAGTACCTGGCATATAGAAAGCCCTTACGTTTCAAAAGACTAAAGGAAGGAAAGAGGACTTCAGTTTCCTATCGCTGCCACAAGCCCAGCGGTTTAAAACACAACTTGATTATCTTACAGTTCTGTATTTCAGGAGTCCATCGGCAGTCCCTCTGGGCTAACATCGAGGCGCCACTGGAGGTGCATTCCTTTCTAGACGCTCAAGGAGAGAACCATTGCCCGCCTTTCCTAGCTGCTCGAGGTGACCAGTGCTGCTTGTCTTGTGGGCCGTTGTCCATCTTCACAGCCAGCGACAGGGCGTCTCTCTGGCCCTGCTTTCGCTGTCGCCTCCCTCCTGGGCTGGCTTCTTCCTCTCTTAAGGGCCCCTGTGATTACGTTTTGCCCACCTGGATGATCCAGGGTGATCGGTCAGCCTTACTTCTATCTGCACCCTCAATCCCCGTTTCCACGTAACGTGAACTATCACAGGTTCCAGGGGTTAAGGTGTGGGCATCTCTGAGGGGCTGTTGTTATGCCTAGCACACGGCCCCGCAGAGCAGTGCCCATGCTGTCCAGTCCGATCCAGCTGGGGGGAGTGTCGTATGGCAGCAACAGAGGAATTTAGGTGAACGAAACCACGTGGCAGGATGTTATCAACACGACAAGCACGCTGAGTCTTGCTTATCTAGCACACCCAGTAATTGCACTGTGACTTTTTAAATACACTGAACTGAGTGATGCATGAATATATTAAAATGATTACCCCTCGTGATAGGATTATGGATTTAACCTTTCTTCATGTTTTTGTGCATTTACTAAGTTTTCTACAATAAATAGGTTTTGCTTTTATAATGAAAACAAATTTTCAGAATTTCCAAACAATTTCCATAGACTGTAAAAGTTGCAAACACAAAAGAAATAAGTGAAATGACACATATAAAATTGATATAAATGACAAAAACTAAATTCACATGGTGACCAGAAACTCAACATGGCAGCCAGTAAGCATGCTAACAACGCCATGTGGCTGGATCACATTTTAAAATATGGCGAAGTTATCAGGTCATCCCACTACTGCACTCAGCACGAGGTCTGAGTAGCATCCGGTTTATTTTCCGATTTTCATAAGGAGGCATTAAAAAGACTTAAAAATTAGATCGAGTGAATAGGGATTATTTTTTATGATTAAAAAATTCATGAAAGATGGCATAAAATATGTTCAGAGGACAGGGATAAACGTGGCAAACACCAGGTGGAGTCGTGATGGGATGGGGGTGGGATCGGGCTGTAACCAGGCTTCTCAGGCCGCCCCGCCTGGCCTGCCCGCCAGACTGCCTGCAGGGAGGGCCACTGAGCGCCACGCCCGCGTCCAGAGACACTCCCAGCTGAGCAAGAAATACACCTCACTAGTTGGTGCAAGTTGGAATTAGTTCTCTGGGGACTGATCCAGCATTCGACATGCTAGGGATACGAGCCTGGCATGTGGGAAAGTGGTTTTCTGCCTCAGTTTCCCTGTTGAGCACTCCTTTTCCTGGCTGTGATTAGAGTTCTGCCCAGGCCCTCAGCCTGTCGCAGATGGGCTGGATCACAAACCCTGTGCCAAGACCAGCCCTGGAACCCCGATTCAGATGTGCCCAGCAGCTGGAGCCAAGCCAGGGAGGGCACAGTTTTCCAGATCCCCCGTGCTCTTCTTTGAAGTGGCTGTAAATATTTTTCATTATAAAAGCCACACGATTACATGACCGAACCTTAGAAAATAAGGACAAATTTTATACACAGTACCACCAGCCCAACACCGCCTTAAGAAGTTTGTTTCATTGTTCCTATAAAGGACTGTATGGGAAGTTGTTTTCATGTGCATGGACAGCAGGTCCCCAGAGTCAGCATAACCTGTGCTGGCGACGGAACTCATATGTCTGAGCATATCACCAGGTCCTGCTGAGACCTGCCAGGAGAGAATCGGGAGCTGGGACTCGGGTGGGATTGCCACCAGCCCCACTGACCCACAGTGAGTTCAGGGAGAGGGCAGCCCAGAAACATCAAACACCCTTCTCACCAAGCAACCACCCAACCAGCAAATGAAAACCTGAGCGCATTTGGAAATCAGGTTATCACTCAGTTTCTCACTAAGAGAGGAGCGATTCTCACAAGTTCAGCAGTGAATGCAGCGGGGCTTCCCCAGGAAGGGCTTGGGGACAGCTTCCTAGGACACTGACCCAGGGAGGAGGAACAGGAGAGGACAGGGTCTGATCTGTGGCCTGACTGAGTTCTCGAGCACATGTGCATGGCATGACCTCCAGGAATGTGCAGGAAGGTTGGGTGTGTTTGAAGGGGCACTGCGGGCCCCACAATCGAGGAGAGAGGGAAGTTCCTGTGAAGCTCCCGTTGTGCCCCCAGACTGGGATGGCTTGTCCATGCGTGCTACCGACTACCTCCTCCCCTGGAATTAATTGATATGTCTGGGCCCCTGGTGGGGACATGGCTGGAAGACAGTACTGCAAGCTTCCCGGAGGCTGGGACTGGGTGGCCTCTTTTCCTGCCGCCACAGTCAGCCCAGAGCTTCACGCAGGAGGGCCTCGGTGCCCTCCTGGGAACACGTGGTGAATGGGGCCCAGTAAAGGCCACCGTGCTTGCTGGTGCGTGGGGCCATCTGGGGTTAGCGCAGGATCGGGGAGCCAGTGCGCTCTGATGAGGCTCCAGCCAAGATCCCACAGACTGTGTTAAGCTCGTCAGAGGGTGGGGACGGATCAAAACCCTGCAGTCGCCTGCTCTTAGTGCAGATAATCTGGGCAACTGGGACGGTCGCTGTGGGCGGAGGTGGTGCCTTTGCTCTGAGAACATTGAAAGACGGGGCTCTCTGGGACACGCAGGTATGTGAGATGAGAAACAGGTCAGGAAGGAGGCATGCACCCATGGGGCTGTGAGTCAGAGAAGTAAGCTCAGACTCCACATTTTAGTGGCGCAGCGTGAGAGAAATGCTTGCTTCTGGGGAGTGCAAGTTCACACACGCTGTCTTGGGTTAACTTGGTAACGCTACTAACCGCCTGTACGCCAGGCTCTCAGTGGTTTCACTCGCCGCCCGCCTTCTCTCAGTCGGCCTGAGCTAGGCGCTCATGCCCACTCCACCACACAGCCCGGGTGCTCTGCGTGAAGTAACTGCCCCGGGAGCACACCGCCGAGAGGAGCGGAGGGAGGCTTGCACGCGCGGAGCTCAGGCGGCCGGCTTCCCTCGCTCCACGGCCCGTCTCCGTGGAGTAAGAGGTGAGGGCCCTCTGAGTCACACTGCTACTCTTAGGCGTTTCCTAAGGACAGATACACACGCTTCTAGAAAGACTGGTATTGCAGCCTGGACTGTAGGGGGGAACCGCTGCGAGCATCCCGCGCAAGGCCGCGCGTGCTGGGGGCCTAGCCTCCCGGGTCCTGTCGTCAGTAGGTGTCCCCACCGACCCATTCGAAGCGTCTTCCTTCAAACTGGAAGAGTGATGGATGTGCCTCACAGGAGTTCAAAATAGGAAACCACTGCTTTGGGAATGGCCAAACTCACGATGTGGCTGTGCACAAAAACGAAGTTCTTCGAGAATCTCCGGATTTATGCTGATACAGTTATACAGCTGAAGCAGTGCTTCGCTCCTGCCCTGGTCAGCCCCCTTAGTGAGCTGAAGCCTGGGAAGCCTTGCGGGAAACCCGAGCGTGAATTCTGAAGGAGCCGGCTGGCCCTGAGGAAGGCGGGACTGCACGCTGCCCTTGTGATGTCCGCCTGCGTCCTGCGTAGTCACGGGCCTGCTGCTGCTGTGCCCGCCGGGACCGGGGCGGCCGTTGCAACCCCTTAGCTCCAAGGTGCGCGGGTGCTCTTTCGCTTTCGGATCCGTCAGTTACCTTACCTGGTTTTCCAGCATTTTAGCAGCCATGTGCCTGGTAAAGCTCCACCACCGGGGCCATCAAGGGAAACGGGCAACCCCAATGTCTTAGCTGCCAAAGGGCTTGGCATCTGCGTCGCTGGTCCGCCAAGTGGGACAGTCAGTTCTCTGTGTGCCCGAGGGACGAAAGGAAGGACGCGTTCTAAAACTTTTATCTCTACTGTAACCAGTTTTTACTGTTGTATTGCCTTTTCAATTTAGAAAGATAATAAGAGAAAATTACAGGGGAGCTGTGTTTCTGTTTCAATGTTTTGAACAAAGCAATCTACTGAGGCTTTGACATTTCTTAGAAACCACCCACATGACTGAAAAAAAGTTTGCTGCTCTTAAGAAACCTCAAAATACGAGGACGTGACAAGTATGAACCCTGCGATGTGGTGGGACTTATTGAGGTGCGAGTGCCGGCAAAGCGCGCTGCTGCCCGGCAGAAACAGACCTGGAGCAGACAGCCCTGCTCACCTGTCAGGGCCGCGGGGCACGTGGGAACAGGCGCTGGTTCCGGGCGAACTACCCCCGTTTTGAAGTGCGGACTTTTACCGGAGGGTTCTTCCTCCGCAGTCTTTTTTTCTGAGATGGTGCAAAACGCTTTTTTGATCCCGGCGCAGATTTCACCCTTGGCCCAGGGCCACTGGTTGCTGGCTGAAGAGCTAGTTGCAGCCCCAGAGAGAGCGAGAGAGAGACATTGCACACAGGACCGCGCAGCCTGCGAGTGGGTGCCAAGCGGGAGAGGGGGCCAGTGTTCACAACCCGCCTGCGGGGGCCTGCACATGGAGCTTCTGTTATTCAGGGAGTCTGCTTCTTGGAAAAAACAGTGCCGCTACTAGTCAGGACCCAGTCAGGGAAACAGGGTCCATTCCAGGCAGTTCAGCGGAGCCTGTTGCAAAGGTCCTGGGGCCACCGTGAGCTTCTGTCCATGGCGGCCTTACCATGGGGCTGTGTCTTTCATTTAGGGAAGAATGAAGTAAATACGGATCTTTTCCAGTTGTTTCTTTCTTAGGAATATTATTTCCCACATACATTCTTTAAAATATGTTTAACACAGTTGTTCAAAAATCCTTTCCTTATATACGTTACCTTTAAAATTACAAAAATCAACAATGCACATTTCAGAAATAGAAAAATAATGTAAAGAAAAAAACTTTAAAATTCTAGTTATTCTACTGCCCAGAGATACTACTTTCAATTTTGGTTGCAAAGCATATAGACAAATCTGTGTAGGATCATACAGTTTTGTTACTAGCTCCCCCCGCCCCCCATCCTGGGAACTTATTTTGTTTTTTTTACTATTACATTAATAGTCTTCAGGGATTTTCCCTTTGGTGACTTCAGTATATTCCAAGTCTGAGTTTCTTTCCCATTTTCCTACTATTGGACATAGAGTTTATTTCCAACTACGTTATTTCAAGTAAAGCTATAATGTGATATTCTTATAAACAAGCTTTTTTCTGCTGCTTTGATTATTTCCAAACCTAAGAAGGTCTTGCCCTCTTTTTCTCTCTTCTTAATTAGATTTGTGAGAGGGAAAAAATCAGCTCTAATCATCACTTAAATGTGAGTAGTGCCAAATGACATGGGTTCTCAGAAATAAGGGAAAATTACAACTTTAAAATACAATTATATGTAACAGTCAATTCTAGCAGCCTTTAGAGACCTTGAAAATGCCCCTTAGTCACCTTAATGTTCTTCTCTTTATTTTCTCTGTTTTTCTCTCAATGAATTCAGTTTTCTACAGTATCATTCCACAAGTAAAAAATAAAAATCTGATTTAGTATAGATTTTCCACTTTATTCAACACTGTAATTAGAGACAATACTATTTTCTACTGTGTTGATAAATGGCATTTCAGTTAAATAGTGAACTTGAATATATACCCTTAGACTTGACATCGTTTCTGTGGGAAAGTGTGTTCAGAGATCCAAATGCACATTTACAAATAAACTTTGAACATGCAACTGCTTGTAAGTGAAGGACTTCCAGTATCTCAAAAAGTATCCCTTATTTAGTTAACCTCATGTTACTAAATAACATTTTGTTTAGATATATAACTGACCATCAGGTCAAACACAAATAGCTGTGTTTTCTGAAATGTATGTGTGCGCATTTGCTACTGGATGTGGTGGATTTTCTGGAGGATCTGGCCATTGGAATTACTAATGACCCTTAAATTATGTTGATCCTTAAAACGAGATTACGAACCATAACGATGCAGATCCTGAGCGAGCTATAAAATAGTGTAGGCACCTGCGTTGCTCCTGTCCCCTGCCCTGCTATATTTTTTCCATAACATTTATCACCATCTGGCTTATATATGTTTTTATATTATTGTATGTCATCCTTCACTAGACTTAAGCACTATAAGAGCAGGACATTTCTTTCATTCTCTGCTTTAGTCACTCCCTAATACAAAGTAGGTGCTCAATAAATGTCTGATTTGAATGAATGAAGAGTGAGTGAATAAATAGTAAAGATTCTTTGTTTTCAGATTTGATGCAATAGAAATAATATATATCAAAATATTGAAAATTCTGTAAATAAGCCCAAGTTTAAAAACTTGCAAGTGCCTTATTTGTATTATCTTACAAAATTGAAATCTTTAGCTAAATCTATACCGGAAAGAAATATGAATCTCAAAGCCTACAGAAAAAAATAACACATTATTCTTTCCAAGTAAATTGAAGAATTTTGCATTAAAAATATGAAAGAGACATAACTCTTTAAACCAAGTAGCATTGCTTATGATTTTAGAATGTGGTTGTCCTGACCTTTATGGAAAGTCACAAATATGTTTTTCATTTAATACAGACTTCATTTGCCATATTCTTATTAAGCTAAAACTTCCACGCCATAGAAAATTACCCTTGGACAATGAATAGTTGGTATTTAAAATCTTCTGAAAGTTAAGAATTCTCGACAGTTCAAAAATAAACTGTTTAGTCTTTTTTTGGAGGGGCAAGGCTACAAAGAATTAATAAGATGACCAGGGTCAAACCTAGTCTGGCGGTATTTTCTGACAACTCTCATGCTTAGGAATACATTTGTTACAGTGTTTCACAGAAGTTTCCAGACAAAGCTAAATGAGGGAATGGAATTAGAATAGATTTTAAACAAATGTTTATTGAAATCCACAGCTGTATTCATTTTTGGTAACTGGACTCCAAAGCAGAGTAATGAATTTAAACACACAATGACAGGAATGACTTTGTTTAATTTATAAAAATAACAAATTAGTTTGGAAGCAATAGAGGAAGAGTCATCAATATCAACCAGTCTCACCTCTGAAGCCTTTGTTTCATGCATCCCTGAGAGGTGAGCCCATCCCTGCCATTTGCATGATGTTTACTTCGCCCTGTCTCTTTTCCGCTTCCCCTGCCCTTCCAAAGCCCTTCCCACTTCTCCCAGCACAGCCACGCTAGCCACGCTACACATGCCCAGGCCTGTCCTTGCTGGAAAGCTATTGTCTCACGGTTATTGTTGGCAAGTTATCTGTACTAAAGGACCTAGTCACAATTATTTCATTAGACCGTTACGACGATGGCTGCTCATTACCACAGAAGGGCATAGGAATAAAAAGTGATTCCCTTTTCTGTTCTAAAGCGCCTACCTTGTAAAGAAGGTGATTGTTGTTGCCATTCTCTGCAGGAATCAGAATGTTCATATTACTGAAGGAGTCGGAAGAACTTTTCTGTTTCGTTTGCATTCTGGAATTACAAAGGCATTTATATAGAAGGCCAGAAAAACCAATTTGACTCAAAAATTGCAATGCTGTCAATTCTGTGTTTAATGTAAGAAAATATTTAATCTAGTATTCCAAAATATGTAAAATTATGGATGCAAGTATTGCTGAAAGTAACAAAATAAATTCTGGCAAAATTAAGCAAATATGGGAATTTATTGGAAAGATAATGGATAAGTCATAAAATTAGTGGCGCATTTGTAAACTAGGTTCAGAAATACGAAGGCGCTACAAACAGTTCTAGAGGCTCCTAGAACCCCTTTCAGTGTGCTGCTGCTTGCATTAGTCAGCTCCACCTGCTTTTCCTGTCTCGCTTTCAGTCTTCTCACGATTAAAAAGAAAAAAAAGAGAGAGGATACAAATAAATAGAATTAGAAATGAAAGAGGAAATGCTACAACTGATACCACAAAAATACAAAGGATTTTAAGAGACTCTATGATCAATTATATGACAACAAATTTGACAACTTAGAAAAAATGGATAAATTTCTAGAAACTTACAACCTATCAAGACCTAATCATGAAGAAATAGTAAATCTGAACAGGCTGATTGTAAGGATATTGAATCAGGAATCAAAAAACTCACAACAAACTAAAGTCCAGGACCAGAAGCCTTCACTGATGAATTCTACCAAACATTCAAGGAAGAATTAACATCAATCCTTTCAAACTCTTCCAAAAAATAGAAGAGGGGAGAACTTTTCCAAACTCATTTAATGAGGCCAGCATCATCCTCATATCAAAACCAGATAAGGACAACACATGAAAAGAAAATTGCAGGCCAGTATCCCTGATGAACACAGATGAAAAATCTTCAACAAAAGATTAGCAAACCAAATTCAGCAATACATTAAAAGGAGTATACATCATGGTCAAGTGGGATTCATTCCTGGGATAGAAAGCTGGTTTAATATCCGCAATCAGTCATGTGGCACACCACATTAACGAAATGAAGGATAGAAGTCATGTGATCACCTAAATGGATGTAGAAAAAGCATTTGACAAAATCCAACATTCATTTATAATGAAAGCTCTCAATAATGTGGGTATAGAGGGAATGTACCTCAATATAATAAAGGCCACATATGTGACAAACCTACAGCTCACATCACACTCAAAGGGGAAAAGCTGAAAGTTTTCACTGTCGGGAGCAAGACAAGGAAGCCCACTCTTACCCGTTTAATTCAGCATAGCATTGGAAGTCTTAGCCAGAGCAATTAGGTAAGAAAAAGAAATAAAACAAACCCAAATTGGAAAGGAAGAAGTAAAACTGTCACTATTTGCAGACAGTATTATATTATGTATAGAAAACCCTAAAGACTACATAAAAAAACTGCTAGAGGTAATAAATGAATTCGGTAAAGTTGGAGGATACATAGTCAGTACTTAAAGATCCGGTGTGTTTCTGTACACTAAAAATGAACTACCAGAAAGAGAAATAATACAATTGCATTTACAATTGCATCAAAAACAATAAACTACCTAGGAATAAATTTAACCAAGAAGATGAAAGACCTGCATATTGAAACCTACAAGACATTAATGAAAGAAATTGAAGAAGACACAAATACATGCAAAGATATTCCATGCTCATGGAGTCGAAGAATCAATATTGTTAAAATGTTCATACCACCCAAAGCAACCTACATACGTATTTAGTGCAATGTCTGTCAAATTTCCATTGGTATTTTTCACAGAATTAAAACACACAATCCTAAAATTTATATGGAACCACAAAAAAACCAAATCACCAAAGCAATCTTGAGAAAGAAGAACAAAGCTGGAGGCATCACTTCCCTGATTGCAAACTATTTTACAAAGCTACAGTAATTAAAACAGTATGGCATTGACATAAAAGCAGACACATCGATTGATGGAACAGAATAGAGAGCCCAGAAATAAACCCATGTATATATGGTCAATTAAATTATGACAGAAGAGCCAAGAACATACAATGGGGAGGGGACAGTCTCTTCAATACATGGTTGTGGGAAAGCTGGACAGCCACATGCAAAGGAATGAAACTGGACCCCTGTCTTACACCACACACAAAAATTAACTCAAAATGGATTAAAGACTTGAATGTAAGACCTGAAACCATAAAATCCCTAGAAGAAAACATAAGCAGTAAGCTCCTTGACATAGGTTTCAAAAATGATCTTTTGAATCCAACACAAAAAGCAAAGGAAACAAAAGTGGGAATAAAAAAGTAGAACTCCATCATACTAAAGAACAGCTGCACAGTAAAAGAAAGTCATTAACAAAATGCAAGGCAACCTACTGAATGGGAGAAAATATTGGCACATTATATATCTGATAAGGGTTTAAATCTATCTATCTATCTATCTATCTATCTATCTATCTATATATATCATACAACTCAATAGCAAAAAGCAAACAATCCAATTAAAAAATGGGCAGAGGTTAGGAGTAGACATTTTTTTTCCAAAGAAGACATACAGATGATCAACAGGTACATGAAAAGATGCTTGACATCACTAATCGTCGGGGAAATGCAAATCAAAATCATAGTGCTATTTCTT
Organism: Hipposideros armiger; assembly: GCF_001890085.2. Lineage (NCBI taxonomy): Eukaryota > Metazoa > Chordata > Mammalia > Chiroptera > Hipposideridae > Hipposideros > Hipposideros armiger. The sequence goes on from NW_017731351.1 coordinate 8,615,526, forward strand.
CCCATTCATTAGGATGGTCAGTATCAGAAAAAGAAATAAATAAATGTTGATGAGCATGTGGAGAAATTAGAAACCTTTTACACAGCTGGTGTATAAGTGGTGCAGCTGCGATGGAAAATAGTACGGCAGTTCCCCAAAACTTAAAAACAGAATTACCATATGATCCAGTGATTCCACTTTATGGTCAGCATGATAATGGGCTAACTTCCTAAGAACAGTTTCAGGATCATAAACTATCCCTCCAATGACATGTGTTGTATTTCCTTAACTCTTAACCACTGCTTAGGTTACTTCCACTTTCTTACCGGAATAACTAATACAGCAATGAGTAACTTTGTATCTGTTGACTATTAACACACAAGAAACCACCCCAAAATTGTCTATAACCCTGCTGCTGCTCATAGTTTGGAAGTAATTGATTACATCCCAAAGGTATATAACACTTTATATTCTATTTTAAAATAACAACTAAAATCATAAATTAAAATACATAACAGCTAAAGGAGAAGACAAAATATTTTAAGACACTATGATGTCTATAAAATAAATTTTATCTAAGTTGGTAATTGCATTTAACATAAAAGACATGAATCTAGATGTAAAAAGTAACACCAAGAAGACAGTGTTGATTTCTTCTCATAAACTTTGGGATCTTGAATGTAAACAGCTGTCAAATGCTAAGGGAAATAGATCTTAGAAGTCAAGGTAACTTTTTCATCTTCCTGTTCTGTTGCTGGACTGTCATACTTCTCTACACACACACACACACACACACACACACACACACACACACACGTGCGCACACACAAACACACACGCGAAAAAATATTTTTATATATTTAAAGTAAAAACTTTAGAAAATGTAGTGGGGAATTGTTACCGGGCTAACAATACACATGTCATGTCTTCAGAGATTGCAAGTGGGAACAACTAGCTGTAGAGACCCAGTAGGCAGCTCTGCTCGGTGAGGCAGGAAACTTTGGTTTATTTCACTTCAGTTGCCATTTAGGGACACTTGTATGATTGTAAAATGTCCTCTGTGGATGTAGGTGATCTATTTGATTTGTTTATAGGAATAAAGATAACATAGAGGGAGTCTGAAGAGGTATGGCAGACTTCAGTGCTGGCCAACCATTTAGTACCTTTCTAATTATCTTTCTTCTCGTCTCTGTATTTAGGCCATTTAATTCATTTCGTGCTTCCCCATTGAAACACCAGCACACCGTTTACTGGGAACCATTTGTGGAAAGACTTCCTCTATGTGGCCCGTTTCCCGTGATATGATGAAAGGGCTGAGCAGAAGGGACTGGTTAGGCATAATTTACATCGACTGCATAGTCAGACCTTAATGATTCAGTAGCAGATTGTCCTTTGGGGGCTCAATCAAGCACTTGGTTTCTACCCTGTCTCACTGTTGCCGACTTCTTAGCCATTTCGCTAATCATCAGTATATCGGTCAAGAGTGGTTTGAGGATAGAGTAAAGTAGAGGATCACGTTTTCCATCATTTTGCTATTTCTTAGGAGATTTCATAAAATCATGAATGAATGAGGGGATTGAAGCTTGTGTGTAAATCAGTGGACTTTCATGTTGTCATTATCCATGTTACTCTCTGCCTCTAAGGACAGTTACATGTTCTCTGTGCATGGTTTGAAAACCCTCAGAATAAGAACACGTCTTAGTGCCTTCGGGCTGCTGTAACAAAATACAGGCGGGGGCTTATGAGCCGCAGACAGGTTCTGCTCCCAGTTCTGGAGGCTGGACGTCTGAGATCAGGCTGCCGGCCTGGTCAGTGAGTGCTCTCCTGGGAAGAAGCTTCTCCTCTGCAGACTTTGTGTGGCTCCCTCCCCTGGTGGAAGGGGTTAGGGATCAGTGGGATCTCTTTTATGAGGGTACTAGCCCCATTTATGAGGGTACAGCCTTCATGACCTCACCAACTCCTGAAGGCCCCACCTACTAATGCCATCAACTTTGGGGGTTAGGACTTCGACATAAGACTTTTCGGAGGACACAGACTCACAGACAATAGCAACATGGTTATGCACATGTGAAGTCTTAATGGATATTGCTATATTGTCTTATAAGAAAGGTCTACCAATTTGCCCCCCTCGTAAGCAGCGTCTATCTGAGAGTGCCTTTCATTTCTAAGTAAGAAACTGGTTGGTTGAAGGGAAAGGAAGAGAGTTTTACCTTTCACTCTCTCCTTTTGTTATTTGGATTTTGTAATCTGTGTACCTGTTACCTATTCAAAGACATTTTTTTAAATGTAGTCATGTGCTACATAAAGGTATTTCAGTCAGCGACAGACCACATATGCGGCAGTGGTATGCCAGACAGCCTGAGTGTGTGGCGGGCTGTGCCATCTAGTACAGGTCCACTCGGTGATGTCTGCACAGGATCAGACCACCTACCGGCGCATTTCTCAGGACATATGGCTGTGTTAAGGGGTGTGTGACTGTAAGTTACTAAATTAGAAGCAGCATGTCTGTCTTGGTATGTGCGTGTATTCTTCCATGTCACTGGTTTTCAGCCGAGGATGCTTTTGTCCCCTAGGGGACATTTGGCAAAGTCTGGAGACAGTATGGGTGGATGGGTCAGGACTCCTGGAGTCTAGTGAGTAGATGTCAGGGGCGTTGTTATACATCGTGCCATGGCCAGGACAGCCCCCCATCAACAATCAGGAGTTCTCTGGCCCCAAATGTCAATAGTCCTGAAGTTGGGAAAGCGTTCTGTGTGTGTATTTTACAGAGTAAAAGCCCCTGCACCCCAATGGCTCATAGTCTAGCGAGGGAGTGAGAAGTCAGCAAATAATTGCAGGCATGTGACATGCTCTAGAATAAAGTATAAACAAGTCACCGAGCAAGAACCGAAGTATCTATAAACACATTCATTAAGTAGAAAGCCACTTGCTGGAAACATCCATTGAATTGACTAGTTGAAAGGGGAACATCACTTTTAGACGTGCTTTCCGCCGCATGCTCCAGGTGGAGGATGCAGCTCTTTACTCAGACGCCCTGAGGCCCCCGTGTGCTGACACACTGTCAGTGAAGAGCATCTGAGGGGGCACTTAACTTCGCTCTGACAACTGCTGCTCTATTTCCGTGCCGAAAAACACATTGTGAAACTTGAAATGAACTCAGTGCTGTATTGGAAAAAGAATGTGTAGGTCATGATTAATGTTGTTGCTGTCTGGAGAGATGGCTATCTTTTAAAAGAACAACAGCCCAGCGGATTATCATGGTTTGCATATTTTCTCTCTCAAATGTCTCCATTTTTCTGAGAGCCTCACAAGTGCAGTTATATATGTTTCATCACCAAAGAAACCAGCGAAAGGTCAGACTCTGAAATCCACTGGCTTTGTTTAGGGTTTTTTACCCTTTAGTGATCTCATACTTGTGCTTTGGTTTAGTTTTCATTGGTGAGTTCAAAGGACCGTACACATCTGTCTGAAAGTCACAGGAAGCCTCTGCCCTTCTCGCTGCCCAGCCACTTCACCTCTCCATGCCTCAGGATCTTCATGGAAAGTCTCTCCCTGCAAGAGCTGCTAGCTTGACTAAATGAGATAACATTCAATTCAATTAGCGTTGCCAGGGATCAAACAACGGGGACTGGTTATTATCCAAATGGCACACAAAATGGAAAGCAGACTTTAAAGCCACCAGTCAGAATAGTGCTTTTGCGATTTCTTCATTGGAATTTATATATTTATAGTCAGTGTTTTTGTAGAAACCAGGCAATTCCCTACCTTTTATTTGACTTTTGTAATTAAAGGGAGAACTTTGCGCCCTATTCTGGCACTGTGGGTTGAATTAGCTCACGTGTGTCCGGCACGTGCTCTTGTCTTTGATGTTTTCATCTTTCTAGCTAAGTTCACATCCTCTACTTAAAACCCGAATGGCTTTTGAAAATTTCCCTTATGCCCTCATGGTCATGTGCACTAAACCTCACTGGGAACCTAAATCTCTTGAGCAACAGGCCATCCTCGGTAGTTTGAAGAAATCCAGTGCTGTTCTGCAGAGCGATTCTGTCCAGAAACAAAAGGCTTCTTCTCGACTGGAATCTCAGCAGACCAAGTGGTGTAGTGGCACCGCCGTCAAAATGCAGCTGCATTGTTTTGTGCTTTCTAGAAAAGTTGAGATAAAATCCCACAGTCACACCACACATGCTTTATAATTTAAATCTCACAGTGGTTTCATTTCACTCAAAAAGCTGAAATTTTAAATTTCATTTTAAGTGTCTGTAAAAAGTTATATTGTTATAAATATTTGTCATAGAAACCCTTATATTTCTCTTCTGTGTATGTTAAAATGTCTACTATATGCCTAATTTAAAGATGCAATCGTTTTCTTAATGTTCATATTTTACACCACCCTATTTTAATGAGAGCAAACAAATCATGACTGGATTAAATATTAAAGAAGGTTAAATAACAAAGAACATGGGCAATTTGGTTGTTTTTCTTTGTTATGATCAATATTGGTAACTGTAATAGTGGAACAGAACATAAATAAAAGGCAGCCTATTTCTTTAACAGCCGAATGGCTTTAGATGGATAATTAAAGCTCCAGTGCATCGGGGCAGATGAGGGACCCCTCAAGGTGGGAGGGTGCTTCGTAAAGAGCGGGGGCCTGGTTCCTGTTTTTCCTTTAGCCCCACAGAGGAAGATGAGAAACAGATCCAGTGCTTCTCTTATCTTTCTTCCTCCTCTTTTCTCTTTATTCCATCCCTAAGGTGAAAATTTCGGTTCTGGTATGCCCATTATACAAGCAACAGATTTCAAAAGAGGGATTTTAAAAAATGATAGAGCATGTACTTCAAAGAGGAAAACAGAAACGGGGTGTTGTGAGGACAATTTCAGGCTGAGTAAGCCGTGTAGAAAAACACCCCTGACATGGGCGTGGGGAGAAACAGGGAGCATTCGCAGGGGGGGCGGGGAGGCTGAAAACACGAGGGGAGAGCAGTTGGGGGCTAGATGTTCAGAAATGACCAGAAGAGCAAAAGCATCAAGCAGGTAACTTGATTTTTCCCCAAAGGACACGCTTGTGCCGTGTTGATCAAGTTCCTGAAGGCCAAGCGTGAGAGAAAGTTGCTGCCCGCACGCCCAGAAGAGTGCGAGCTGCCCCCCAGCTGCTCATCAAGGCCTCTGTCCCAACCTGCTGCCCGCCTTCACTCTTCCCTCATTCCTTGGGTGCTGCACCACAGAGGGCGGGTGTCAGGAGCTGCAGCTCAGACAGTGGGACATGGAGACGGCGCCCCAGGGTTCTTTCAGTTCTAGCACAGAGGGATTTATGAAACTCACCGCTGCCAACACTAAGAGCCTGATATTGCCCAGAAGGAATTGTCGGCCAGGAGGGAGCGGTTGTCCTGCAGAGGCCCCTCCTGGGACCCAGAGCTGGAAAGCCACATACAGAGGACAGCAGGCCCTGGGCCCATCTGAGGACGCACACTTTGGAGAGGACCGAGGGCGCTTGGAGGGAGGACGAGGGACAGCAAGCGCACAGGGTGTTCCGAGCCCGGCGTGATTCACACAAGGCTCACCTGGTGCCACGCCCGGTAACAGCCGGGCCGGAATGGGCTGAATGGGCCTCCTCACTGCCTCCCTCGGCCAGCCTGGTGGGAATCCTGCTTCCAAAGCTTCATTGTCGGGAAGAGGCTGCTGCCTTACGGGGCTGCACACTCACTTAGGGTCTCTGAGGACTGACTGGGCCCATACGTGATTGGTTCCAACCTACATCAAGAGCATCGTGTGGGTCAGAGTTGACTATCAGTCGAAGCTGAGGGCAAAGTGGTGAGGAATTCTAAGGCGTAGTTTAGTACTGTTAATAACGAGGGCCCTTGTTCTAATCAGTACTGTGGGCTAGAGTCCTCTGGAAGGATATTTATAGGGGGAACGTGGACCTTGAATACTTGGTAAGATTTCAGTAGGTGGAGAAGAAGATGAAGACATTGATCCATTCATTTATTCCTTTAGGAGATGCTTGCGGAGCATCTCTGGGCGCCATGCCAAACACCAGGGATTCTGTGGAGAACAGAAACGACAAGATCCCCGTCCTCATGCAGCTCACCTCCAGGAGCGTGGAGTCACACAGTGACGTAGAAGGAGAACGTCATTGCAGATGGCAGTAGGTGCTGTGAAGGAAAGCGAAAAGTCTGGTGGGATAGCGATGACGTGGCGTCCGGGAGGCTTTAGGTGATGGAGGAACCTGTCTGGGAGGGGACGTTTTGCTGAGGCCTTAGAGAGGAAGAGCTGGCCCCGGGAAGACCCGTAGGAGGGGCGTTCTGAGAAGAGGGAGCAGCAAGTACAAGAGGCTTGAACTACAAACGAACTTGATACATTGGAGGGACAAAGTCAACAGTGACAGTAACAACACAGTGTGGCCAAAGAAAGTGGACAAAGGACAAAGAGCCCGAGACAAAGTCAGCAGCGTGGGCCGCACAGAGACAGTCTCTTTTCGGTACAAAGAGAAGCTAAAAGCAACATTGAGGTGGGGACAGCTGTGACCTGGAGAGTATTCAGGGAAAGCCGGACTCCCTTCTACCAGCATCGCTCTATGCGGATGTGGAGAAAACAGGGCAGCTCTGGGCTAGAGAGCCACTGTGACGGTAAAGCCAACAGGGGCAGCAGGTTTGGGGTTAGAACTCTGCACCGCAGAGAAAAGGCACAGCCCTCCTGGCTGCTGTTGGCAGGTCAGGAACCCCAGGGACCAACCCAAACCGCAGTGTCGCAGCTGTCCCAGCATTTGAAATCCAGAGGAAAATGGAGGCAATACCTCTGATATCTTCATTAAAAAAAAGAAATGCTATATATCAGAGAAAATGCTAAGTGTTTTATATTTTTAATAAAGTAAAAAAATGTTAGAATTTCTGTATGGGAACCCAGAAAATACCAGTGTATCATTAAGCCTTTAGAGGTAATATTTCATTTGTTTTGTGTTTCAAAGGCTTAAGAATAATTTGGTCTAAATTTGTTTGCCTACCAATTTAAAAGACAAAGAAAGTTTACTTATTTCCCAAAGGATCTGAGATTTTAATTAATTACACATTATTTACTAGACTGCCAGATGCCAAATACACACTGGATGAGAATTTTGTTGAAAGGTTACCATGTTCTCAAGGGTGTATAACAGCTGTTTTCTGACCAGTTCTACTTCAGCCTGGGTTGTGAAACTGCTCCTCGACACATGCTTTGTTAGGGAAAAAGCGTTAGCTCTCTAATAATACTGAACAAACATTGAACTTATACAAAGGGAAAAAATGGAACAAAGAATGACATCTATTGAGCTCCTAGGAAGTAGCTAACGCAGCATTTTTCACTCCTCTGCACAAGGTCACTGATATTTTTACTCTGAGGTGGCTTTGTCCAAGGAGCTAGCGAAGGTCTGAGCTGTGAAATGGTTGAGTGGAATTTGACGTAACACCCATTGGTTCACAGTCTGTATGCTGTCCGCCAGGCAATATAGTGCCCCTTGTTTAGATATAACAGTGACAACACAAAGAATAAGTGTATTTACCAATGTTAAGAAAAATTTAGTAAATTCAGCTTACCGATGGTTACCTTACGTGTAATGCCCCCTTCTTTCAGTGGAAAAGTCAACCATTAATAAGGAGCTAAGGACACAGGTCACCTTTCAGGGTGTCTGGGCCGCAGGAGGCCCGGGGCAGGAGGGGGTTGAATAGTGTGCGGCTCACTGTGGCCTGCCCGGGAGCATGGACACACTGTCCTCCGGAGGGTGGGGACAGGGCATTCCTTCTCATCCTCACGTCTGATTCTTCAGGGATTCACACAGAAGCCTAGGGCAGCACCTTCAACAGTTCAGAAACATGCAGCCTTTGTTGTTTCTTCCTAACAAGTAAGCGCAGCCATGTAGATAGATGCTCTTCCAGGTGGCATTCACGTGTGCCGGTCAGTAATTTCTCCTGGCACAAGATCGCCGTGCCCCCTCTGGAGCACCAGCCCCCTGAGACCAGGGACGTTCCCGCGGCCCCTGGGCTGGCCAAGTCTTTCCTGGAACCTGTGGCTTCACTGAACCGTGTGGGAAACTCACCTTTCTCAGGGGACAGTCCTGGGGCCTAAGCCCCAACTTAGGCAACTTAGGCAAGTCCAACTGAAAGGAGGGAGAAAGCCAACATCCTTTTCATCTCCTCCCCCCCCCCCCCCCCCCCCCCCCGCCCCGAGCTTCAGATTTCCTGTTTTGTCCTTGTTTTTAAATAATATCTTAAATCACTATAGTACTAGCGACCAGGTATGCTGAGCTTACTGTATGCCAGGGACTGTGCTGTGATTGTGTTAAGCATCAAACAGTGGTTACCCCTGAGGGAAGTGTTAGAATGGTCCCCATTTTATAGCTGAGAAAATTGAGCTCAAAGATGTAAGAAACTTGCCTGCTGTCATCTGAGTAGTAAGCAGCAGTCAGGGTTTGAACACAGACTCACAGCTTAACCCTTAACAACCGCATTTATAATATGACATAGGAAATGCAAAATTTCTTTGAAAATGTGTCTGTTAATAGCCAGCAGTTTCCAAATAACCATTTTTATTATTTTTCAGTAAGAGCAGTTTATGAACTAAATGCTTCTTACTTTTCTTTAATTAATACTCCTTTGATCTCTCCATCTCTCTCTCTCTCTCTCTTTCTCTCTCTCTCTCTCTCTCTCTCTCTTTCCCTCTCATAGACACACACACACACACACACACACACACACACACACACACACAAGCACCAAGTAAGTGCTTTACAAAAATTATCCCACTTAATTCTCCTAACTATTTTAGGAGGCTTAGAGAAGTTATGTAACCTGCCTCACTGGTCAAATTAACTGTAAGCTGCTGAATGGATTTGAACCCAAGCTATTACATATGGCCCCGGAGCCTGTGCTGGCAACTGCCAAATGATGCCATTAAAACTTGCCTAAGTGATACATTCATAACCAGGTCAGCCGTTCAGCTCTGTGGCAAGTAGTGGTCTCTCATTAGCTATAATATTACCTTTTGGTTTTCCAGCTTTTCCAAAGGTCAGATCTATATATTCAGCCGGTGCTTGAGTGTGAAAATGTACCTAGTAAAGTCACTCCGGAGGCCCGAGGAATTCAAGCCCCTCAAGTCCACTTTGCTGAGCTGTAGGCTGCATGGCTGCCGTTCGCTAAGGCCTGCTCCAGCCTTCAGCTCAGGAGAGCTTTGTGGGTGGGTGACGCCCACTAGGATAGGTGTCTTTGCTGTTGCGGAGTGGAGCCTTGGATGTCTGCACTGAAACTGATAGTTGAAGATAGCAGTTAGGTAATCTAGCTGACAGTGAAACTTCCTTTCTGTGATATAATGTGGTGGTTACAAGTCTGCTTGAGGTCCCATCTTAGCCACGTGCTATATAGATTTACGTTAGTTCATTCAACTCTGTAAACCTCCTTTTCTGTCTTCAGTGGGCTAATAATGCCTGTATTTCAGAGTTTGGGGAGGATTAATAAATGTGTATTCAATGAATGGTTGATAATGTGGTTAGTGCAGGAGCTTGAACGTAATAAGTATTCAGTTGATTTCATCTCTGATTTAACCTAAGTTGTCAAGACAGTTACTTTGACTCTCCCCCTGCCTGTGAATTTTGTGCTAAGCTAAGCTTTGAATATGAGCTAGGGTTCAACAGGCAGGTCTGAAGGAATAAGGATGTATATTTATAGAAAATGAGGAAATATAAAACCATAGCCTTCAAAGGCTATTGATGGATCACAGCCAAAACTGAAAATCATGGCATTGTTTATCTTCTTAAAGCTGATATTGTTCAGGTTTTTGTGTTGCTTTTCGGAGTTTAAACATTTTAAACTCATCAAGAGATTATTTCTTTACAGGTTTTTCCTTCTGCTTTAATCATTATATGCCCTGTTGAGCTAGTTAAATTCCAAAGGTTAATGTCATTCAGAGTTGTTGTTGATTTTTTTAAATAGTGGACCTAAAATATTTCTGAAGACCAGCGTTCCACCAGACACCTGCGTTGCATTAAAAGGCATTCTTCCTCCACAGAACACAACCTTTCTAGTTCGTGTTTCTTATTCCAGCTCCAGATGAAACCCAGCATCTTCCATAAAAAGCTCCGTGGCTCAGACTCGCTGTAAGTGCCAGCGTAAGCTCTGAGGGTTGCTGTTCCTGCTGACTGGCTGCCCATATTTCATCTTTCTATGACCATTTGATAACAAAGAACATTGGTCATATGTAGAGCCATTCTACACTGGGCAGGGGTTTCTAAGCCTTCTAAAAATAAAGACTAGCCTAGAGTAACGTCATATTTTCAATGCCCTGAGTTTATTACACAGTTCTGCTATAAATACTGCCAATGAGTCTCTGTTTCAAAACTGTGTCTATCTTTCAGTCCTCAAATGAGGCCATATGTCCTTCACAATGTAGCTGTTTCATGGGGGGGTGGGGGGTGGAGAAAAAGAAATGCTTTCTGATTTCAACTGTACCAGAAAATTGCGTTTCCAGTTGTTAGAGCAGTATTATGCATACATATAAGCCTTTCGGATGCTTTGAGGGTGTTTGTCTGGGTGAGGGGGACTAGGAAAGCAGCAGTAATGTGTGTAGCTTAATATCTTGGACCAGAAACCCTGTTGCATTACAAAATGCTGGCAGTTGTTAATTTTACAGATAGTGAATACAATTTAACTGAAATGGTTTGTAATCTCCCCCTCAAAGCAAACCATGGCTATTTTTTTTTCTTTATGTTTCTTTGTCTTTAGCAGCATTCTAACATGGACAGCCTTACAACTGATAACATTTCAGGAGGCATCTCCTTGTCCAAATTCCTGCTCCCCTGGGACCCAGTTCAGGGGACGCCTGGAGTCCCATAATCTCTTTGTCCATTCCATGCATTCTTTGTCCCTGTTCAAATGTTAACTCCAGACCGTTGACACATTAAGTCTTATCAGGCAGCTGGGGCACTTTGGAGACTTGAACTGGGAGGTCGGAACCTGAATTTATTGTTAAAATCTATTGTTTTCTTGCAACCAGACAAAGAGCAAGCCTCAGTCTGCTCAGCTGTAGAGTGAGAGATGCAATTGTGGGGAAATTAAGATACCTTTGCCTATAGCTGACCCTGAGTTTCTTGAGTTTCACTGAATTGACAGTGTACTCCCAGGACATATAGCATTTAGGAAATACCTATAGCCATACTACACATAAGTATGTGTTTAAATTCTCTATTATAGAGCAATTTTTCAGAACATCACTATGGTAGCCAGCCTCAAAGATGGCCCCCAATGACCCCCCATCTGCTGGAATTCACACCTGTGCAGCCCCCTCCGGCACTGTACAGGGTTAGTTCACTGCGGGAGCAGCAGAACATGGCAGAAGTGTTGGTATGTGCCTCCTGAGATTAGGCCATGGAAGTCTTTGAGGCTTCTGTGTGGGTCACTCTCTGGCTCTCCTGGACCACTCGCTGCCCACTGTGAGTGGCCCTGTGGAGAAGTCCCTGTGGTGAGGACCTGAGGCCTCCAGCCAGCAGCCCCACGAGTGAGGCTGGATGCAGCCCCTCCAACCCAGTCAGGCTTCAGATGGCTGCAGTCCCCCGGACATCTGGACTGCAACCTCATGAGGGATCGGAGCCAAAACCACCCAGCTTAGCCACGCCCAGATTCCTGACTCTCAGAAACTCCAGGAGATAACAGACGCTTGTTGTTTTAGGCCACTGAGTTGTGGGACAAAATGTGTTTTGTCACCATAGATACTAACCCAATTACTCATGTATCATAGTCTCCAGAATCCATATGCTGGAATACCCAGGAAATATAATGTAGCATAAAATCCCTGCCACATAAAAGAGTATAAACCAGGTGTCATAAACTCAAATGCTTACAAAGTCAGGTCACGACCGCAGTGAACTGAGGACTGTTCCCAGCTCTGAGGCTGGGGGCAGCTATCGACACCTGTTGCCGTGCAGGAGTCCGGGTTGCAGTGCTGCCAGACCTTTTGATTCTTCAAGGTGTAGCTTACATAGATGAGTCTCTTCCCAAGCCCCCAGGACTGTCTAGATAACCAGCCCAAGCTAACCATATACTATGTCCAGCCTTCCTGCCAGCGAATGTTTCCGGAACAGGCTTGTGAAGCACTAATGGCCAACAAGGTGTGAGGGGAAACCTAGGAAGCTTCCAGGAAGGATGTCTGTGTCCCTGAAAGAGAGGCATAGAAAGAACAAGTTTTGTTTCTTCTACTGAACTGGGCTCTGCCGAGACGTAGCGTCTTGTTATTTGCTGGCAGCCTGAAGATGAAGCCGACGCTAAGATGGCCGAGCAGAGAGATGGAGAGCCTGGGACCTCGGTGGCACAGGGAGGGACGGCAGCAGCCACGCCTGGATAGCTTGGTACTTCTAGGAGACCCGATAATCCTTTAAAAGGCCTTATTTTAAGGTGTTTGAGATGAGTTGCCTTTTACTTGCAGCCAGAAACTTTCTGACAGATATCCAAGGGGAGCTGGTAATCCATAATTCTATGGATGAGCTATTGATAGTTAAATAATGCATGAAATTCAATTTTTAAAATGATCGTGTACCAAATGAAATATATCTGGATGACATGTCCATATTTCTAGCTGCTCATTGGGGAGCTTTTTTGTAGATACTACACTACCATATTGTAAAAAATTGTGAAAGCTCATTTGCATTTTATTTGAAGATCTCATTGTTCAATGACTGTTTATTGGCTAGCATTTTTTTTTAATTAAGACTTTTTTTAGAGCAGTTTGAGATCTACAGTAAAATTGAAGGAAGGCACACAGATTCCCGCACACATCCTGCTCCTATATACACGCAGCCTCCCCCGTGGTCATCACCCCCACCCGACGGGACCTTCGTTATAACTGATGAACCTGCACGGACGTCATCATCACCCAGAGTCCACAGCTCACGCCAGGGCTCACTCTCGGGGTCGTACATTCTGCGGGTTTGGACAACTGTATAATGACCTGTTTTCATCACTCCAGTGTCACTGCCCTCCAAACCCACTGTGCTCCCCTGTTCATCCCTCCCCAACCATTAACCACTGGTCTTTTTACTTCACAATTTTGCCTTTTCCAGAATGTCATTTAGTTGGAATCATACAAGTACAGTACGTAGTCTTTTCAGATTGGCTTCTTTCACTTAATAATATGCATTTGAGGTCCCTTCATGTCTTTGCATGCTGAGTAATTCTTTTTAGTGCTGAATAATCTTCCATTGTCTATTGGCTGCCATTTGAGGGTCAATCACTCTGGAATGTGTAATTCTTTCCGCTGAGGAGTTTATAATGCAGACAAGTGTGGAATGATGTGATTGTAAGTGTGGAAATTCTGGGTACAGCATGCCAGGCTAACATATTTCAAAAGCAGGATTTTGTTAGGGAAGATTTCACAGTTTGAACCGTGCTTTGAAGGATGTGGAGAATTTTGTCAGGCTGACAAGAGTTTATTATATGAGAGCCAAATGTTTGTGGTTGTGAAAAAGCTAATGCAATCGTAGTGTGGTATCTGAAACAAGGGCGGCATTTTTTTTTCCATTGAAATCTGCAATGGGCAAATAATACCTGAGGTATTTTTATGATTCTATAAGCTACAGTTTAATGAGGAGATTGCCATACTTGGGTTTAACCAGAGAAGGGATTCCAGCCTAAGGCATGAAAATAAGAAATGGTGGAAGGAATGATGGCATATTTAGTCTAGAAAAAGCATAAAAGTCCTGATAATTGTCTTTGCATACTTAAATGATAGTCATTTGCTGGGTGCGTAGCACTTAACATACTGCTGCTATTTTGTTACAACTTTGTGAAGTACAATTGTTATCTCCACCTTATAGACAGGCAGACATTATTTGGAGAGGTCAGCAGTGATGGATGGATGACTGGGGAACTGGGACCCCCTAAGTCCTATCTCTACCGCCCCCCATAGGCCCACCGCGCCGTCCTCAGGCAGTGTGTTCCCAGCACATGCAGACTTTACAGTTAGCTGGGGCTCTGATCCCTAGCTCTGGAGAAGTTCCCCAGTAGAAGGCCAAACAGCCCAACAGCTTTTGTTTCCCTTTCCAACCCCAGCCCACCCCCAAATCCACCTTTATGGTCCTGAAGGTGCCAGTGATGAAGTGAGGAGAAGCGCTCAGCAAAAGGAGGGGAAATGGGGCGTTGATTTTATTTGCTGACAGACTTCTCTATGTGTCACCTGACAATACTACTAAGGGACTCCAGTGGTGGGGACCCATTACTGTTGGTGGGTCTGCCCCCCGCACATCAGCTCCTCTCTTCCCTGAAGGGGGGTCGAGGGAAGTGGGAGGAGAACGGCGTCTTTAGTGCCCCCCTGATTAGCCAAGAAGCTAATCAGTAATTTAACAGGGATTTGAACTCAGGTCTGGTGGATTCAGAATCCACGCGAGATGAACAGGAGGGTAGAGCCAGAATCACAGCGAGAGGAAGTAACTTTCCACCTGGAGGCACCTGCTGGCTTGGTAGAAGGGAAGATTTTCCCAAGGATTTGGATTTTATAGAGATGGGTGTATGGCCTCCAAGTAGGACTTGCCCCATCAGCAGTTCCCAGGCAACGCTGAAACCACGTGTCAGGCGGCTCTGGAAAGGAGTCGTGCGCCGGCCAGGGAGCTGGGCTCTTGGTCCTTCTCACCTCTAAGGCTGTGGCTGCCAGATGGCTTTTCTTTCAGTGCGAGCCTCCGTGCCTGTGGCCACGGCCCATCTGCCACTGAGGGATCTGAAAAGCACTCGTCCCACTTAGGCAGACTCCCCAGGAAAGGTGTCTAACTCCAAATACTAGTTAGCATTTCATTGGCTTTCATGGCCCAAACCTGTTCAGGGGAAGAGAGAGGACAGTCCCTCACACTTGTCACGGACCTTGGAGGGAATGCTAGGTGTGGCAGGAGGCAGTGCGTGACAGGAGGCGTCCGCACACATCTGCTTCGTCCAGGCAGGTTTTCCCAGGGACTTAGTGGGAGGGGCTGGGAACTCAAAGACAGCACTGAGGCTCTCCTCCCACACCACAGGTGACATTTATTGAGTGCTGTGGTGACAGTTTCCATGCGTTACCTCCATTACCCCTCAGAGAGCTCTCATGCAGGGACAGTTACTGTCCCTTTGCCACAGATGCTGAGCCTTTGGTTCCAGGAAGCAAGGGGACCCGCCTTAGATCCCACAGCAAGTAAGAACTGAGCCAGACTGAGCGCCAGCTTGATTCCAAGGCTGAAGGAACTTTTTTTTCAATATCTATGTCTATGTCTGTCTATGTCTATGTCCATATCCATGTAATCCATATCCATGTCCATATCTATCTCTCTAGATCTCGCTCTATATTCCTCATCTATTAGTGTATACGAGGTTTGACAATGAAGTTTACGAACTTGTTGCAATGATGTTGCTAACCTTTTTTAATATCAGAGGGTTATTTATAATGAATTTGTACCAACTGGACAGTTAACCAAGTTTACTATTTAGAAGTGCTGAAAAGGCTGCGTGAAAAAGTTAGACAACCTGAACCTTTCGCCAACAATTCATGGCTCTAGCATCACGACAATGCACCAGCTCACAGGGCACTGTCTGTGAGGGAGTTTTTAGCCAGTAAACAGATAACTGTGTTGGAACACCCACCCTACTCACCTGATCTGGCCCCCAGTGACTTCTTCCTTTACCCAAAGATAAAGGAAATATTGAAAGGAAGACATTTTTATGACATTCAGGACATCAAGGGTAATACAATGACCTCTCTGATGGCCATTCCAGAAAAAGAGTTCCAAAATTGCTTTGAAGGGTGGACTAGGTGCTGGCGTCGGTGCATAGCTTCCCAAGGGGGGTATTTCGAAGGTGACCATAGTGACATTCAGCAGTGAGGCATGTAGCACATTTTCTAGGATGAGTTTGTGAACTTACTTGTCCAACCTTGTATAATTTGAGTAACCTTGGAAATGAATCTGTAGAATTAATTTCCATATAAGGATTTTGCCACTAAAAACATTATTCTGTTTTATAAAATTCAATTTAAACAATGAGAAAAGTGGAGATAAGTGACTCTTTTGAGCATTATGGACACGACAAGTTCAGCAGGACCCTTCTTTTGCCCTTGGACATCAGCCCTGTACGTGGTTATGTGTAGGACAGCTGTTCCAGTCATGGGGCCTCAGACACCTTCATGGCTGACAACTGCCAGAAAGTGTGGCCAACATAAGGCACAGGTGTAAACTTGGCCTCCACTGCCAGAGACCTCCTACCTCTGCATCACTGTACCCTTCATTTACCAATTGCTTGCTTACTTTCTGGATGTTTCATTTTCTTGAACTTTTAACTAAACATTATACGAGGTATGATCAAAAGATATGGTGAATGTTTAAAATACAAAATATATATATATTACAGTAAAAGACACATTGCCATCAATCCCCCTCAAAATATTCCCCCTCATTTCGAACACACTTATCCCATCATTTTTGCAACTTTCTGAAGCTGTTCTGGAAGTCCTCTTTTGTTAGTGTCTTTACTTCATCCTCCATCATGACAATGCTCCATGTCACACATCACTTCTGATACGGCAATTTCCGACAAATAAAAACGTTATGGTGTGTCCTCATCCACCTTATTCACAGGATCTGGCAATGTGCGACTTCTGGCTCTTCCCCAAAGTCAAAATGATCATGAAAGGTAAATGCTTTGAATCGACTGAGGACTTGGAGGCAGCCATGATAGCTTATCTAAAGACACTCACAAAAGAGGACTTCCAGAACTGCTTCAGAAAGTGGCAAGAATGATGGGATAAGTGTGTTCGAAGTGAGAGGGTGTATTTTGAGGGATTAATGGCAATATGTCTTTACTGTAATATATATATATATATATATATATATATATATATATATATATATATATATAAACATTTACCGTATTGTTTGGTCATATCACGCATGTTCTTTTATTGTATCCCCCCACCCCATCTAAAGGACTAATAATGCCTTATTATTTCAAATCTCCTACATCCCTAAATAGACCATTGAGATAATTTGATTTTTTTCCCTCTTTATGTGAAAGAGCCACACCCAGTGTTCTTTTAACAATTTTTCTGCACTTAGAATTGTAAAAGTATAATAAATACTGCTTTTATACCATATGTTTAAAAGCTCTTAGCCTTTCCAAAAACAGGCAGTACCCAAATCATAAATGGAACTTTCCCAAAAGTTATTTTGTATATTGGTTTTTGGAACTCTGTAAAAATAATATGCATATTGGTTATATTTCCAAATCAAACTACACAAGAGTTATTCAGCCCATATGGATGTGAAGTAAACTGATGCCCCCCAACCACCATAAAACCAAATTTGCATACAGAACACAGTTGCCATTGGAAAGTACAGATCAGCTGATGTGTGAGTACCTCACCTCCATGCCAAGGCTGCCCACCTTGCCCACCTTGCCTGCTGCCATGGGGCAGGGAGACTCCCCTCACCACCTCCTAGGTTCCAGCCTGAGAGGCCAAGTGAGCTCATAGGCCCTAAATCAGCAAGGCTGCTTGATGGAATTGGAGTGCTCTAGGTGACAGGAAGGATTGTGGGGCCTCCTGGGCTCTCTTAAGTATGTGAGGGAAACCCTGCAGGATGGCATTTGTTTCTCTCAGTGCCCTTTCCTCACTCCTTTGCTGCTGCTGAGGGATTGGAAGGCGGACAGAAGCAACAGTGGGGCTCTTACAGCTGTAACAAGATGGGGTTGCTCCCACCCCCCTTTCTTTGGCTCTGATGTCTGAAAGGGAGGGTGTGAGAATCTGAGGGGGAGCTGTGGCTAGACAGCACCTAGCTGAGGCAGGAGGGGATTGCTCCCTGTAACACCCTCCCGCTACACACACACACACACACACACACACACACACACACACACACACACACACACACACACACACACACACACACACACACACTGCCGCGATGGAGGTGGACTGGGAGTCGCAAACCCTACCTCTGTGTTGGTAGCAGCAAGGTGGGGTGTGAGAAGTGAGGGAAGGGACGTACAGCAGGAGGGGAGTCATACGAACACAGCCCGTCTGTTTAAGTCGTCCTTTGCCTGTAAAACAGAGGACAAAAGCCACATTGAGGCCCCTAAATTCATAGTCCAATTACATACCTGCCATTTTATTCTCTGAGGAAGGTATGTTTTAGAACTTGGACGATGAAATCCAGATGTGGAAGTTTCTGTGGGGAGATCCACTTTGTAGTCTGTTCGGTAAGCAGGCCTCAGAAACCCGTTAGGTCCCCTAGCTGCCAGGAGCTGGGGGACAGGCCAGCCTGGCCCAGGGCCCTGCTCTCTGGAACCCCCTCCCACAGCCGCTTCACTCTCTCCTCTGCGGTGCTTCGATGTGTGGGAGCTGGGTCTGCCTGCAGCCCCCCGGGAAGTGTGAGAGCAGTGGGTGTAGGAACCCTGAGAGGAGGGAGAGGAGCTGGGGCTGGGCCGGCGGCCAGGACCCAGCATGAGCCTGCCCTGGGCCAGCACGGGAGTGGCAAGGTGGCGAGGACACGGGTGACTCCCGTCCTCTCTGTCACCAAGTATGTCAAGAGTCTGACTGGTGAACTCTGTGGACCCCTACAAGACACGCAAGCCAGCCTCTCCCAGACATGCATTTTATCTTCCTCTCTCTGCCCCAGGCACACTGTCAACTATGCTTTTGGTTTCAGTAAAAACCCAAAACTGGGGGTAAGAGCATCCTGAATGAAAACATCTTAAATAAATATGTTCATCCAGGGAGAATTAAAGTAAAATCAAATATTTCATTAATGGAGAGAAGAAACAATAAGCTGATTTGCAAAAGTTAAACTATGATGGATTATTTGAACTCGGTGTAGGGAATTAATTCACCTTCTAATTGAAACCTAGGTTTTAACAATAAACATTTAAGTTCTGCTCACATTTTCTTCAGGGTGCAGTGTATTATGGGACAGTGGTCTTTACAACATGATCACACCAGACAGTAAAATATGACCTTTCCATGGCCTTCCTTTCCCCTATTCAACTTACGTGGCATAGTCAAGAGCAACAAAAACCTGAAAACATCCAACCCCAGTGATTTAAAAAAAATTCTAAAGCAACCTTTTTTTGCGGGGGCGGGGGGGGGGGACAGGCAGGTTTTTGAAAGGGCTCTGGTGAACTGAGGGTGACCCAAGAGCAGCTACAATGTGCCCCAGGCAGCCTCGGCTTTGGAGGGGCGACTGAGCGGGCTCAGCCAGTGCGCCCCTGGCCCTGCAAACCACGAGCAGGTGTTAGAGGGCTGGAGATCCGGACGGATGAAGCCCTCTCTGGTTAGAAAGGAAATTTGGTATTAAGAGGGCCTCACAGAGTCCCAATAATAACCAGACAACTGGTGTCCAGGGCATCGGGAGGAGAGTGGGAGGCAGGAAGCAGAAGGGCTCACGTCCCTTCCCCCGGGTGGGTCGGTGCAGGGACTGAGTTTCAGCGAGTGTGTCCTGGCGCCTAACCATGCTGGGCGCGGTGTTCACACGAGGACATCAGGCGGACGAAGCGCGGTCCTGTCCCGCAGGAGCTCAGCCCAGCAAAATGGTTTCAGCATTCCTCGTGGCGTTGATACTTTTATCCTGGGACTTGTCAGGGCTGAGATGCAGCTAGAGCCATTCACACTTTCCTTCTGAAGACTTCAAAACGGCGGAAACCAGGCATGGCATGGGGCGTGAAGGGGAGATGGCTGCAGGGACTGGTGCCAGGCGTTGGCTTGGGCTCGAGCCGAGGCGGTGCCGCCTGCTGGCACTGGGCGCTCGGGACCGTCCCCCGCGCTGCCACCCTGGCTCGGGCGCAGACAGGCCGCGGCGACGCCAGCAGTGGGTCTGGGCGGCCCGGCGGAAGGACGGCGGGGCCGGGTGGGCCGAGCAGCGTGCACGCCGGCAGCCAGGGGGCGGCGTTTCGGCTCCTGCAGCCGCCGGTTACCTGGGCTCCGGCCACTGCTCCCGCCCGCCCCTCCGCCGGCGGCGCTGAGCGGAGCTCGAGATCCCCGCGCTCCGAGCGGCGGGAGCCGGGGCGCGCGGGGATGGGCCCCGCCCTCTCCTCCCTCAGGACCGGAGGGGCAGGGAGCATGGACCAAAGCTCGCTGCTCGGGCACCATGACGCCCGTCCGCTTCGTGGTGGCTCTGATTTTAGGGGCGCTCCCCGAAGTGGTCAGCTCTGACCCGGTCCTCCGTTATCCCCTCCGCCACCGCCACCGCCACCCTCCCTTTCCGAGTCCCCAGTTTGCTTACTACCTCCCCACCCCGCAGCGGCCGCGGAGGACGCCCCTGTCCCCTCCGGCGCGCCCCCCGCGCCCCGCGCCGGCGCCCCGTGCGCAGAGCCCACTTGCCCTCCACGCGGGGCAAGCGACGCGGCCGGGCCCCGGGGGCTGCCCCGCCGGCCGGCCCTGGGTCAACGTGACGGACTTCGGCGCTCCGTGCCTGCGCTGGGCGGACGTGCCACCCCTCCTGGAGCGGTCGCCCCCGGCCGGCTGGGCTCCGCTGCGAGGGCAGCGCCACAACTTCTGCCGGAGCCCCGACGGTGCGGGCAGACCCTGGTGCTTCTACCGGAACGCTCGCGGCCGGGGGGACTGGGGCTACTGCGACTGCGGACACGGTGAGCGGCCTCGGGGCGGCGGGACTGGGAGCAGACGGGGCTGCGCTGCCCGGCGTTGCGCTGCACGTTACCAGCCAAGTGCTTGGGGACCTTGGCGTTAATTTCCCAGGCGAAGCTTTGCGTGTGAAGGTTGTCGGGGGTGATGGTTTCTATGCCAGGTGCTGCGCTCTGGGTGCCCGGACGTGGTCTCGGCTCTGGACCCCGTGCGTGGGCGCGCGCGCCGGGTGGGTGTGCGTTCTCTAGATGGCTTGCCTGAAGGGTGCTACCATATTTACACAAAAGAGACAAAACAAAGGGGGAGATAAAGTTCTTAATCACGTGTTTTGAAAAGGGAAATATTAAATCTAATATGACAACCAGTAACCTTCCCCCCGCCCTATAGACACCGATTTAGAAAAATGCGGTAAAATTTTTTCCTTACTTCCACCATTGACCTCTATTTGAAAAAGTATGGCAAAATTCCTGTGCAAAATAAAACTTGTCAAAATAATGTTCACATTCTGAGGCAGAGTGTGGTAAATACCAGCGAGTTAAGGAAAAAGGGGAAAGGGATAAAATAGTAACTCTTAGGGAAGAAGCGACTTGAGATCGTCAAGCGCAGCTTTCCAGAATGGCATTGTTTAGCTGTGTGTTATTTGTGGAAAATCAGGATTAGTTGATAAAGAGATAAAGTTGAAAAGATGTTTCAGTTTTGTGGTAATAAAAGCATCACGTTACTAGATTTAATTTAAGTGACAAATCTGCCTTTGAACAATGCTTTGTTTTGGGATTTTGTTTAATATGAGAGCTTCCCCCCAACCCCCAAATTTAATAGCTGAGGGTGAAAAGCTTTACATGCTTCAAAGTTTAAAATTTCCTTCAAAACACTGGTGGCAGCTCTCCATCCACACTGTGGGGCAGGGTTTTCGTGAACTGGGACTGTGAAATCTGGTGTCCTCTGTGCCTCTTGGAGGAGACTTGGAGGTTAGCTTTCACTGTGCCGTCTTTTCCCACAGACATTTCTATGTATCTGCCTTCAGCTGCATTAGTGCTGTGAGTTAAAGGGAAGCGATAGAAAGGTTAAGATCAATTATTCTTCACCCTACAGGATGAAGTCATCGCTGTGCTTGTGTTTCGGGGACAGAATGCCAATGTGGCTGTAAAAAAATTGAGCTGATGTCAAGCAAAGAGCCCTAGCTTGTTTCATCATTTACTGTAAGACCGTTCATAGTAAAAGCTCATGTTTAGTAAACATCGCAGTTTTTTCACTTTCCTACTATTATGTCTCATGTTTCCTGTTTTATATATAGCTACAGAAAGAAAAAAATGGGACTCAGAGTCAGAACACTATAGTGATGTGTTGTTCTCTTTCCGACTCAAACTTTCAAGTTTATATTCCACACGAGGGGAGTAGCTTGTCCTTCATTCCTTCTACCCCCTCCTGTTGAGTAGAAATTTAAACCTAGCAGCACACACGTTTTTCGCGATGCCGTGTGTCCATAGCTAAATCTCACCAAACTGCAAACACTACAGCATAGCTGTGTGCACTTCCTGGGCTGAGCACGAGAGGAGCAAAGACACCACCAAGATGGGAGATAAATGCCCCTTTCTCCCCCCACCCCCCAAAAAATAAATAAAAACCCACAAAAAAGCCAGGAAAGCAGCCGACTGTCGATGGAAGAATTACTGCCACAGACTCAGCCCTGATCACACACTCTGTCACTTACTTCTCACTTTCTGCTTGGGTATCACTCATACCTTCAAAACCACTGGCATATTGTGAGCCTACGGCTTTTGGGTCCTAATTTCACTTAGGCGCGTGTACAAAGCTATCACGGCGTGGTGAAAAGAGTATGGACTCGTGGTTTAGGGAACACGTCTGTTTTGGCTCTGCCAGGAGCTGTGTAGTGTTGGGTAAGACTCTAAGCCCCAGAGCTTCTGTTGCCTCACCTGGAGAAAGGCAGTTTTTGAGTGGACTGATTCAAAGGGCTTCTCCAGCTCTGAAAACGTACCCAGACAACATGGCCCGATGATAACTGCTAGGATTTACTGCTTAACATTCACTCTCTGATGGACGCTAGGCTAAGCATGTTTTATGTTAGTTTTCTCATTTAATTTTCATGGCGTCATTATAAGGTAGCGAGCTCGCATTTTCACTTCACAGCTCCTTTTGCTCTAGTCTTTTAATTATATAAGATGTAGAAATATCTGTGTGGTCTAATGGTCCTATTTTGGTGGCGTAAGGACTCCTCTAAGGACAAGAAAGGGGCTTATGTTTGGTCCAATGCACATAATTTCCAGTTTCTTATGATTTGAAAATATTCAGGGTTTTCTTTCTTTTTCCCTTTACAAAAAACAACCAGGACAAAAGAAAAGAACATTAGTAGTAATGAGATCCCTCCTTTAAAAAATAAGCTGGAGGCCAGAGTCACATATCGGGTTGCATCAAGAGAAATGAGGAAGTCGGGGCCCCGAGGTGGGGAGCTGGTTGAAGCCTCCCTGAGGCAGTGCTGGGATGGGCAGGTGAGTTGAGCAGGGCAGGACACCCCGGTGGCTGGAACGTCTGAGAAGGAGAAAGGTGATGCCTGGGGCCTGGTTGTGTGAAACTTGCCAATTGGTAATTAAGGATCATTGGGGGGATGGAACACCCTGAGTCAGCCGAGGAGTGAATTCTCACAAGCAGGAAAGTCACCTGGGATTGTTAAAATGCAGACACCTGGGCTCTAGTTCATGCTATCCCTGGATCTGCTCAAGAATGTGCATGCCTGGTGAGCAGTGAAGGTGGTTTAGATGCTTCAGACCATTTGCCAGAGTCGGGGACAGCGATGGAGGGCATCAGAGCACACATAAATACACAGTGGTGAGCGACCGATCACCAGCAGAGCCCACCATCCTGTGACTTCACCCTGCTAGTTAGGATCAGCATAAGGCACACCTGTGGTCACCCATGTATGGTTTAGAAAATGGCAGCACTGGCGTTTCTTTGACCAGTGTGGGGTGCTGTCACCTTAGCTTGCCAGCATATGGTTATTAACTGAATGCAAGTCAGGTTATTCTCATATTCCTGCAGGAAGAATTAACAGACAAGTGACCTCCCCCTCCCCAACAATACTTGGCAATAACTTAGAGCTTCCTGACGAGGAAGGGAAGCCACTTACAGTCTCCGTTTGTCACAGCAGATGGACAGCCTGCTTGACTCTGGGTTACAAGGTCCTCTTTGTTATAGCAGCCAAGTGGAACCCAGCCACAGGTGACTGGACTGATGGGCGAAACAGGTACAATGAACGGTAATGCTCCAGTACCAGAAGGAACGACTGTCATGTCACTCTGATCTGTTCCTAGGCACTGCCCACCCAAATCTCCTGGTTCAGATAGACAAAGCGTATTTCCGGGAAGAGTTCTATGTACTCATGTTTACAGGCTGTACTCTTTCAAAGCCACCTGGTGTTTGAAGTGAATGTTAATTAAGAAGTTGGCTGAAAGCTGTCCCTTCTTTCTTTTTTTTTTTTAGCTGAGCCATCCTGCCACCTGTTGGCAGCTCAGCTTGGGCCGGGAATTGAACCGGCGACCCTGTTGCTCAGAGCTCGCACTCTTGAGTGAGCTCTTAACCAACTGAGCCACTCGGTCAGCCCTAAGCTGTCCCTTCTTTTAAATGCTGCATCTTGATTTTGTGTAGCAGGTGCTGAAAAACATTTATTAGCAATACCAGATTTGATCGACTTCTTGGCTGGATTTTAAATATTGAGTTCAATCTGCTTTTTAGGCTAAGGCAGATATAAAATACTGTGACTTAGGGTATGATCTGACTATTTGTGTGAAGATGTTTTTAAGAAGAAAATAAGATAACCAGTTACTATTGCCTTTTATGAGTGATTATCTGTGTGTGTGTGTGTGTGTGTGTGTGTGTGTGAGTGATAGAAAAGTGCTTATGATGACGTTAAGGAGAAAAGATAGGTACAAAACATATATACATTATGACTAACTGAAAATAAAAATGACTGGTAAATTTGGAAGAGAAAACAAATGATAATTATGAATGTGGGTATGAGTGTGGCTTGGATCATTTAGGATGGTTTTGATGGCAAAGAATAGAAAACCGAATTCAAAGTGACTGAAGTAATAAGGATGTAAGTGTTCATATTACAAGAAGTCAGGCTCCGCCGTGGTCCAGCTCTGTTTCTCTGCTGCTCTTGACTCCGTTGTTCCCTGGGTGTGGCTTTATCTTCAGACCTGTGGTCACTCCAGGCTTCACTCCGAGATAGAACAGCGTGCCGAAGAAAGAGAGGGCCCTCTTCATGCACGCCACCCTGAAAGAGCAAGGAAACCTTCCTAGAATTACCCCCACAGACTTCCCCCTGCATTTCGCCGGCCAAGACTGGATTGCGCTGCACTCCCTGGAAAGGAAAATGCAGTGGGCATGATTACCTAGATCAGTCAGGACCCACTGCACATGTGCGGACAGCCCAGCAGGAGGAAGCAAAACAGTTGTCCAGGAGCACCACGTGGGTCTGCTCAGAAGGATGGTTAGGAGTTTGTCCTTGTATTTGGGAAACAGTGCAATTAAAAATACTAATAAGTAATTTAAAAATCGTGCTATGAAACGCTACATGCATTTTCATAGCAATATGTAGATGAAATATTTACATCCAGATTTGATTGGTAAAGCATGTTTACTTGTTTTAAGATGGTATTTGCAAGTCTGGCAGATCTATGTCTGAAATGAATGGTTCCATGATTGTTAGGAATATGGAAGTTAGTTCAGTTGTTAGGAAAACATGGTTTAATTCTAGATATGAAGCATCCCCTTCCCTTTGAATTGACTCATAACAAAAGCAGCCCTCTGACCCCCCCCCCCCCGGCTGCACAGTGAACAGGCGTCCTGTTGTGACCTACGAACAACTGTTTCAGACTGTCCGCCACGTGGTTGACGTGTCGTTGTTAGAAAATCAGGAAATGGTTATTTTTGCCTCTTTATCATCTTCCTTTTCCAGAGTAGTTCCGTCCTCTTACCCCTCCTCTCTCTTCCTGCAAATCAGCACAATATTAATAAAAAATGATTGTATGCAAAGCACTAAAGTAATGAGATTTTTTTCCCTCCTCAGTACTTTTTATTCACATCACCAGAGGGATACAAAGAGCAGAAGATGCTTTTTCTTGCAACAAGACAAGGATATATTCATTAAATGTTTACTGAGCTCACACTGGGAGCAGAATTTACAGAGATGAATAAGCAATCACCTGTGTCCCCTGGTTGAGGACACCCGCCCTCTGACTGAGATGTCAAGAATATTAAGCGTTCTCATTACCTTTGCTGCGGTACTTACTCTGGGAGACAGATAAGAGGATTACTATTCAGAGTAGTTTGATTTTATCACCTAGTGCTGTACAATAACATGATAATACTCAGACCATTTGCTCATGTGTCAACAGTTCAGAGACACACAGTTGGTGAGATTTTCTGCTAGGGTTATGTGCATCTATTGTTAGTGTTCCATAACTTGACAATGTATAGAACCTTCCTCTTTTGTATTATACTGTATGATGTTTTAAACCAAGGAATGATTTGATAAGGTTTATAAGTTTGTAATAAGCCCCATGTAAATAGGTAGACTTACTTAGTTGGAGGATACTCTCTCATTTTGAACTAGACCAGTTCAGTTTTTTTCTCAGTACTAATGTTGTCTACATGAATAATACATGACGATTAATATGAATTATAGATGTGAACTAATGGAGGCCGACTCAGTTCTGTTGGATCTTGGTTCAGGGGGATGTCCCATATGTTAAAAGTGATTTGATTTCATTTTGACATGGTTTGATTCAAGAAAATTTGCTATTTTACAATGCTAAAACTGGTTTCAGTTATGGGTAATCATAGACAAGAATAGTATACCCTAGTACTGTCAGATAGGGTGTAGGAAGAAAATAACATCAAAATTAACCTAGCCTCCCGTACTATACTTGAAAAATTCAACTGACAGCCCCCAATTCAGTTGTCCTTAGGCAATGTGAGTTTTTTGTATATTTCATAATTAAGATAGCAAATGGTCAGTTAATGTATTTTCCCAGTGTTGCTTTTGGTACACCACATAGGATTACACTTAATTCTTGTGTCAAATATGAACACTAAATTGTCCAATGTATAACAGCCTTTTCCCTATTCTTTTGAATAGTTCATAAATTAAGCTTCCTGTATCGCTTTCAGCATTACATATTACTTTTTTGTCAAGAGTCTGAACAATAGCTGATGTCACTAGCATGCATTCTTTCTGATTCCACTAGAGCGATAAAAAGGACTAAAATTAATCCTTTTGTGCCTCTGTGAAGTGCAATAATAGATGAGAATGGATTTCTGTGATAGCACTAATTTTACTCATTTATCAAACTGTGATTTTTAAAAGATTAAAAATACTTGTTAATTCTATTCAGAAAACTCTACTGAGATGGGCCTTTTGTTTTTGTTGTTTTTTTCTTTCCCTTCAAGTGAGTGAATGCTGTTCTGTAAGTACATTTGAAGTATGTAGGTAACTAAATAGGCATATCTTTTCATTTGGAGTGTTTTGCAGTGAGATCGGTTTAGAGAGCAAAGACCTCTGACCTCTAGTTCCTTTCCTACTATTCCTTGTAGGTGCCCTTGCAGCCCTGAGCACGAGAAGTAGGTTGCCCAGGAGAGGTGGTACCATACAGCTGCTTGGGCCGCTGTGACCACAAACTGGCTTAAACAACAGAGACTTACAGTTTCACAGCCTGGTCACTCAAAGTCCAAGAGGAAGGTGTGGGCAGAGCCAGGCGTCCGCTGCAGGCACGCGGGGCAGAGCTGGTCCAGGGCGCTCTCCCAGCTTCTGGTGGTTCCCTGGCTGTGGGAGCGTGAGGCCAGTTTCGGGTGGCGCCCCCATCTGTGCGCGTCGGTGTCCACATTGCTCCTTTTAATAAGAGCTCCATCACACTGGATTAGAGCCTGCCCTAATGACCCTCTCAACCTCATCATCTGCAAAGACCCTGTTTCCACACAAGGTCACGTTCATAGGGCCCGGGGATTATGACTTCAACGTCTTTTGCGGGGCACAGTATTCAACCCACCACAATAGCCTGAAAAGATGAAAAACCAAATCTTAATCTACTCTGCTGCTCCCCTCCAGATGACCTTGCGTTGATCGAGTCAGGTAAAATGGTGTAAGGGAAGCCCTCTGAAGTGTCTTTTTGTTTGGGGAATTCCTGCTTTTCAGCAAAGTCACCCATACGCAAATTTCTATAATATGAATCTTTTATATCCCCTCCTTTATGAAACTGGAGATATATCTACATAGAAGAAAAATAGCAGTAAAGTCAAATGACAGTAAGTTCTACATTTTTGGCAGAGAATCAAAATAATAGAATTCTGAGCATCGCCGGACCTTGGCACATTTTGCCTTTCGGTGGGTACGATCCCCGCAGACTGGTACATTTGACCGCTTCTGCTTTCGCACCAATTCATTTCATGAACTCAGAGCTGCTCTCTCTGACATGCCATCACGCATAGCTTTACAGGCCAGACGTTCTGCTCTTGCTGGTCTGGTGTATACACTTGTTATCCTATTATAGCTGACCTAAAACCTCTGTCTGAGCCTTCAGATTTTAAACTGTTATTATTAACACATTTTAAAAATAGGACTGTTTAGAATAGAATAGTTTCCATCAAAATGACACGTGAGAGACTTAAGGACAGGGCAGTCCTGGGTTCGCTAGGGTGTGGTCCAGAGACATTGTCTCAGACCAGGGGAGCGTCACCACAAGTGCCGGGCTGGAGAGAGTGTGGACGGAGGAGGAGGGGTCACGTTTTGATGATAAAAGACTGTGACAATTGAGCAGCATTTGCCAGACAAAGAACCTGGTCTAGAATTTACCCGAAGAGCTGATTGTTAATAGGATGGCCCTGTAAGGGATTTTACCAGGCTCTGACCTTCATGGATCGCTGTATTGTTTCATCCTTTCAAAAAAACTGCGCTTAGGATATTTCTCCTTCTCATCCTCGTAATTGTGCACCTATACACTTGAGCAAAGGTATAGTCCTACACGTTTGTACAGCCCATGGGCCACATCAGCCTTCAATGCGAATGCCAGAAAGCCACTTCCCACTGTGTCCCCATGGACATAGTTTCCAGGCTGCCCTAAGCTTCTCTGGCTAGTTTTTTCCCATAGTGTTTGGTGGATTAGCTGTACTATTTCAAATGGAATGGTGGAAACCAACATGGAGTAATGTATAAAGTCACACCTGGAGTAGTAACGGGTGCTTATTCCATCACAGGGTCTTGACCCAGGTTTGGAGATGGGCGATGGTAGCAGGGGGCATCTAGGACACTGTGGCCATGGCTCTGCACCTGCTCAGTTGATTTGGTCCTCAGCTTCCTCATCCGGAAATTGAGGGAAACGAAAGATAGTTTCTAAGACCTCGACCACGTCAACTATTCTAAGAGAATAAATGAAGCAACAACCAAGGAAAACCACAAACAACCCAAAACTACCGCCTGTCTTAAATGTATACAGTGTGAATGGTGTGTTCACACTTTTATTTATTTGGAGAATATTATTATAGTGATACTTTAAAATACAGCTTTTTCAAAAAAATTTTAGAAGAATTATGAACTTCGTAGAACTATATTCCATTAAGAAATACTCTGAATCTGAGGTAGATTTTTCAGAATATTTGAGAAACTGTTATGACCTTAAGGGAAGGACAGACAGTGTGGAAGGGCCCTGTTACAAAGGTGTGTGCATTGGGCGTTGGTGTCCGGCTGGGTTCTGACAGGGAATTATTAGTCAGTGACATGCAAATCACCTCTCCACAGCTGCAAATATTTGTGTTCACTTGCTAAAGGAAAGTTGGATGAGAGCTCCTCGTTTCTTGTCAGATACAGCTAAGTGAATCCAGGCTTTCACAGCAGGCCCGGAACATCTGAGAAATGATGGCGGATGGTAGGTGACTGGGAGCATCTCCTGCTCTGGCCCTGGCCCTACCCTCAGACCGATGTTATGGGAACAGTTATAGGTCACGCAGCCTCCACCGTCTCATCTCGAAAGGCCTTGATTGTTTACATGATATGTATGCATCTGGATAGCCTTTTAATGATTTGGGCACTATTTTACATTTTATTATGGTTAAATTAACCTGCTTAAGTCAACGTCCAGTTTGTTGCCACTCCTAGAAGTTTCTTTTAACCTTTTGACATGGGTCATTTGATGGAGGGTGGAGGTTAACAAAGAGAAAATAGATTGAATATAATTTTAAATAGTGTTTGAGGTGAACAAATGAAGCCTTCGAAATGAAACAGACTCCTGGCATTTGTAATATGCATACTATCATGTGGGTCTCTATAGAAGAGATTTTGTGATTAAAAATCATTAAAGCTTCAGACATTTTTCTTCCAAAATATTCAGCGGTTCACACTTTGCACTGAGCGAGACGGGCTTCCTCTTGCTTAGTGTGACTTGAAGCGGTTTAGATACATGACTGATGTTTAGATGAGCTGCCGTAGGAAAGACGAGCTGTGTCCTGCCCTGGATCATCAGGACTCCGCAGTGCTATGCTTTGTCTCCATTGATTTTTGCCTTTTGTTTCAATTAAGTAGCACTGTGTTTGTCATGAGAAATAGGATATATTTTTCTTAAATAGTTACACTTTTTTCCAAGGATGATGATGTGGAAAATAATGGAAGATGACCAGGCTAGTGAAAATGACATGAATGGATAATTTGTGAACCTGATATTTTTGCAAAAATTTAAAGCCACATATAATAACCTCAAAATATGCAAAATATGCTAGAATTTTTGGTAACACTTAATTTCTAATTGCTTAACCTACGAAAGAAAGGCCATCCTAAGTGACTTTTCACAGAATTTTGTGAAATCTGAAGTTGTCTGAGTTGAATTTTGTTTCTGTTTACGTGTCCCAGTCGCTGCCCATAGTAACTACTCTGCAAACCAGGGCCTCGACTCACACTCATGGGATGAGACTGAAAGTGTTATTTTTTCCAGGGGTGCTTGAATTTAAATTTTCGCTCTTTTGAAGATTGAGAGGAATGACCAAAATCGTGGATAATGGAACAGCTAAGTGGGGATGGTAGGTGAGGGGAAGTGCATTTCCAGGGCCATCCGATTACGCCAAACCACTCTACCGAGTGGTGGTTTCCTTAAGACTAACAGGCGACACTTTCAACACTAACACCTTTTTGGAATCACAGACATAATCTTTAGAATTGTCATGACTACTGCTCAAGGTGAAAGGAGGGAAAGCATTTACTCTTTTTTAGCGGAAGAACAAATCAGATAGATGGAAGACATAACGCAGCCAATAACAGCTAAGTTTTAAGCAGGGGGTAGAAGTTTGTTTCTGTGTTTCTCACATGACTTCACGTGAAGATGGAAGATGGTACATAAATGGTAACAACTTCCTATGTGACATAATCTAATGCTTGGGATGCAAGATCAGACTTAGTCAATATGCTTCCACTTCCCCCTTTTAAAATTATAACTGGGCTCTCCGTTTGCCTACGTAAAAAATAAGGCATAACTAGCATTGACATCAGGATCTTAATTACCAAAAAACCAAAAAGCCTGCTAAAGCCTCACTTGGCAGCACGCGCTGTGAACAGCGGGGGCCCATCACTCTGACTGGGTCTCTCACCGCCTCCATGAGAGACCACATTAACCGAGGTCTGGTTCATGTGCTCGGATGATTATTTGCTATTAAAGGATTTGGGGTTGTTTTCCGCTTTAGGGTCAGTACGACTTCGCGGTGGCAAAAGTGCGTTTGAAGGCACAGTGGAAGTGTATGCCCACGGCGCTTGGGGCACAGTCTGCGGCAGCCACTGGGATGACCCTGATGCCTCCGTTGTTTGTCACCAACTGCAGCTGGGGTAAGTCCATCCATCCTGGGCCAGATTGCTGTGCGGATACCTGAGAAGGATGATGGGCCCCCGGCACCATCGTTGCCGCGGAAAGGTTCCCGCCTCTTTCCTCACTCTTCTTTCCGTCCGCAGAGTTAGAAAGAAAGGGCCCTGGGTGGTGGGAGTGAGGTCTCTTACTTGTGTGCTCGGAATGTATTCGCACAGTACTGTCCCTGCTGACTAGGAAACAGCCCAGTGCTAAGTGGCCAAAGGTGAAAGCGTCTTTTGGTCGTTGTCTTTAACCAAGTAAATGTTTACTCCTTGGAAGCAGGAATTTGATTCTAAGAATTGTCGTTTCTCAGTAACCACGTGGCCCTAGGTTGCTGTCACTTGCTTTTAGCTTTCTCCTGTTAGCTACCCACAGATCTAGTTCTAGGTGGTGTTCACCTGGGCTCTTGTCTGTGATGGGTCGGGGGTGACATCCAGGCATTACCCAGGTGGTATAGGGCCACCCCGCGTTGCTGCCAGCTCCTCCCCTGGCCTGGCCACTCTCCTTAACACGGACCAGGGTCCGCGGCCTTCCACCTCGGCCTGGTGCCAAGTGGCCTCACCAGGAACAGAGGCTCCATTTTGGAACAGGAGGTTTTGTTTTTGTTGTTATTTTTGTTCTTTTTTCTAAGTACACATGCTGTGTCTTTTTCTTGACCTTTG
Organism: Hipposideros armiger; assembly: GCF_001890085.2. NCBI lineage: Eukaryota > Metazoa > Chordata > Mammalia > Chiroptera > Hipposideridae > Hipposideros > Hipposideros armiger. Next base: position 8,647,657 of record NW_017731351.1, read on the forward strand.
TCACCAGAGATCTTTAGAAAGCCGGAAAATATCTTGTTATGAAAAATACAGGTCTAAAAGACTGAAAGAAGGTTTGCAATTTACAGATATTTTGCATTAATAATCAGTGAGCGATAGTATCTATTACGTGATGCTAATGAAAAGGTTAGTCGCCTCCAGTCAAGCCGGTAAGAACTTTGCCAGCTTCCTCCTGCCTTCCCACCGGGATGGTGAGGAGTGAGCGTTTAGGAAAGGCAAACCTTGAGTGCTTAAATTTTGTTCAGACTTTGGATGCTGTGAGAGCAGCAAATAGGGTTAATGTACTTAATTCATTTAAAAAATGAGTGTTGGTATAAATCAGGATAAAAGAAGGAGGAGGCTGGAGTCTGTGAAGTGTATGGCATTAGGAATGTTAATTACTGATTTTATCAGTGAGTATTTTTGTCCCAAAGAATGGTGACGTGGTGCTTTTTCTTCCGAGGGCTTGAAGACGTAACCAGTTTGTAGGCTGGTGTCAGCGTCTTCCTTCACATACATATTAATATGTCCATGTGCTTTTATTGCCCCTGAGAATCAGGGAAGAATACAGGCCCCGTGAGACTCTGGCAGAGAGAAGACAAGAGCAGTGTAGGCGGACGTGCACTCCAGTGTGGTTACTAGCCGTTAGGTTGATGAAAGAATGCAGACTATCATCCTGCGAATGCACACATCCCAGAAGCTGACCCCATTACTATCACATCTCCTAGTAATGCACTTTTTAACAAAAGAATCAGACAATAGGAACAGAGCACCCCAGCTTTATTGCTGTTAAGACACATTCATTTTAGACACACCCCAAATATTTACCGTTTGATGGAAGCTGGTGCATGGAGATAGACCTAGAGATTACCATGTTAATCAGGTAAGTGTTTAACCTTTTTAAAATTTAATATCAATTTGTATGTATCAGAGGTTACTTATACAAGTATGTATGAGATGAGTTCAAAGCAGAGCTTATCTGCATGTTGTTATTTTATTAATTGGTTTCAAAGTCTTGCTGGCATGTACTACATACAAGAGTTTAAAAATGTGAACAGGTTGCCTCTCTTGACATTAGCTTGCTTAGACGTAGAGTAACAGTCATTTGGAAAATGCTAGCCTGCAGTATTGGCGCAGAGAAGACTCCCCTGGCCTGCAGACTTCTCCTTTTCTGCATCAGAAGGCAGAGCTTGGAGACACTCAGCCCAGAGTGACCTGCAGCTGAGTCCAGACCAGAATCCAGGCCTCACTGGGCCACACGACAGAACCGTCCACAAAGCCACCCCGTCCTCTTTTTGTATCTGTCGCAGTTGCCCATTTTCTTCTAAAATCATCCATAGATAGGAACAGCACATGCGAACCACTGGTTATTGAAGATTAAGAATTCCGATTGCCATAGGTAATGAATCCGGGTTCTGATCTGACGTTTTGATTTCCTTGAAACTTATGTAACCCGTTACGTTTTTCTTTTTTTTCTTCCACATCCAGCTTTATGGCTTTCTTCCATTTTTAAAAATCCAAATGCTTTGATAACAATTCACCTACATTTGATAAACCTAACATTGATCATTGTACTTCCAGAAGAAAAGGAATAGCAAAGCAAGCCCCGTTTTCCGGTCTGGGCCTTATTCCCATTTACTGGAGCAATGTCCGTTGCCGAGGAGATGAAGAAAATATACTGCTTTGTGACAAAGACATCTGGCAGGGTGGGGCATGTCCTCAGAAGATGGCAGCTGCTGTCACGTGCAGCTTTTCCCATGGTAAAACAATATTTATTCTTGTTTTACTTTCTTTGTGTTTTTAACATGATTCCAAATGATACAAGTGTCTTAGTTAAGTCACTTCCTGAAAATGTTTAGATACAGATGAAGTCTGAATCATCACATTCTACCATCTAGTTAAATAGTTTTCAGCAGGAGTGTGTCTAACGATTTGAATACCATTTGACCTCACTTTTAGCATGTTTTCTATTTTATCTAATTTGCTTACAGAACTATTTTATACTGTATATGAAACACTTTTTTTGGTGTTTCAAATGGAAAATCCATCATGGAAAATCATGATGGAATCAAGATAGAAAGTCATCTTGGAAACAAATATAAAATACAGCAGCTATAACACAATCCGTTCACTTTATAGGATGAAATGTGATTGTGGTAGCAGTGTCCTCCTTTGGGTCATAGATAGCACATCCCATGAAATGAGTCACTCCCTTGGATGATGTCTCCTTCCAAGCGTTGTCCGTATCCTGGGCACGAGGTGACCAGCATACACAGATACACATGCATTCATATGAACATAAGTATAGGAGGGAACAGCTGCCTTTCAGTGGCTGATGGGTATTCTGGGACCACAGTACAGTGTAATGTGTGACAACAGCCCAAAGCTACCACATGGTCACAGTGTCCCTTTTGGCATTTCCCCTCAGATAGCAGCATGACCAGAGTTCCCAGGTCTTGAAATGCCCCGGGCAGTGGTTTCTGTGTGAGCTCAGGTGTTGGGAGGAAGAACAAAGCTCCCACTAGAGAATGTACAGAGACCCAATTCAGAGTCACGCCCGTGAGTGGGCTGGAAGCACCGCTGGCTGTGGCACAGGGTGTGGATAGGGGGCCGCCCTGAGAGCCGCAGCCCATCCTGGCTGGGCGAGTTGTGTGTGTGACAGCCTGATGTCTTGTAGTTTCCACTTTTCTTCTTTGCTTCCCCACCTTTGAGTGCAGCTGCTTTTGGGAGTACACATTTATGCGTTGCTGCTTCAAGGTGATGTGAGTCGGGCTCCATAGTGCTTTTGTAGATCACTGCTTGTGTTCTGTGCTCGACCTGACTGATAAAATGCTCAGTATTTTTCAAGTAGTGAAGTAAGTAAAATCTTTAAAACAGTAATTATTTTTCTTTTGGAATGTCTAGCTCCCCTTTTTTAGCCCCTTCTACTCTATAATCTATCCACTTGTTTATATTCTGGTTGCAAAGATACATTTAAGGTCATTTATAAGCATATATGAAATATAGAAGGTTGAAATAAATTTGAAGTGAGAATGAAAAACAGTTGCTCTGATGGCAAATTAAATGAGAAGTGAAAGCAAATAGCTCAGACAGCCCAACCCTGAGTCCACGCTGAGGCGCTGTGCTGGGCCTCCCGTTCATCCTCTCAGCTGGCGAGCCACCTGTAGTGTCTTGTCACCTCGTCCTGCTGCGTTTCCCACACCTGCAGAGCAGGTTGTGTACAAATACACAACCCGGAATAGGAAATAACAACCTAAATGCAAACATCTGGGAGTTGTATTTGCCCGCAAGTTAAACATGAGTCACATACGTCACTAAATTCTTTTTCATGATTTCTTGTGTGTTTGTTGGGAGGATGTGCGATGTTGACTCAGTTTGGTCCTTCAGCCTTTTTGTAGTTTCACAATTACTTATACAACCAGAAAAACATGTTTTGAAATAAAACACAACATTCAAAAATGATAAGGTAATATGTTGTGATGGTTCTGGGTTGTAGGTAATTTTTAATTTCCTCTTGAAAATTTTTCTTTTTCTATTTTCTCTAAGCTTGCCATGGTGGTAGGGTGAGAGGAGGCAGACAATTGACATGTAAACCATTAAATCAATGACAGTTTTAAGTATATATAATAACTCAAGAAACTTACACATTTTTCCATAATTTTTTCTAAATTTTCCAAGCTTTTTAAATGAAAAATAAACATAATTACATGCAACTTTGTTTCCTACCATAGCTCAGCCATCAGTTAGTTATAAGAAGCTAATATACAATACTGAGGACAGTTATGCATATTAAACCTATCTTTACCTTTTCACAAATGGTAAGTGCCTGCTGACTTATGTATTACAGATATTGGAGTATGAGTATATGCAGGTATGCACTGATCTGAATTTCTGCTCCAAAGTTCACATATGATATTTGATATTTGCATATAATTATGCATATCTAGATGCCACTCACTGACAGCCACTTACGCTGGAGGAATTAGAGGCATAGTTCTTGTGGGTAAATGATTAATTAGCCTTGGCAAAAGGTGCGACTACATTCCCTCATAGGGACCTGGCCTGTTCTGAGCCTTTCACCTTATCACATCCTTTATTCCAAAAAAATCAGGCTGCCTCACTGTTTCCCAAGCACACCCAACGCTGTGCTTCTATGTTTCTCATTTTGCCTGAACCGTCCTCCCCATCTCTGACTTCTGGAATCTTCTACCTTGGCCCTTCTCCACTTCCAGCCTCTTCAGGAGAGACACCGTGGAACCCCCCGCCCCACCCTTAGCGGTGGGCGAGCCCCCTGGCTCTGAGCCCCTGCAGGGCCTTCTTGATGACCTCTTGTCTGTACTCGGTTTGTCCCTGTTCTTGGGCAGAAGCGCCCTGAGGGCTTCGAATGCTCTGTAGCACCTGGGCCTCACCGTGCACCCGGCAGCTGCCTCGTATGAATGGAATGAGTGGGTAGTGCCAACCATCTCTCCTTGATGGGAATAGGCTTTTCTCACTCACCGATGCAGTCAGTCAGCGGTATTTATTCTGTGCCTTCTCTATGCTTGGTGCCTGAGATACACAGTGACAGGGAAAGGCAGTCTCTCTGTCCTCAATTCCAGTGGAAAGGAGGCAGACAGTTGGCATGTAAACCATTAAATCAATGACAATTTTAGGTAAAAGTAAGTCCTCTGAGAAAGACACAGGAGGCAGTGCGGTAGGAAGTCCCTTACTCAGGGAGCTGCATTAGCTGGGGCTGCCAGGGCCGGCCGCCTGAAGAAAGGCCGTTTCGGAGTTGAATGATGCGAAGGAGGCAGCCTGGTGAAGAGCCGTGGGGACATCCGAAGCAGCAGGGGCAGCCAACACACACACCCTGACGTGGCTCCAACTTCCAAGTGTCCGGGAACAGAAGGAAGAGGGCTACAGCCTAGTAAGCGAGGCCAGGAGCAGAGAGAAATTCAGAAGCCGACAAGGGCCAGGTCAGGGCACCGTGGACCAGCAGGGATCTGCAGGGGGAAGCCTTTGGTGCTTCTTAACACAGGATGTGGTTCAGACCCAAATGAATTGTCAGTGTTGCTTTTTGAAGCTATTGGCCGTGATGTCCACCGACCTGTTATAATGTGTAAGATGTTAACTTGGACTTGGTTCCACAGATCTAAACATATTTCTGTACTGAAAATAAGTATGTTACAGACGTAAGTGCCATTCTTAATAATTACAGACCGGTAATGTTTAAGTTACTGGAAATAAAAAAAAGTCAGTGTCACCACCACAATACCATGAAAATCAAATGTGTTTCCAGAAACTGCATTTTTGAGTGTGTCTTTCCTGGTTTCCAAGGTTGTTGGGGAAAGGTGAATTTAGACTATTTCCTCTTAAGAGGTTTGGGTGACTATAATTCTTCCTGGAGTATTTTAATCGGTTGTGATTATCATAAAATTTATTAGAGATGTGTGTATATGTCCATATCACTGAAGCAGCTTCATAAATATTATTTAATCACTGAGAATGGCAAAGGACTAGGATATACCCGATCTTATGGCTCAGTGTAAATACATAGGTTTAATTTGTTCGGCTTTCCTGTGGCACAGGCCCAGCGTCCCCTGTCCTACGCCTTGTCGGTGGGAGCACCACACATGAGGGCCGCGTGGAGGTCTACCATGCTGGCCAGTGGGGGACCGTCTGTGACGACCAGTGGGACGCCGCCGATGCAGAAGTGGTCTGCAGGCAGCTGGGCCTGAGGTGCGTTTTCCTGATTCTTGTTTTATTTTGCTTAAATTTTTGAATCTATTCTTTCCATACCCGAAGGCAGGTGCTGTGTGTTTAAGTTGCACATTTCCTTAAATTGAAAAAGCTACGCTTTGATCTTTGTCCTCGGCTGCAGGCTCCCTGAAGAGAATTTCTGTGGGCTCCGTAGGTCTCACCTGTTTGTTCCTGAATTCCATTGATTCATATCCCGAAGAATCACAGCCTCTGTGCTGCTTTTCATCAGCAGCCTCCACGTTGCTCCCAGGAAATGAATGACCAGCGCTGTCAGCCACAGCGACCTAACAAAGTCACATGTGGAACTAGTTGTCAGGCCTTACCCAAAATCCAGTTCCTCCCCCAGATACTGTCTAAACTTTTGACCTTGGTTTCCTTACTTGCTGGGCATCTGCTTAGAACGAAGGATATTTATTAATGTACAAAGGAAATAATGCCTATTTGGGTACAGAAATGAAGCACGTGCAATCAAGTGTGAGCATCAACACTGCATTGCCTCCGTGCTTATCATTCTAGAGCAGCATGTTGTAACTTCAGATCTTCCAGCCCCTTTCTTTACCAAATCTGAACATTGGTATAACAAGCCTAAAAGCTTCTCTACAATTCTATGTTAGGGGACCTTTTAAAAGTTGATATTTTACTTAAAATTTGAATTTTTTTCATTAAGCACTTTGTGGGGGTGGTGGGGGGGCCTCTTGAGATGAAAGCTTCTCCATGTACCATTTGGTCCAGTGAAGCATAACACTTGACACTGGAGCATTTTTGACTTTTGAAACTTGAACCATTAGTACTCATTTTTTTTTGTAATTCTTTTTGCAAATGACTCCCCCCTTTTTAAAAACTCTATGTTTATATTGAAGTACTTAAAAGTAAAATATAGACATTTTTACATTTTACCTCTACATACCTCAGTGTGCGTCTCTTATGAGTAAGAACACTGTCCTGTGTAGCCTGATCGTCCTTATCCCCAGCGAAGCGCTGACCAGTCTGGACACTGCCTAACCCCCCAACACAGTCACATTCTCAGAGCTGCCCCCACAACGTCCTTGAAGGTGGTTTGAAGCACAGTTTAGTCCTGGGCTATGCAGAGTGTCCGGGGGTTGTGTCTCAAGTCTCCTATTCCAGAGCAGCCTGTTGTCCGTCCTGACACCTGTTAAAGAGACCAGGCCAGTTGCTCAGGAGAATGGCTCACATTCTGGATTTGTCTCATTTCTTCCTCCTGGTTTCTTTGAGTTTGCTCCTCTCGTCCTTAGAATTCCTGAAATTGGAGTCCAGGTCTAAAGGGTTGATTAGATCACAGCAAGTGTTTGGCTGGAAATCACCACAGGTGCCATGTTCTCGTCTTGAGTCACAGAGCAGCTCTGTCTGCCCCTCTGGTGAGGCCAAAATTGAGTGCTGGCTTAAGGGGGCACCAACTTGATCCCTCAGTGGGGAGTTACCTTCCCCCCATAACTGGTCCTGGGACCTAACACTGTTTGCCAGTTCAACATGAACAAGCACGGCCGATCCTGTGTCTGCAGGGCTGATGGTTACCGGTGTTAAGTGTACTGGTGTCATCATTTTTTTTTTTTGGATGACCCACGAATAGGGCCAACCAGTTCTTTTTAAGACAGCAGTTATTAATCATTACACTTTCAAGACTAGATTTTGAAACTGTTCTGATTGGGTTTCAGTTTCAAGACCAGTTTTCCTCAAATGTCCAGGTGGTGCTGGCGTCAGCATAGCATAAGGTTCTGAGCATGCGCCCAGCACTCAGAATGAGCAGGAGTAGAGTGCTGCGGCTGCAGATGAGAAGAGCTGCACTTTCCCATCTGTAACGAGTTTCCTGTCGCACAGGGTGTAGTGTCTAAAAAGCGGTTAGTGCACAGGGCAGGTATACGGTGCACATTGGCTACCAAGGGCCATCTAACCAGGGACTGTTATGGTTGAAAGACACTGTTAAACATTCACAATAATCTGAGCATTTAGTGGTGAGATTATCAAACATCGTTCCTCTATCCGTAACTTCTATTTAGTTGGCTGTATCTATGAATTTCATATTTAAAAATCATTCTAATATATATATATATGTATATGTATACATGAATGAGCCAGATTATCAATTATGTGGCCAGTGGTGTCAATATTAATTTGCATGTTAGTTGCTAAGAGACCTATATCTTTGCCAAACCATTCAGAATTTTAAGGGTATAGTAACAGTATGTTTAACATTACCAGTTGCAGCATCGGCTACTCTTAAGTTTAAGCTGTAAGGTATTTTTTATTATGAATATATTTCTGTGGGGAAAGGCAAGCTTTGGTTGCTCAGAAAAATGCATAGAAAATTTAAATGACACACTGTGAATATTAATGATATTGACAGTTTCAGAAGTGATTCTAAAAATTCAGGTTGTAATGTAGAGTTCTTTCTTGAGAGGAAAATATTTTTTTTTCACTTACGTAAACTGCTCTTAAACAAAGCCCATGTGGACAAACAACAGTCTGTTCCATGGAAAGAACGTAGAGGCAGAATCACAAGAAAGAGTATTAATGCTGAACACGTGTGTGGGTTCTTTCTCATGTGTTTGCATCCTTCTCAAGCAGTAGCTCATTGCTATCCTTTGTATGAGAGGATTCATGTTTGGAAAAGGGATCAAAAGGAAAAATAGCTCCAAATATGCAGGCGGCAGAGGTCCTCCACCAGCCTATGCGACAATCAGCCACCCAGAGGCTTGTTTTTAGTCTAAGTGCTCTGATGCTTGGAGCTAATGTGGTCCATTTGCCTTTCTTTCACTTGATTTCCTAGTCCTCTCACAATTTGCATTAAAGCAATATTCTGCAACTGCCCTTCCTCTAGGATTTGTTTGCTCACTGAAAGGCACAGTGCTTTCAGACGTATTGTTTTTAACAGCACATGATTGATAGCAGACAGTGTAATTGTTGCTTGTCTCGATTTATGATTCTTTCTTGAGCACATTCCAGCTCAGTCTTATTTGCTTTGTTGTGTTCCCAGAGGAAGACTGTGCCATGCCTCCCTGCGGTGGTGGTTATGATTCCTTTGTGAGATGTGGTCTTTGTTGGCCCTCATCTGTTAGTGGCGTCTGTTGATTTGGTAGCTGGCAAGCTTCCTAAATACAAGAGGAATTACTGTACTTAAGACACTTAAATTTGATTAACCTAGAACTTGGAGAAGAGGAGCAGCAGGAAAGAAGGCAGTCAGAGGTTAGAAGATGGAGCTTGAAATGCGTGTGTACAAAACGAAGGTTCAGGTGGACACACTTAATTTCACTTCCTTGTACACACTGAACATTAAAGCATTTCCTGTGACTTTCAAACCTCTTAAAAGCGTAGCTTAGGACCGTGATGTCATATTCAATTGTGGATATGCCATCATTTGCATAGGAATTCTAAAGCTTTGAACACGTCTTAGTTTTTCCTTTTTTTTTTTGCTATAAAATTATCATATAAAACCATATTATTGAGTGGTCAGAATAAATTTCTGGCTTTTTAAAAAAATGTCTTTTTGCCCTTTCATTTTACTGTTCATTAAATTTTAAAAATATTTTATAGATTTAATCATAAGATAACCTGGTACATGGAATTATTGAGCAGGAAAGAGACCTTATTTAATAGATGAGGTTATTAGGCCCTCTGAGATTATCCCAAATCCAGAAGTCATACTATTAGTGAGAGCCAGACTCTTGGGGTTAATGGCTCCCAATGTAGGATTTTTTTCTTTCATGTTACACTATTTGCAAAATAGCCATGTGTTGATAAGAATAAATACAAATGTAGGTCTGAAAGACATAGGTAGTCAAGAGAGGAAAGTTAACTTTGGAAGACAACGAGCATGTTCTCAGCAGTATTTGAGGTGCCTCAGGCCCCTAACTGCAAAGACCCAGGAGGCTGGAAGACAATGTTTCATTTCAGTCTGCTCTGCAGCCACCAGGTTTTATCACCTGGTGGTCGTGGAACGCTGGGCGAATTATTTATCTTCTGGGCCTCAGTTTCCTCCTCTGTAAATTGAGGAGTGTGACATCATGGAATCTAGGGAGGCTTCAGTGAGTTAGTACACATACAGCTGATAGACCCATGGCAGCATCAGTAAGCATTCAGCAGGCACAGATATCTCGGAGATGGAGGGGGGCATTTTCCAGAGAGAAAGCTAGGATATTGAGAATTAAAAATGAGTTCTTTCATCCATAGCTTACAAGTATCACAAACTGATATTTACAGTTCAAGGACCAATCTTTTATACCCTAACAAATGATTATCTTGCACAACAGAAGAATTGCCTAACTTGAGCCTAACTTGAGCCTGCGTCTTTTCAAAGTACTTGCTAAACCTGGAGATTGAGTTAGTCAGATGGTGCTATTTGGTCTTTTTCTATGAAAAAACAAAACAAAACAAAACAAAAAAGACAAGCAACTTTATATGAATACAACCTCATTAGCTAAACAGGTTTCGGGATGTTTTGGATAAGGATGAGACATAGAATCAATTCAGTGTTTATTGGGGATTGCTGTTATATGGGGTCAGATAGCTTTAGAGAAAAATAACTGAAGAACTCAGTGTATCATATCAGAGCCCCTGAATCCACAAGCTTACTCTGTGGTCAGAGGGTAAGAGCTCTGGGGCTGTTACCACAGATGAACGGCCAGGGCTGGTGTGGGGACAGTTTCCATAAGGAGGAGCGGAGAACACGCAGCCCTGTGGAATCCACACTGCACTGACTTGCACACGCCACAACCTCTGTGTCGCTTTCCCCCTTACCTGTGGAATCTATGTTCTTTGGTATGCCCTGGAAACCCAGCCCAGCTCTGGGCACCAGAAAACACCAGTGACTGGCTGAAGGAATGTGGTGTATGTAAATATTATCTTCTCAATTTTAATAGCCTCAAAAATTAGCTAGAAAACCTAGTTGGTGTTATAGCATAGCTTCCTAATTTTTTTGGTTCTCAAATTTATTCTCTTACTTTTTTTCTGATTAATTTATTTTAATTAAACCTTTTTGTGATCATTAAAATAATGATTATAAACAATGGAAAATATGGAAATATATAAGGAAGAAAGTAAAACACAGGGCCGGCCGAATGGCTCAGTTGGTTAAGAGCTCGCTCAAGAGTTTGAGCTCTGAGCAACAGCGGTTCGAGGCCAGCCCGAGCTGAGCAGCCGCTAAGCTGCCAATAGGTAGCAGGATGGCTCAGCTAAAAAAAAAAAAAAAAAAAAAAAAAAAAAAAAGAAAGTAAAACACACAAGTGGTCTTTTAAAGAGGGCTTACAAAATTTTTAACATACGAGTATTTGAAATACAATATACCTCAGTTACTCTGTCCAGCCTATCTTGGGTCATTATTTTTTTTTCTTGAGTTTGTAACCTTTTAGCCTAAATAGAGTGTGAAAATGATATTGATATTTAAAATCTCTAAAAATGGGATAGATTAGAATGCATTATTACTTTTTTTGGCCATTGTAAAGCTGTGCATCTTATGTTCAGTGGCCATGAATATTTCTTTTTGTGTGATTAGCCTGGTTTTCCCTATTGTCCTGTGTGTGTGTGTGTATGTGTGTGTGTGGGTTGTTTTGTCTACATTATAATGTAATAATAAGTTATTATTATTATTAATTTCTAGGAGTTTTTCCCCCTTTGGTTGCTGTTTCATATTTCAAATATTTCTTCCAGATTGCCTGTTTGCCTTTCGATTCTGATTATGGTTAATTTTGCTGTACAGTAGTTTATGGGAGGTCAAATTTAACTTTTCAGCCTGTTTTCTAACTTCTGGGTTTTTAATACTGCTTAGGAAATTTTACCCCCAAGGTTATAAGAACCATATTTTTTATTCTAGTAACTTTTTAACCTGCCTGCCTTCTGTTTTCCCTCCCTCCCTCCCTCCCTCCCACCCCTGTCTCATTTCTTTCTTTTAATATTTGGGTCTATGAGCCATCTGGAATTCATTTTCCTTTCTGTTGTTTGGAAGCAAACTTTGTATTCTCCCATGTTGGGCCCTGGTTTTCTTACAGCACCTGCCCTGGCTCGGTGCACTGCATCCCTTGGAGTTTGCTTTCTGGCTCCCCCACGACCCGCATCAGTCATCCTGTCCCCTCCTCCTCTGTTCTCCAGCTTGCCATGTTCTCTAAGTCCGTTTCCATAGCCGCTGTCATTAGTCAATTTCCCCAGAGCAGGGCTCTGCAGATTGCATTGTAAGGGGCCAGACATTAAGCATTTAGACTCCGCAGTTACCCAGCTGTGCCTGCACAGTTCAAAAGCAGTCATAGGCAGCATATTGGGGATGAGGGTGGCTTGTTCCAGTAAAACGTTATTTCTGAATGGTGAAATTTGAATTTCATATGATTTTCACACGTCACAAATTGTATTCTTGTTTTGAGTTTTCTCCAGCCATATAAAGTATGGAAACCACTCTTAGCCCACAATATATTTTGGTTGTAAATTATCAAGATAGTTGTAATGCTATGAGAAAAAGGCAACTAAAACAATGGGTATAGATGCAGTTTCATTGGAAAATAAACTAAAACTATAAGTGCTGTAGTCTAAAAATTAGAAAGCTAAAAGAAGCTGAAAATGCAATTTCCAAAGTCATTAATCATTTTGACAGGCAATCATGATCTTCTCCACTGAAATCTGGGGTTCTAGAATGTGGTGTCACTTTGATGTGTGGGAGAAGTAAATTTAAGTGAAGATAAATTTGAATGAAGAGATGTTTGAGTTAGAAATATGTTTGGCTGTGAGTAACAGAGAATTGAAAATAACAGTGGCTCAAATGAGACCAGAATCTGTGTCTGAGGGAGACAGAGCGGAGGGCAGCCAGGTTAGCTGCAGCACCCTCAGGACCCAAGGCCTTTTCTTGCTGGCAGCCCTGTCATTCCTAGGATGGCACCTGATAGCCCCAGGTGGCTTCTCAGGGTACAGCCACCCCATCAGCCTTGTAGTCGGCAGGAAGGAGGAAGTGACAGAAAGATGCTTCCTGGAAGTGATACATGGCACTCCCACCTAAGTACCGCTGGTGAAGACTTAGTCTTGTGAAATGGCTGCTGAGTTTCAGTTTGGGATGATGCAGAAATTCTGGAGATGATGGCGGTGATCTGTGCACAGCAGTGTGAATGTACCTAATGCCACTGAACTGCACACTTAAAATGTTTAAAATGGTCAACTTTAGGTATACTTTACAACAAACAAATGTAGTCGTCTAAAAGGAGAGGAGGCTGAGAAATGTGGTTTTTATTCTGGACAGCAATTGCCCTTCTAAAAATCTGAGGTTTCATTACTGATGAAAAAAGGGAGAGTAAATACTGGGGCATTAGTGGCAGTCTTTGAATTTGTGATGGTCAAGGATATAAAGAGCGACCAACAGAATGCAGGAATTCGTGCGCGACCTGTGAAGTGAGCTGATACGGGAAGTATGGACTAACCATCGCTAAACCTTTCCCAGGGTAAAGGAAGCCAGTCAGACCAACATTCAGCACCTCATCCCGAATTCTTGTCTTTGTGCAGCGGCATGGCCAAAGCGTGGCCTCAGGCGCGTTTTGGCGAAGGAACCGGCCCGGTGATGCTGGATGAAGTGCGCTGCACGGGCAATGAGCTTTCTATTGAGCAGTGTCCAAAAAGCTCCTGGGGCGAGCATAACTGTGGCCACAGGGAAGATGCTGGCGTGTCCTGCACCCCTCTAACGGGTAAGATGGCACCCCATGATCTACCCACTCTGGCCTCCAGCCCTGTTTGGGCTTCCCTTCCCTTTTGCTCAGTTTAGATAATATTGCCAAGTGAGCATACAAATATGTTAAGCCAGAGCACGTCAGCGGCTCGGGCCTCCGTGTCCTCCTCTTTAAATGAGATAGTTGTAGTGTTGCTGTGATGGTAACCGTACTTTGCAGAGAGCAAAATGTTACATTAATAAGTGGTTCTGTTGCTAAGAGACCTCAGTTTGCTTTAAAAGATCCGAGTGATTCATGAAAAGTCTGACATTTACCCAAGATTATTTATGTTTTATTTGGGGGGGAGGGGTGTTTGGATTATTTTGGATGGAAATATATTTTAAATCTACTTTTTTGGGGACAAACTGATTGTATTGTATATCTACTGAGGAGCTCTTTACAGGATTCTCTGGGGATTAATTATTCATTGAGTTCATAAGATTCAAATTCAGATGTGTATTATCAGTAAAAGAACAAAAGCAAGCCATGCCCTAGTTTTTATAATTTATGAACGCCTAAGGAATAATGAATGCATTCACATGCTAGATCACTCACTCTTTAACCAGAATAGGTTTTCTATCTTTGTATTTTAGTATTTTTTCACTTTCAGTTATAATGTTGAACTATTTCTAACTTACTATGTTTTCTTACTTTTTAAGTCTAAATCACTAATACTGCTCAGACTCAAAGAGATGGAAGCCTTAGGAAATTTTCCAAATATTATTTAATCCAGAGAAATTTAAATAGCGACTTCGGGATTCTATGAGAATACATTGTTCTCCTCAGAGAACAAGAGTACAAATAAAAAGGAAAGGCTATTTCTTAGGGCAGGTCTGTGTTTGTCACACTTAGAACATCCAGTGACCTCAGGCCATTGACCTCAGCCCTGAAATAAGTTTAACAAAAGGCCTAGAGAGGGAACTATCAATAAACATGGAGATATTTCTGGGAAAATGAAAACGTCGTTTTGCCCCTTTTTGAGAATTGATTTGCTTAGTCTTTGTGTCTCCCCCTTATCACAGATGGAGTCCTCAGACTTGCAGGCGGGAAAGACAGCCATGAGGGTCACTTGGAGGTGTATTACCGGGGACAGTGGGGGACCGTCTGTGATGATGGCTGGACTGAGCTGAATACGTATGTGGTTTGCCGACAGCTGGGATTTAAGTAAGGCCCGTTGAGATGAGGCAGCTAGATGCCAAATTATGTTTTTAAAGTCTGATTTTGTAGTCTTTGCTATAATCTCTATAATACAGTAATCAAAATACATGACCTATTATCTACCTACCTGCCTACCTGCCTATCTGCCTATCCATATATGGAAGGACAGAAATAGAACATAATACCATTTTCTATGGTGGTGGCTAACCATATTTTGCCACTTATCGCATTTACCTCTCCTGCCACCACCCTTCTTCTTGAATAATTGGTTGGAGCCAGGGGTGACTTTTTGGTCCTTTTGTGTCTATTTAAGTAAGACTGTCTGCTGTGAATGCTCGGTTTATTCTGACACAACCCTACTATTGGATTTGTTCGTTCTGACATCATCATATGGGGAGTCCAGTGTCAACTGCTTTGGAATTACATGATTCCCTTTCTCATCAGAGTGTGATGATAATTATCACTTTTATTTGAGTAACACAGCCTTCTTGTCACGAGATGACCTTTGGAACTTACCCTTGACCTCACACTCCTAAAGCTGAGTATCACACTTTGGGGGACATATTTCATGTCACACAGTTAATGCATTCCAGAGCAAAGAGTTAAGTTGGTTGAAGGAACTGCAAATGATGCCTTTGAGTTAATATTTGAATGAAGCCCATGAATGTCGTTCTTTCTTGTCCAGATTTCTATGTCATGCATGAAAAGAATGGGCAAAATTATTTCATTTCAGCTTGAGGTCGAGCTAATTGCAAATACTCATTAAACCTTAAAAAATATACTTTCATTCACATTAGGCATGGCCATGTTTAAATATATAGTTTTAAATTTGTGAAAGTAATATAAAATATTCACAAAAGTTTGAAAAATAAAGAAAATAAACAACTACTCATATTGTTTCCATTCGTATACCATCATTATTATAACTTATGTGTATAACTTTATAATAGCTCTAGTAGTGGATATGTAATTTTTCTATCCACATTTTTTACTACATAGTCATAATTTTTTATGATAGCATAATATCCATTGAATGTCTATACAATAAATTAGTTAATATTTTGGTCAGTTTACTTTTTCCTGTTATAAATAATGCTATCATAAAGATATAAATACATGTTATTGCCCAATATTTTGAATTTTTGTGGGCACTGTAGTTAAAATTATTGGGACAAGGGGTATGGCATATCAGTCAAATAAGTATTGATATGTAATTAATAAGAATTACTTAATAAATGTCATTTCACCTTTAAATAAATTGTTAGACTGAGGACTATATCTCACTTTCACAGATTTAGAATGATTTGCAAATACTATTATTTACTATTTTGATATTTTTCCTTATTAAGGAAAACAACTGACTGATACTGATTTTTTTCTCCATATTTTATTTATTTTGATTCACAAATTCATTCAGTTTTTCTTGTGTCTATAGCATATCAGAACTTAATTGTTCTAAAATATTGTCAATATTTGTAAAAGTTCTAAATAATTGTGTTAGAATAGGCATGTGCTACATTTAGAATTTTTGAAAGAATATTCTTTTGAAATGACAAAGGTTGAATCTGGGTTTCTTTGTACAAGTAAAATCCCAAAGTATAATAAAATGACCTGCTCTGATCTGTTGTACAGTCGATAGGGACAAATGGTAATCGGATTGATGCATTTTGTGGGAAAATGGTATAAATTGAAAGTGATAGCAATATGGAGTTTAGGTTAATTACTTTCCCAGCTAAGATTTGATTAGTCAGAAAAATAGAAGGTCTTAGAAGGATTAAATAAACGTTGCGTTGCTTTAATTTATTAAAATGCTAATCTCGTTAAATAAATTTAATAAATGAGTGCATAGGAAAAGAATTAGGAAAATTCATGCCATATAGAAAGATTTCTTCATGTTCCTAGTACAGAAATAATAAAAACATCCAGGGAGGGAAGCTATTGCCATAAAATTTATAAGTAAGAGTTCAGTTGCATAGACTCTTAGAACTGAAAAACACCTTAAATATCTTTTAGCTCAGTGATTTCTGGAGATCTGGGTTTTATAGAACAAAAGAAAACAAAATTGGGGGGAAATAAATGAGGATGCAGACTGCTTAGTTATCAAGTTTTGTTTTGCAAATCTCTCTTATTTCTACAGCATATATAGTTATTATAATCTATTTAGGTTTTCTGTAGTGCAGTGTTACAAATCAAGTAAATTGGAACAAATATAATTTATAAAAAAATTAAAAATCAAGTAACCTTCTGAAAAGCTGAGCACATTGTGATTACTCTGATTTTCATGGGCTGAAGTCCTAGTGTCATCCTGGATTGGGCATGTACTTGAGGAATCACTGAACTAACAGCCACTTTTTACTTTGGAGGAGAGAATAGCAGAGAGGCTGGGAGAAGTGGATGGAATCAGATGAGCTGAGAAGGCTCATCAGAGGCCCATGCGAGATGAGTGTTCTCACTTTCTGATTCACAGTGTCATTCCCCTGTCGGGATTGAAGGTTTCGCTCTTTGTCTGCATTCTTTCTGGTTGATGGGTTAAACCGTAGCTAAACCACAAGAATGAATGGGGAAGGAGGATGAATTATCGATCACTCTCCCACTGAATCAATCAAAAATTGTTCAAGGGGTCAAAATGTGTGATGCAGTGGACATTTCTCTTAGAACTGAGTCCCCATGCTAGGAGAAAGAACACTTACCCTCTGAAGTCATGACACTTAATTAGGTTGTTTGTTCTACGTTTTGTGGTTCCTTGAAACAAGAGACAGCAGTTCTCTGCAGTGTTTATGTTATCACCACAGATATGGCAAACAAGTGTCTGCAAACCACTTTGAAGAAAGCAGAGGGCCCATATGGTTGGATGATGTCAGCTGCTCAGGAAGGGAAGCCAGTTTCCTTCAGTGTCCCAGGCCACAGTGGGGACGGCATGACTGCAGCCATCGGGAAGACGTGGGCATCGCCTGCTACCCCGGCGGCGAGGGACACAGGCTCTCCCTGGGTGAGGACCTAACCCCCGCTCGAGCATCGTAATTCAGTAGCCCCGGCGTCTCTCTCCACTGGCCCACAGCATGGCGCACTTCTCAGCTTTGGCTTTTTTAGTCTATTTCCCATAATGTCCTCATTTCCAGTAATTAGCATTCAGAGCAACGACCTTTTGACTCTTCCCACAAATGTTATAAAACGTCTACTCCTAAAGTTCTTTTTCTTTACCTAGAAGTCAAGTTTCTCACTAAAAATGTTTATAATCACGTGTAGCTGAAAGATGGAAACAGAAGCTGGGATGTCCATCCCCTACTCATTGGCCCCTGTCCTGATTCTCATTTACCTTGAATTCTATGAACTATTAGAGACAGGATTAAAAACAAATCAGAATGAAACGATAGTGCTCTCCCTTAGCCCCCATGATGCATTGCTTCAGTCACGTCAGCAGCCACCGTTGCTCTGGCCTAGCTTAGATCTGCCAGGTTTCCCAGTGCTCCTAAGGGGATTCATTGTGCTAAATAGCCCGCCCATCTTTCTACGAGACCCTGTTCCTCTAGAAACCCACCATGGACCTTTACTACTCCCTACTTCCAAATTTCTTCAGACTTAAAGGTAGATAAAAGGTAAGTAGCTCATCTAACAGTCTTGAAATATTTATAGATGAAGGCCGTCTTGTGAGCAGAGAACAACTACATATCCTAGACAGACCTAACTTACAACGAGGGCAGAATAATGTATAATACTATATATAGCATACATAATATCTATGTATAATGTAATTTTGTAAATACATGTTAAAATAACCACAGGTGATCCTTACTTTTCACCTTAGGGTTGAATTAAGGCTTTTTGTATCCTCCTGTTTTGAGACTGTGAAGCTGAAATCTTCATGTTATAAAACAGCGGAACTTCCCGAACCCCCAGAATTAACAGTATTGCATTGTTAGGTTTGTCAGAGTGCGTGGTTGGTGCCTCCTGGACTTTAAACTGTGAGCTCACGGTGCCTCCCTGCGTGAATCCAGCGTCAGACCAAGTAGAAATGCAACATTTTACTCCACCCCTTACCGTCATATTTCCCATTTCATTTCTTTTCATTGGTTCTCCTGCCTTTCTCTCTTCTTCTTATGGAGGATTAGATGATGAAGGATTACATGTCTTTGGGGGGAAATAGGACCCGTTTGCTAGAAATGGATCCTCTCAGCCCCAGGTAGCAGGTATTTGGGACATGCGGTGATCTATCCAGGCACGCTCCATCAGTCCACCAGGTGACAAAATACTGTAGATCCTATAACCTGACTTCTCTGGAGTTCTGTGTGCTGAAATATATCCATGTGCTTAGGACAGCTGACCTTTTCGTTCTGGAAATCTTTGTAATTCTAGGATTCCATATATAATTTTTAAAAATTTAAAAATCAGGGGTGATAATTATTAATAAAAGATGTGGTCATTATTGGATCTCTTTGGTCCTAATTTTGGTAATGTGTCTGTTAACTATTCATTTGTCCGAAGAACATTATGTCTGAGCCAAATATCCTTTTGGAATCGAATCATTTATTCATCCAAAAAAATCATTACTTCCCCACTTATCCAAAATGACTGCATATTTAAAAGAGAGCCTTAGAGAAGGAGGAGGGGGCGGTGGTATGAACCACAGCGTTTAAAGGACAATCGAAATGTTTCACTTCTGTGGCTTGGCAATGAGGAGCTGTTCGACTATTATTGTTTTCACTGTTTGACAGGCAATATGTGTACCTTAACTTTAAATGTGGATAAAACCATTCTCAAAATTAGCGAGAGTTCAATAAACACTTTCTGTATTTCGGTCTGTGATGGATGGAATGCTCAAAAGCAGTACTCTAGGATGATAAAGGTGACTCGAGTAAGAACGCAGCGAATGCCTGTGCATTGGGGGATCTGGTGGAATTTGACTCTGCTCTGATGCCCGTGCCGCCACGTGGGTATGGTCACAGGCAATAGCTGGGCAGCACAGGAGGCAGAAGTGAAAATGATCAGGTGAGTCAGAGGAAGATGTGCCGGTCTTGCCAACAGTGCTTTCTTCCATTGACAGATGTCGATTTAGCACCTTATATGCTGGTCTAAATGTATATTAAATGGTATTGTCTTCATTAGCTGCACCCTCCACTTCCTTGGTTCTGAAACCTTCACCATGCTTCACTGTGTTCCCTAAATCCTTACCAATGAGTCTTAGGGGCCCTGAAGCCAGAGGGCCTTCTAGTAACGAGGTAATCTAAAGTTTGTTTACTGGTTCGCTAGGGCTGCATAACAAAGCACCACGGACTGGGTGGCCTAAACGACAGATCCTTTTGTCTTGCAGTCTGGAGGCTGGAAGTCCAGAATCAAGGTGTCAGCAGGGTGGTTCCTCCTGAGGGCTGCAAGGGAGGGCCTGTTTCCGGCCTCTCTCCGTGCTGGGGGCCATCTTCTCCTGTGGCTCCACATTGTCTTCCCTCTGCGACCTCTGTGTCCATATTTTCCCTTCCGATAGGGACACCGGCCGTGTTGGATTAGGGTCCACCCTCATGACCTCACAGCTCAGCCCCTGATGGTGTGAAGCCACACTAGCCTTTGAAATAAATGACACCACATTTATTGCTGTCAGCAGAGATATGTGGAACTCTACAGGTCACTTCACTTGCATGACTTAAACCTCAGTTTGCTTCGGATCAGCTTCTCAGGTTTTATGTCTCAGTAACTTTTATGACTTAAGCCCTTCCTTTGGAATCAGCAGTAAATAGCAGGTCTGAGGTGTCCTTGTGAGCTGCCTTCTTTTTCTGTTCTCTTCCGGCATTCACGTTACCCATATGAGGCACACACCAAGGATGTAGCGTATGTATGCCTTCCTAAAAATCTTAGCTTTGGAGTGTAATTCTCTAGCTATGTTCAGGGATAAATGAACACACATGAAATAAAACAACTCTAAGTTAATGTCTTTTACTATTTAGAAGCTAGTGGTAATAAAATCATTCACAATTTTGCAGTGCTGTTCATTCGTTCATTCATTCATTCATTTATTCATTCACTCCTTTATTCAACAAATAGCTACTGCATGTCCTTTCTATGCCAGGCACTGTTCCAAGTGCTGGGACTACAAAGTGGAGCACTGTGACCTCAAGCCTTCAAAAGATATTGCAAAAGTGGATACAGTTTTTTGTTAATGTCTCTCTCTCTCTCTCTCTCTCTCTCTCTGTTTCTCTCTCTCTCTCCCCTTTCCCTCTGCCTCCCCCCCTCCCCACAGCTAATTTTATAGCTAATTTAAAAAGCAGATTGTATTGTATGAAGTCTGTCATGCCTTAGTTGAGTTTCACTGTTTGGCTTCTCTAATAATTTTGAATTATGACTTAGGTTTTCCTATCAGACTGATGGATGGAGAAAGTAAGAAAGAAGGCCGAGTGGAGGTTTTCATCAACGGCCAGTGGGGAACAGTCTGTGATGACGGGTGGACAGACAAGGATGCTGCTGTGGTCTGCCGACAGCTTGGCTACAAGTAAGGGAAAGCTAATTATTTGGGGTGGGTACTTGATGAACATTTCTAATTCTTCAAGCCTTGTTCTAATGAGTTATTTCTGACCTCAAATTATTTATACCATTCAGTTGGAAATATTGATTTGTTCTAGAATTATAAAGAATACTAAGTAGAGTGTATTTAAATTTTTCTGTCTTCCCACAAGAAATATACATGTCACATAAGACATGGGGCTTTTACTTAACAGCAATCATGTAATAACACTTGACTATTCTGAATAGTGCTTCTGTCAGGCAGAGGTGTTAACCTTTCCCTCTGTGGTTTAGGTTTCAACACTGTAGCTGTTGAAGAGACTGTAAAGTTATTGAAACGACACGTGGCTCCTGTTGTGTACACTAGCTGTCTCTTCGAGTCACCGTGGTCACTGAATCAGCAAGCCCTGAGCCACTGCTCCAGAGCTGCTGCTGCACAAGTGTTCCCTGCGTCCCGGTTTCAGCTCTCGTACTTGCATGCAACCAGCTTTTCTGTAGTCAACTCAGTGCCTTTTCCTTTCTTTGTTTTTTTGTACCTTTTTCTTGATGAGTTCACTGTTTAAAACGGCCCCGGAGCATGATGCTGAAATGCTGTCTAGAGCTAGTTCCCGAGTCAGGAGGCTGTTATGTGTCCTATTGCGAGAATATATGCGTTCGACAGGCTTCACTGAGGCACGAGATAGAGTGTGACAGCGTGGCACTAGCTAGACCAAGTAAAAGGGCAGAGCGCCTCCTGGGAAACCTCCACTGGGCGACTCAGTGTTTGGGAGGCTTTGTGCACGTGTCCAAGAGACTGTGAGGGCTCTGCGACCTTTGACTGTGGAATTGCAAATATCTGGAACACATTACAATTTAGAACATTTAAGCTAATATACATAAATCGCCCACCTCACAGTAGATTACTAATAGTGGTTTAAATTTTAAAATATATCCTTAATTATGCATCTATATGTATCTTAATTGTGATATGTTTAATTGGCTATTCCTGTGCAGAGTACATTTTTTATTTTCAAAAGTATTTCTATCTTAATAAATGTTCATTTTTTTTTTCTGAAGTTTTATTTTGAAGTTTGGTTTTTGTTACTCAGATGCTACTTTAATTTACTGCTGCTCAGTTTTGGACCTCGTTGCAATTCCAAGTGTCCCCTGGTCAATGAGTCCATTATTTGTGATAAAATTCTCAGTATTCAGAATTGGTATGTAACAGATTTTTCAGCTTTCGGAGTACGGGGAGTAGGGGAAGGCAGGGAGAGTCGGCACTAGATGCCTGCACGAATTTAGGCAATGACTTAGGTTTCCTGTGCTCACAACATTTCTAATGCTCCTTCCTCATTTGAAAAAATATATATTATTATTCTTACATTACATTCTCAGTGAATTTCCTTATTTAAAATCAGCCGTTAAAGTATATTGCTGTTTGAGACTGGTTTCTTGGTCCTACTTTTAGTGTTTTCATAGACTTGATCCAAGAAACCTAGTACTGCCTTTGGAAATATGAAGGGGAAGGTCAAACGTGACCCTCAAATTGTATGTTGAAGCCAAGTTCAAGGAGAGGAAAAGTTCCTAAGCATATCCATCAGTGCCTTTTCAGTTTGATTTCTTCCTACATGTTTCGTTGCTTTTTACTAATCATTCAGTCCATTTTATTTCATTTTTGTTTTTATTTAAGATTTTATTGGGAAATTGGGGAAGGGGAACAGCCAAGTTGTTGTCCTTCAATCATAGTTGTGGGGGTGCAGCTAGCTCAGCTCCAAGTCCAGTCAGTCTCCATCCAGCTGCCCGTCGGCAGCTCACGGCAGCTCAGCTCAAGGTGCCGTGTTCAATCTTAGTTGCAGGTAGGTGTAGCCCACCATCCCATGCGGGAGTCGAACCAGGAACTTTGTTGTTAGGAGCACGTGCTCTCACCAGCTGAGCCATCCTGCCACCTGTTAGCAGTTCAGTGACAGCTCGGGCACAGCTCACTGGCCCATGTGGGGATCGAACTGGCAACCCTGTTGCTCAGAGCTCGCATTCTTAACCAACTGAGCCACTTGGCTGGCTCTAGTCCATTTTATATTGAACTCAAATGACGAATATAAGTGAGAATCTAGATTATGTGAACAAAGTTTGTAGCAATTTTCAATAATATTTCTGCAACAATTACCAAGAAAAGTATTGAAAGATTTTACTTTATAATTTTTTCTAATAAAGTCTTGTAAGTAAAACAGTAATTTAACTTTCTATAATAGTGGATAATCATCTTCCAGTGCATAATCCATTGTTTTCCATCAAATAGTATTTAAATGAGAATCATTTAAGTATTTGATTAATGCAAACATACTTGAACTTTTTTTTTTTTTTTTAATTTTATTGGGGAATTGGGGGATGGGAACAGCGCTGGGGAATTGGGGAAGGGGAACAGACAAGTTGCTATCGTTTTGTTCTTCAGTCTAGTTGTGGAGGACGTTGCTTCACTGGCCCAAGTTGGCACCATCATTGCGCTCTTCCCAGGCGAGGCAGATCAGTTGCCGGCTTCTGGATGGCCGCTCACTGCGGCTGCTGGCTGCTCACGCTGGCTGCTGGCTACATACGGTAGCCCATGGCAACCCACTGCCACAGGGGCTGCAGCCTACGCCATCGCCTGCAACTCACAGCAGCCCAGCTCCAGGTTGAGCTGTTGTTCAGCATCTTAGCTGTGGAGGGCAGTGTCACTGGCTCTCATATGTGGGATCCGAACCGGGGCCCTCTGGCGTCCCAAGCCAGCTCTTAACCATCGCGCCACTCGGCTGGCCCCATACTTGACTTTTAATAATTTCCCACTAACAGGAAATGGGATTTCACAGAACGACACACATACAAAATTGTCAACAGCTATGTGACTAGAGTAGACCTTTCCCTGTGCTGACTTTGAGTTGTTGAAAGTCTCTGATACAGCATTTGTTTGTAGAAATCAATCCAGAAAACTTGAAAGCCTTCAAAAGGCTGGGGTCTTATTAATAAGCAGCCTGGAGCTCTGTCCCTGAGCCAGCTGTATCACACTTGAGGATTAGTCCTTGGACCCACTGAGACCCATAATGGTGTTAGAACGCATTTTCTTAATGGGAGAAACAAATGAAGTCATACATAAACCAGGATATGTGAGGGTAACTAATCTAGACATGCTTGGAGTCAACAGAAAGTGAAAGGCATTATTTAATGATGTATTACATAATGTCTGACAAGGTCTAGCATAGGAGCATATTGTTTTCAGAGGGCTGAGAGAGAATGTGTTGGCATCAGTTAACCTCGTTAAGATAGACTAAATAGCCACGAAGGCAATTCCATTCTATTTGAACTCTGTGTCCATCTATTAGCATATGTTTCAGTATGACATTGCTCTGGAACTGCATATTTATTAAAGTAATATCCTTTAAAATATTTTTTAAAAATGGTGGGCCCGTACTATTTTAGTAGAGACCTGAAATTAAGTTTATCTAATTTTTATCTTATATTTGAATCACTGCAAAGAAGTTAACTTGTGGCATATTTGTATGACATTTAAAAATAGAACAGTTACATCACCCTTTTAATTATATCCAATGGAATATAAATATCATAGTGATGTGACAATTTCTCTATCATTCACTTAAAAACAATACATGAACAAACTCTTCTTTGACCTGCACAAACTTTACATAGTTCCTTTTTCTCCTTGAAATTATAATTTATATTTTATTTCCCCACAGAATCCTAATATCATTATGCTTTAAAAAATGTGTTTACACACACAGTATATATGTGCACACACACACACATGTGTGTACACACAGGGAGAGAGAAATTAAATTCTTCTAACAAGTTCCTCTCTGGTTTTTATGATTTCTAGCGCACAACTGATGAACAACAATAACAACAACAAAAATT
Source organism: Hipposideros armiger (assembly GCF_001890085.2). Taxonomy (NCBI): domain Eukaryota; kingdom Metazoa; phylum Chordata; class Mammalia; order Chiroptera; family Hipposideridae; genus Hipposideros; species Hipposideros armiger. Next base: position 8,672,607 of record NW_017731351.1, read on the forward strand.
GGGGGTAAATAATTAGTTAACATTGTGAATAAAACTTGACCAAAGTTTCCACTTCTTAATTAGACTGGTGGGCTGGGTTTATGGTTCTTGGATTAAAGGAGCCTTCAATTCTCATGTATTTTGAATTGTTCTTCTGGCCACTTTAGAGGCGTTTTTAATCTAGGAGCAGTGCATGGTGGTGGGATTTGGGATGAGTGAAAGATAGGCCTTTCTTTTGTGAAGCGGGAGAAGGGAAATTCTGACGAAGTTAATCTTTATCTCAGCAAGAGCAGTTTTAGGAGTGAATATACATGGAAGTCGAGGATCTGAATATTGATTCCCTTAAAGTCCGTCCATGTGTCCCTTGGAAAGTCATCCTCTACTCCCGGGAGCGCTTGACACCCCGTTTAAAGATGAATGTACTAGAGCCTATTGTCTCATTGAAATCCCCAACTGGAACTCACACAGGCCCCTAGCTCAGGGGGATACCTCTTCTCTGTTTCCTACAGATGATGCAGTCCCTATCTATTCTAAAAACTGATAAATGTATTAGATTTCACTGTATTATTGAGAATGTCTTTATTTAATCATGCACTTTTATTAGTTAAAATGTTTTCTAGTTTATACTTGTTGCTATATCTAAAATGGTGCATTTTTTTAGCCTGTTACTTGATTGGTAAATTGCTAAGAAAGCATCCTTTTGTTTTATTGAATGCGTCTAATTTAATTTTCTACATGTTTACTTCTACCTGTCATCTGCTTTCATGCTACATATCACGCATCATTGTCTGTTCTTTGTATAACCTCCTGTTTTTGATTTGCCGGCAATCCGGTTTTTTATTTTCTTTCATTTCTCTAGTACCCTGGAAGTTCAGCATTCTTATTGTTTTAGTAGAAGTTCTCTGACGTTTTAGCAAACATACTGCTGTATTTTCTAGCAATTTCAAAGATTGTTATCTATAACTTCCGCTTCCTGAAAAATATCAAGACGTTTATCATCCTGTTACTTACCTTCTACCCCCACTGAACGTCATCCCCCAAACTAATGGGAGTCACTGGGGTTTTAGTTTCTGAATGCTTTTAATGTTTTTTAAGAGAAGTAAGCCTTTATTTTATTTCCTTGTTTTATTTCCTTGTTTCACAAGTAAATATTATTTTTTAAAACTTTCTTCAAATAATGCCTATTTGAATTTCAAGTTGCTTTACATTACAAATCCACATATCAACAGTTATATTCATTTTTAAAAAGGATTAGTAAAATAAACACTAATTTCTGGCAATTCTAACTAAGAAAAGGGAGAATAAAAGTAAACATTAGAGAAAAAAAAAGGAGTCTAAGCCCAGATATACAGAACGTTTTAAAGAATTGTAGAATACTATGAACTACTTTTTAGCTAATAAATTTGGAAATCTAGATAAAATGGACAATTACTTAGGACACTGTACATTTTTGACAAAATTATAATTATCAAAATTGAAACAAAAGATAGAAAACCCAAAGAGATTAGTGACCATGGAAGAAATGACTCTGGTCTTTGATGAAAAATGTTGACCAGTCTTCAAGACAGATGATTCCTGAGTTACATAAATTGTTGCAGAGCTAAACAAACAGATAAAACCCCAACAAAGACAAATGGAAATCTTTGCATTCATTTTCTGAGTCTACTATAACTTGATTTCAAGACTAGACAAGAGAAGTACACACACACACACACACATACACACACACACACACACACAAAGAAAGCTATACCCCAGTCTCACAAATTTTCATAAAAAATTCTAAACAAAATATTAGCAAATTAATCCAACTACGTATTAAAAGAGCAATATAACCCAAACAAACAGTCTGTTGCAAGAATATGAGTGGTTCAAGCTGAGGCATTCAATTAATGTATTTCATTTGTCATCTCTACAAATGAAAATAAATGTGATCATCATCTTAATAATGTTGAAAAGCTATAAAAATCAATATTCCTTTTTTATATCACTTGCGAGTCTGAGAATAAAAGAAAACCGCATTAACTTTATATCAAAACAAACATCAAGTTGGAACAAACGGGAGTGCCTATTTTCACTGCAATGACTCAGTGTCGTCGGGAGGTCCCACTAATCATTAAGAATTGTGGTATCAGTATTGAAAAGCACTTCAGAATTGTTACGTAAATAATATGGTTGTTCACTTAGAAAACTCAGGAGAGTCAACTGAAAAGATATTGAAAATAATGTTTAGTAATGTAACAAATTATAAATATTTTTTTAAAACATTAGTGTTCCTATATGCTATGTAGAAAATAAAAAGGAAAAAAATATCATTTATAGAAGGTATAGAAACTAAAAAAAAAAAAAATCTAGAAATAAACTTTACAAGGATTGATACCTATGTGGAAAAAAATGGTTTTTATTATGCTAAAGCTAGAAGATTGAAGAAATGATACACCACAGTCCTATTGGGAAGACAAGTTAGATACTTATCTATACATTAAATGCTAATCTCACAAAATGAGTGTGGGGGGAGGAGGGGAGAAGGGCTTGACTTTGAATTCGTCTGAAATCCAATCCCTGTGAGACTGGCCCAGGAACAGGCAAAGAGCCCGGTGACACCAGCTAGCACTGGTCAGCTACCTTGATGGTATATTAAAATCACTTTGGGACTTAAAAAATACCCCCATGCCTAGCTCCACTCCACGGATGCTACTTTAATTGATATCAGGTGGGCTTCAGGTTTTGCTATATTTTAAAAGCTCCTAATAGTAATTCTAATGTGTAGCCAAGGCTGGGAATTACTGAACTATAAAGATCAAGAAATGGCTTGAGGACATATAAGCATGATACATAAGTAAATAAAAAAGCCGTTCAAAACAGCAGGAAGAGTTACTGGGTAATTACTTTAGGGACTAAAATAAAGCTACATCCCCTTATTAATACTAAACAGAAATAAATTCCAGACAGATAGAACTGTCATATACAAAATAAAACAGAAACGCTCTTTTTCTTTAAATAGTTACATTTTAATTATACGTATTTCAAATAAACAGCTTGCTTGCCAAAGGCTTGCCTGATTCAGCAGTATATATCCAGCACCTTAAAAAACGTCTATCTCCTGTTTCCTTCAGATGCATGACTGATTTTCTTCGTCCTCTAACGCGCTCTGCTTCCAGGGGTGCTGCCCGAGCCAGGACCATGGCGTATTTCGGGGAGGGGAAAGGACCCATCCACGTGGACAACGTGAAGTGCACAGGAAACGAGAGGTCCCTGGCTGACTGTATCAAAGATGATATTGGGAGACACAATTGCCGCCACAGTGAAGACGCAGGCGTTATTTGTGACTATGTTGGCAAGAAACCATCAGGTAACGGTAATAAAGGTAAGCCGCCTTCTGCTGTACAAGGCAGAGATCCTAGATCGTGTCATTCCCTACGCTGTGCTTTGATGAGCGGCTCAGGCGCGGGGGCCAGGAGGACACACCCTGCTCCTTGTGCTGGGGTTCAGAGGCAGTGGCCCATGACAGGCCTGCTCCTCCGCGATCAGAGCTCAAGGCCACTAGTGGATTGACAAGACTCGGCCCTCTCTGGAACCTCCCCTCTCTCACGTCCTCAGCCGTGTCTGTGCCATGCCTCCTCTGGGTGTAACGACAGAAAGGCGCTTCTTGTACTCCTCCTAGTATTTTAAACAACAGGAATAATTTTTTTGATTAATTACAAAATAAATGATCTTTTGTAGATTTTATTCTGTGAAATTTAAAAAAGTAAAGAAAATGAGAAATAATCTTTTAGTATAATCAGTCATAGGTGCTTCATGCTTAAATAAATAGAAGAATGCTTGAAAGCTCTGAGTTTAATTTTTATGCAACAAATAGTGATGTAAATGAGTAAGTGGAAGAACTAGCTATTTTGAGAAAACTGGTTATATTTTATGAAAAGAACAATCGCCTCTTTATTTGTGTGGATTGAAAGTTCACAGTGTTGAACGGTGGATTTTCTGACAATCAGGAGCACCTGTATTGGCGTGTTCCCCTTTTCTAATATCTTTTCATAACTGTCAAAGACAACACAAGAAACACGTGGGTATTGTTAATATGACCCTCACTCTCTGTCTGTGGGGCCTTTGAGTGTGGAGAAGGGTCCTCACAGCACTTTCAGCTTTGAGATGTGAATAGGTATTTATATGTAAGAAATGTGATCTGGCAAGCCAGCTTTTCCTAAGTATTGATTGCAACTTAATTATTAAATCCCCTTCAATAATTTTAGCTACAATTACAAGCTAAAAATAACTAATATAACTAATTCTTTGGATTATTCCTTAAGTAGTAGAAAAACACAAAAATTCAATAACTGTATTTCTATGTAATCCTATTTTAAAATATGACATACCCTACATTTGTTTCTCCGTTATTTATACAGTTCTTTTTATTCCTTCCGAGAGCTGTAGCAATACTTATTTTGATACCTTTCCATGGCTCCAATGCTGCTGTACCTCAAATAAAAAAGGTTTCATCTCAGACCAGCTAGATGCAATCTGGCTTATTAACCTGGTTCTGTGCTGGGGCTCAAGACCCACTGACTTCTATAAGTCAGCCTGATGGGGTCCTTTTACAAATGAACTTCATTTTGCTTTTTATCTTTTTGTAACAGTGGATTTTATGGCTGTGAATAGTTTTCCCTTTCTGGCAGTCTGGTGCTTTGCCCCCGAGTGAGGTAAACCCTTACCTTTGCTGGCTCATTATTACATCATTCCTTGTCTTGGCATCGTGCACATGATCTGACTTGTAGCAGTATTGCAAACTTAGGTTTTCTAATATCTTATAATTTGCAGTGTCATCTGGAGGACTCCCGTCCTAAGAGATGAGGGTAAGCTTTGGCAGCAGGCATCTGAGGTCATGTGGCAGATTAGTCATCTTGGTATATACACTGTGGAAGCGCTCTCTCCATTAGGAGATTATGGGGCTGCTGTCCTCATGGGAGGCTGTTAGTGCTGACGAGGTTTTCATGTTCTTGGCAAATCTCTTCTCTTCTTACACCTACAGAAAAACAGTATATATCTACCCTTTATACACATGTGCTTAACCACAGAAACAAAATACCCCGACCCTCTGAAATTGTTTAAAAACCTAGTCACACCTGAGATTTACCCTCCTTTTGTACACCATCTTTTCATGTATTTTTAATGTAGCTCTTTCTTATAGTCTTGACAGGAGTTTATTATCTTGTGAAGTTTGACTATACACCTTAAATATAGCTTGTCACTCAGATGGGCTTAGTAAACCCTTTCCACATGTTAATATCTGAGTAAAATGAAATGCAGATCAGAATTCCACCCTGAGTGCGCTTCGTTCCTGAGTTACGTGTCCATACATGGCTTGGAGGAGTGTTTATGTGAAAAGCAAGTGTCTTAGACCAGGATTGCCTTTTAGTTCTTGTGTTTTGTTTAATGTTCCTGAACCCCAAATATGTCTGTATTCAGCAGAGGAGACGCAGGCCCCTCCCACTGGAGGGTCATGTCCTGGACAGGGCCAGGCCCCTCGGCAGCCCACGAAACCCGCCAGAGGTGATGTGGGGGTCCTCATAATGCTCCTCGTCTGCATGACAGTCACCGTGGCCTTAGTTAAATGAGGGGACAGCTTTTTATTCTTGGCTTGTTGTAAGAACAGGTTTGCTATAATTTGAAGAGAAAGGCATTTCAAATGGGGCAGCAGCAGGGGGATGTGCGACTGCACCCTTACCCGCCTCTTAGCACCGTGAGAGTAACTCATGATGTGTTTCTTTCTGCTCAGAGCCCCTGTCGTCTGTCTGTGGCTTGAGGCTCCGGCACCGTCGACAGAAGCGTATCATTGGTGGGGAGAATTCTTTAAGGTAAAAGGTTCTTCAGGAGAGGTTTCCATCTTACCAAATTCTTCATGCACATACAGGGTTACAAATTGGGGCTTGTCTACTGTGATATAAGGTATTTATTTTACTCATTTGATTTTCTAAGATAAATACAAATCAATGGCCATTTCACTGCCCTTGGACGTATTCACTTCATACAGAGCATGCTCTCAGGTCACTATGCCGGTTTATGAAAAGTTATGTGGCAGAAACAAACTAATTTAATGGGTGAGCTGAAAACATGCATAACTACAAAGTTCATTTAATTTAGAACATATCTGTTTTGGATTTGACTCATGTTAATATAATTATTTTGTTTGTTGGGTTTGCTAGTGGAAAACCAGTGCTTTGCTTATTAAACACTCTTCAGGCTGCCAAGGGGAGGTGGGTAGAGTGAGGCGAGAGAATACACTTCGCATCATGAAACATACAGAAGACTCAACTGGTTTCGGGAATGTCAGAGAGTGATGCAATGCATACAGATGCCTGTCCGCGCAAGGCCGTCAGCATCATTCTCAGAGCAGGAGGGGATCTTACATCCTGGGTCCCTTTTGTGCTGCTTTCCCCCACCCACAGCCTGCTAAGTCAGTGCTTTGATGGATGCTTTTCTTGGCCTTCCTGCCTCTTTCGGACATTGACGAGTGGCTTACTTTCTTCTTAGGGGTGGTTGGCCATGGCAGGTGTCACTGCGGCTGAAGTCATCCCACGGGGACGGCAGGCTCCTTTGTGGGGCCACGCTCCTGAGTAGCTGCTGGGTCCTCACGGCAGCACACTGCTTCAAGAGGTATGTGTCCGGCGTGGCTGTCCGCCAGGTCTCCCAGTCGCTCCTGCTCTCCAGCACACTGGCACCTAGGGGAGTCAGAGCCAGGCTACGGGCCTTCCTTTGTCTGTGCCAGGGCACCGCGGCAGTGAGGGAGGGAGCAGAAGGTGCAGAGAGCCCTCAGGAAGCTGCCTGCTGCCCTGGGATTCAGGAGAACTGGAGATGGGCGTTCGGGGGCAGGCAGCAATGTCAGATACCTGCGGGTGACGTCATGCCCAGAGAGCTAGCGGAGACTCCTGTTATCTGCTTAGGAAGCCCAGCGGGGAGGGTGCAGTTTCAGTGTTTGTGATCCTTTGGGTTTTCATGTGTTTTGTGTCTTCTAGATTTCTCCATTTGTACCTGCTAGAAAGTCAGGTTGCATCCTGCTTAGTTCCTCTTGTCCCCAAACATTTTATCAGTCCAATCTGAAGCCTTCCCAGTTCAGAGGGGTGTCACAGGCAGAGTCTGTGCTGGTGTTGGTACCGCCTGCTCCAGCTCGGCCACCTTGCTCCTCATCCTGTGTTCTCGCAGGGTCCCAGGCCTCTCCTCGTCCAAAGGTCTCTTGGGGTCCCAGCCGAAGGCCATGTCCCCAGCATGGATTTTGGTAAAAGCGTATACTAATGCTTGGCAAAATACTCATAATTATTGAGGCAAGGAGATAGTACAAGGAGTTTCACTATACTTTTATAATTTTGTGTATTTGAAAAGGGCCACAGTAATAAAAGTTTTAAAAATGTATGTACCATAGTGTTAAAAAATTCTCCCAAGTAAAAATTTGTTTTATATTTTTCATATGTGATATCATTTGGCTTCACTGTGTATCTGCAGTTCGTCATGGAGATTTTGTTCACTTGAACCACCATTTGGATTTTAACTCCTATCGTAAGACTGAGCCACAGTTTCCTCATTCCCCTGATGGGCGGTGAGGGGGTTTCCACCCTTTCACTGTAAGCACGGTGTCCCACTGGACACCCATGCCACGCTCCCCTGGGTCCTGGCCGAGTGCCGGTCACTTTTCCTGGCACCATGGTTCACTCTCCGCAGTGAAAGTCGGTTTAAGGAGCAGAACGCGGGTCCCTGGCCTCGCATCCCACCTCTGCTCGATGTTATCCACACTCTTAATTGTCACCGATCTTCGAGTTTTTGGATTTCTTTTTAATTCCATTTCCTGTTTAGTGCCCCCTTCTTTCATGAATTCTTTGTTTATATCATTTGCTTACTTTTCTATCAGTTGTCTTTCTGAGATTGATTGTTTAAGTTTTTGGATGTGCTCTGTGAACAAAGTGTTTGTCCTTATGTGTTACAAACACCTTCCTCAGTCGGGCCTGTCCTTTTTCTTGGTTACGGTCTGTTTCTCATGAAGATATTTTAATATATTTAAATGTGTCAGTCCTTTCCTTCAAAATTTTATAAATGCTTCATATTTGTCATTTTAAAAATCCTTCTGTAGCCCCATATAATGAAGACATCCCCTTATTTTTTTACTAAAAAAAATTACAGTTTTTCTTTTCATGTTTAGATTTTTAGTTTGTTTACAGTTTAAATGTCTATAAGGCATATAGTATGAGAAAGGGACCTAATTTTATACTTTTCTTTTTGGGTAGTTATTTTCCCAGCACTTTTCGTTGCACATGCCATTCTGTACCCACTGTCATACGTCCTATGCCACGTTCTCATGTATTTTTATTTCTAGGCTCCCTAGTCACTCCCTCGTGTCTATTTTGATAAGTATTTGTGGAGCAACCTTCCATGTAGAAGGTGCTGCAGATCACACAGTCTGTGTTACGTGGCCTTTGTCATTTCTGGGACAATGACTGAGTGTGAGAGTTTGAGAGCCCACCACTGTACCGATGGGTTTCATACATTCACGTGGTACTGAGTGGCACAGACTATAAAAATTATATTCACTCATTAAATAACAAAAAGGTAGTGAGCCGCTAAGACTCCCAGGAATATGCTATGCCCTAGAGATACACCGGGGAACAAGACAGATGGGCTCCTTGCTTCCATGAGACTTTGTAATGTACTCTAGCCATAGGATCCCAGAGGAACAGGACATTCATACTGCTGATATAACAGGATCAAAAAGAGTTTGGGACACCATTTCAAAGAGTGGTCTGTTCACCCCAGTATTAGATTCATTCAGCCTGTTGGAGTTCCAGATTCCCGGGTCCCTACTCAGATCTACTGCATCTTTGGAGCCAAGACCCCCAAGTTTGCATTTTTATCAGCGGTTGCTATGCCCATCAAAGGTGAAGGCCTGCTGCTCAGTGCATAGAATAGAATACGGTCTGGGCATTTGGAGAATGACGAGGAAGACTGTATGGAGTTGACAGGATACTTACCTTTGTCGTGGGCAACATATCGATCACTAAGCGGGAAGGGACACTGATGGTCAGGTAATTGTGTTTTGGATGGCAGGAGGTTGGCGGGACACGTGATATGTTGGAAGTTAGGCTCCATGGTGGCAAGAGACCTTGATAGACTGATCCTGACAGGCAGTATGGAATAAGGGGGGAGTGAAAGGTTGCCTTTAGTTCCGGGAACTTTGGCTTAAATGCAGCCCACGCGGAGCAGACCGCGTGGGGTTTAGTGCCGTACAGCCCTGCTGTGAACCAGCGATGCAGTGGGGTGGCCCGCAGAGTGTTCGGCCTGGCAGCACCAACACAGCAGGGTCCAGCCGCGGGCCTTGCTGTCCTGTCCTAGGTGCTCAGCAGCGTCACTGTCAGGCCCGTGCTCCATGCTGGGTGCCATGCCACGAAACAGGTGACCAAGGAAGCCAGGCGGAAAGGGACATGGTGTGGTATCCAATCAGATTTGTTACCTGGCACGTCAAATACCACAGATGTTAATGGGAGAAAAGATAATTTTCATTTTTATGTAAGAAGGAGTTTTGTTGTTGAGTTTTTATTTCTTAAACCCTAGGATTGTGCAAAGATGGCTGCATGTGGTAGGAAGAGGGAGTTCTGTTTGGAGTCTGTTCAAGCCGAGAGGCTGGGTTCGTGTATAAGCAGAGGTGGGGGGGGTAGGTGACATTTAATGTTGATAGTGCAGCGGGGAGAAAGCATCAGGCAACTTGAAGGATGGCAGTTATCAGGACAGGGGATGTGGGATTTGTGGGCTTACAAGAGAGAAACAGGAAAGGCCTGGGATGCCGGGGCCATGAATTTCTGCTCATTCAGTAAGCAGTGGGGAGCCCCTGGAGGCTTCTGAGCCTTGACATGTGACCAGAGAGCAGCTTAGGAGCTGAGTCATTTGGAGACATGGGGGCTCCATCTGAGGGGGTAGAGCGAAGTCTTTAACTGGTGTACCGGTGCATGAGCTTCAGATTATATGAAAAGTCTTCGCATGTGTGCTTCTAAACCTTTTTCTGGAGTGACTCAAATTGGCCCACGTTACCAAGCGGTTAAGACCCACGATGGAAGGAAGTGGAGGGAGACGGGTTTTAACGCTGTTGTAATAGAGACAGACCAAAGATAGAAAAGAAAAGGAGGGAGAGAGGTAGAGACACTGGGCCAGAAGTCAGGACAGCTTGGGACCCTGTAATGAAGAGACCAGGCTCGAAGCTCTAGCCCTTCCCATTGTCAGGTGTTTAACTTTGTGGAAATGGTTTAACCTCTCGGAGCCTCCATTTTCCATCTGTAGAATGAAGGCAATAACATTCCACCATGAAGGACAAATGATTTGCAAAGTATGTGAGAGCCTTTTATAAACTGTACAATTCAAGGCAAACGTTGGCCATTATGATGTTGGGGTTCAAAGAAAAGAAGTCATAGATTACTATTAGTGAAAGTAGAGAATCCGGGTGACTTGACTCCCCCGGCTGGTGGAGAAGAGAACAGCGGTGCCCTGCAGAGAACAGGGACAGCCCGTCCTGGGGCATGGGGTTCAGGCAAAGGGACCCAGTAGGGTCAGTTCAGATTGCCCTCCTCTTGTTCAAGACTTTTTGTCTTTCAAGTCTCTGCTGAAAGGTATAGACTTAGGGGTTCAAGGCTGAAAGTATCAAAGTAGGGAAATTGCCTTAAAATTCCGCTTGAGGTTGAAAACTTTGATCTGACTCTCGGGTCCCCTGGAAGGTCTTTTGTTTAGGGCCATGTGTGGGTTGGTCTGTTTACATGTCATCAGTCCTCCGTGGCCTTCTCCTCCTGGATTATTGCTCCAAGTCAGCAATCATCTCATTTGTGTTTGTAAATCAAGTGTCTGGTGTATTCAGTGGATGCGCCTAGATGACTGCTGCGTGATGAAAGTTGGGCTCGGTTGCCAGATAGTGGATGGATTTAGGAATGGTGGACTCATTAGAGGATGGTGGTATTTAAATCCAGATCAACAGTAACTTCTTCCATGTGTCATCCTGGATTTCTTCCCATCACATGCACAGCAGGAGATAAAGTTGATTAACAAACAGGAGCAGATTATGATATGTGGCATTCTGATGTGCTTTGCATACAATGCAGGACTCTTTGAATGTGAGTAGGGGGGAGACGGTTTTGCAAATCTATTATACATCCATGTGACTTGGTTGGTAACCTTTACTGGGTTTCATCGACTTCCTGTTTGGAAGAACCCAAGGAGGCCACAGGTCACATCTTTACTGCAGTAAGTTATTAAAAGGCATGAGGACATTTACCACTGATTAAAACAAGCATTTGTTCTTCTGGGTTCAGGGACTTTGGATTAAAACAACCCTCCTTTAATCATCAGAAACTCTGAAATTTGCCCCAGTAGATAGATTTCCTCTGGAATAGTAGAGTTTGTGTGTAGAGGCAGTTCTGAGAGGTTACCCTCCCTTTAGATTTCTCGGAAGTCTAATTTAAGGCTCCAGGCAGGGTGCCTGGTTTCGCGATTTGAAAGGAGCTCTCACCCCCTTTGCTCTGTGTGTCTCCTGCTGTAACTGCTGGACTTGCACATGTGTAAGCGTTCCCTATCCCTCGGCCTGCCTTCCTGCAGTGAAGGTGCAGGCCGGTGCGCCTCAGCAGCCCTTTCTGAACAGTAAGGCGTAGATTCTTATTGGCACCTGGGGTATTTTATGCAATGGGATGAGAGCTTTTCATGTTCACTTCTCTTGCCTTCGTAGAGTAGCCACTCTTTTATATAATCCTCATATCAGAATAATATAGGAACGCTGGCCTGGGGAAGATGACACCAGAGCCAGTGGCTCAGATCACAGGCTGTTACACTAACTTCCCGTGGGGCGGTCTCCTTACATAATGAGGGTGCTTTGCTGGGAGCCTGGCAGAGATCTAGCACTCCAGCTCTGATTTGTTTTTAGTTTCCACAGAGTGTGAGGTGCCCCAAGCCCTCGTGCATGCAGACAAAACAAGGGGACCTGAGGTAGCTGGTGAATCACCACTGAAAGGCCTATCTCATGTTTCACATTTTCCCTAGTGTTAATGCAACACAGATTTTGGGATGCGATATCCTGTTGGCTGCTTGAGGTGGAGACTTGGATAAATTAAGTATTTTTTGTAGTTGCCCTGTGAATATTACACAATATGAAATGCTTGTTTTTGCTGTTTCGTACTGTAAACCACAACCACAGGACCTTGAAATGACCCACTCTCCCTGGTGTAGCAATGTCATTGAGAGAAAAACTCCTGAATATTAAACCAACTTCCTTCCGTGGCTTCTTCTGATAACAAATGCCTTTTGGGAGGAAAGAACGTACCCCAAAAAAGGACTCTCTTATTTCTGTTATTCTACTGCAAATTTGATTTGATCAAGAACATAGTTTACCTGATTTTAGTCTTTTCACTTTTTGCCTAGAAACACCACAGAAATTGTCAGAGATTGTCACTCTGCAAATCAGAAAAGCCTAGACCTTTGTAATTGGGGAGAGGAGCCACAGAGGTCATGGGACTCCCTTGTAAAAGACATCTGTTCCGTCATGACCTAGTATATGGCAGCACCTTTGGACACACGCCACGGGGGGCCAGGCAGGGCTCTACAGGGAAGAGCACTAAGCAACTGGAACCATTTGCACAAGCCACTTCCATCAACCAGACAGAGAAAAATGGATTGTGGTAGTAGTAGATTTGCACAGGCCACTGTGAAATACTGTCTTTTTGAAGAGATGAATATGTAGAGAACATACAAAGAAAATGACTCTGCAGCCTGAATTAACTCTGCTATTTTTAATCCTAGTAATTAGTTGTTTACTTTAACTCTAGAATCTCAGAGGAATTGGGATGTTAGATTTTACCAAACTGCTGTGTTCTCTTGCTCAAGCTTGTCTGGGAATTTCATCCAAGTTTTATTTGAGGGGGAGTCGAAGGCATTTCAGCAAAGCAAACAACTGAGTGGTGTGTCAGCCCAAACCTGAAATGTTTATTTAGAAACATTTTTGAATATAGTAAAATATAGCAACATAACAAAAGCCCAGCTAGAGAGACCTGAAAATACATTGCAAAAGAGGATCCTTGATATGTTTTCTTGAGAAGCCTAGAACCATAGTAAGTGCTTTCAAAGTCCACAGTCATACTGGGAACCTCAGCCAGTGTTGTCCCTGAAGTGTGTAGTCACAGCCACTAGGAGGCGACACTAGGCGATGGAGATTTGGTTTTCGCACTAAGCCAGCCTTGTGTGGGATGCTCTTCAAATTCCCAGCATTAATCTAGGCTAACCATCCGAGTGAGAGGGATGTAGGAGTCCCTGCTTGGGTAGCTGGTCCCTAGTTGACATGCGAAGGGAATGCACCGTAAGTGAAGTTAAAAGTTATAAGCAACAAAAGAAACTGTTAAAGATAGGTCATAAAATGGGACGCCTACTTCAGGCCACGGAGTTCTCCACACCAGTGCTGTCTAGTACAAATGTGTGAGTCACAAAATACAAGTCGTATGTATAACTTTAACTTTTCTAGGAGCCACGTTAAAAAAAACCACACACACAAAAACCCCAAACAAGTGAGATTAACTTTAATAATACTTTAACTCAGAATATTAAAAATATTATCATTGCAAAATGTAAAAATTGAGGTTGTTTTTATTAGTTATCTGTAGAGACAATATCTTTAGTATTTTTTTCCATATTAAGTATTCAAACTCCTGAGCCTACTTCATATTTTCAGCACATCTCAGTGCAGACTGACCACATTTCAAGAGCTCTGATAGCCACATGTGGCTGCTGGCTACAGCATGGGACAGTGACCTTGAGATCATTTTAAAGCTCCTATTCCCAAGATACATGGAACATTTCAGCAGCACTTTCAAGGATGCATTCACTATTATTCTTGTTAGAAAAGTAATAAATCTCTTGGGGTTTGACTTTAAAACCTGAACACGTTAATTAGACATATTACGTTTTTATAGTACAATAATAAGATCAATATACTGAAAGTAGAAGTGAGAATTACTTAAATATCTGATTACCATCCAGGACTATTACTTTTTACAGTTTTAGGATGGGAAACATCCTAAACTTGACTTCACTTTTGAAGTGGAACCCGTGAGAGGATAGTCTCTGGGCACAGCATGTAAAAGGCCTTCGGAACGTTGACGGTCTGTGCTGATTTAAGGCTGGAAATGGAGCATATCCAGGAGCTACAGGGAACGATTAATACCATAGACCGATAGCGCGTGGCGGGGTGAGCTCAGTCGTCCGGGTTGCATTGTTCAGCGTTTTGAGCTGACATAGCTAGGAAAATTACTTTACGTATCAGAGTTCTCAGAGCCCTGATTAGGGTTCTCAGAATGTCTGAATGACTTCCAACTTCAGTAATATACAGGAATCATATACAGGGAGGTGATGTTTTCAATTGGCAGGCACTAGAAAGTACCAGCTTCTCTAAGTTCACATTCAAGTTCAGGTCTGGTATGCAGTGGAAGTTTTGGGAAAAAAACAAGCTGAGGGCTGTTAAATGTAGTTTTTCCCTTTCAACAGCCAGATGCTAGCACAAAATAGCGGTGAGCTGATGAAACCAGAGCTGGACTTTGGGCAGATAAAAGGAAAGGACTGGAAGTTTTTGCAAAAGAGTAATTGTGGAACCCACGCCTGGAAAGAAGGGAAGTCATTAACATAGATTGAAATGAAAACAAAAAACAGTGGGGTTGAAGGATGACAGTGAGTTTCAAGTCAGCACCGAGTCCTGGGGCAGAGAAATGGAGAGAGGCACGAGGATTCCAAGGGGCTAAGGACCGGGGAGCAAGGCTGAGAGTGGAGTAGGCTTTCAGCAGGAGACTAGCCTGACGGGCTGTGTGCCTCCCAGGTACGGGAACAGCACGCGGAGCTACGCTGTCCGGGTTGGGGACTACCATACTCTGGTGCCCGAGGAGTTTGAGGAGGAAGTCGGAGTTCAACAGATCGTCCTCCATCGGGCGTACCGGCCGGACAGCAGCGACTACGACATCGCCCTGGTCAGACTGCAGGGGCCGGACGGGCAGTGTGCCAGGTTCAGCAGCCACGTTCTGCCAGCCTGTCTGCCAGCCTGGAGAGAGAGGCCACAGAAGACAGCCTCCAATTGTCACATCACAGGCTGGGGAGACAC
This sequence comes from Hipposideros armiger, assembly GCF_001890085.2. NCBI lineage: Eukaryota > Metazoa > Chordata > Mammalia > Chiroptera > Hipposideridae > Hipposideros > Hipposideros armiger. Next base: position 8,687,731 of record NW_017731351.1, read on the forward strand.
AGGTAATGGAGGTGACACAAACGAGCAGAGGAGGAGCTTGGTGCCTTCTGGGGTCTGGGGTTAGCCGTGCACTTGGGGATACAGTGGGCTGTAGCGTCTTGACGGATTCAGGCCACGTGGTTTGGAAATTCTGCCAAATGAGAGATGCATGTAGTTTGGAGTCGCGTCCTGAGGGTACTGTTGGTTCCCATTAGAACTTTAGGACAGGCGGACTTGGAGTTCAAGAGGTAAGGATTCCTCTCCTGACTTAGTTTCCCGACCAGCGAGGAGACAAAAAAAAAATACCTTACCCCGTATTCCAAAAAGCTTTCCCAGATGAGTTTGATGAAGCTACCCCAGCAGAGGGCTTTGGTGTTTGGCCGTTTGTTTCTTGGTAATGGAGCCCCTTATCCAACTAGATCTGATGGAGAATTCCTAAATATATTGCAATAGAACAAACGAAGGCAAAGCTGCTGAGGTGGAAGTGGAGGGACCCCACCACTTGCGTTCTTCCTTCAGCCCCACTCCATTCCTCCCGCCTCTGGGTCCCCAAGCAAGAGGACCATGTCAGCTGCCCTTCGCAGGCGAACAGCTCTCTGGACTGTCGCAGAGTTAAATCGGTTACATCACCCAGTGCTTGCTCAGGATGGTCCTAGGAGTAACGGGTCCAGGGTTCACTGGGTTAGGCGCTCGCCTCACAAATGACTGTTGAATAAGGGGAAATGTAGGCTGACTGCTCTCCATAATAAAAATTAATGCTGATAACTGTACTCTTGAAAAGAGCATCAAGTGAGTATTTCTACAGGGATGATTTCAATAAGGTTTATTCATAAATGTAAGTATTTCAGTGTTCATTTTATCCCATGCCACATTAAATCTGGGCTTTACACTTACTTCATTCCCAGCAATGAAATGTAGAACATACTGAAAAAGCACTGGGACCAATCCTGAGATAAACCATGAAATAAGGAAGCATTTCCTGGACGATGTAATGAATCAGGTCTGAGTACACTGTGCTCATTCATGCAGGAGGCAGTCAGGTCTGAGAAAACGAGTCCATGTGAGATCGCTTCATCAGGGAAGGTTCCTCACCTTCCTTGAGACACCACATCTGAATTACTAGAAATGACAAAGCAAGTTTTTACAGAATGTGTTTTATTAGGGATGAATTATTCCAGCTGAGTAAATACGGCCAGAGAATAATAGGATCAGGAATTGAGATCCCAGGAAAGGTTGTCACGGAGGGCACAGCGATCACACGTTTTAGCCACTCGGCAAAGGAGAGGCGTACCAGCAGAGCACACCAACAGCAAGCGGCTGAACCGAAGGCCGTGTGTACGTACGTGGCACTGCTGCTTCCGAGTCGTCTCTGAGAATATTGCTCCTACTTAGGATGGTTACTGTCACCTGACAGGCTCACATGGAACTGCCATTTATCATTCATCCTCAAGCCGGTGAAATAGATGTTAGGGTGGACACGCTGCCACCAACCCAGCAGGAGTGCACCTTCAGCTGTTCAGCACCCAATTCAAACACTAAAGCCTGCACACGTGCTTTCTTTAGGTTACTGTCCTCTGCAGCCAATCCATAAAGGTTCCTTAGTCATTCCTTTAAAAAGTCAGTACTGAGAAACAGACTGGTGAAGGGTTAAGTGTGGTGAGTGCAAGCCTTAAAAAACAGGCTGGTAATGATATTATATACCATTTATACTTAGCACCCACTCATTTATACTGCACTGGTGGCACAATAGTTTTACTTTAAATGGCCATTGAACTGTTCCATGTAGCTCTTTTCTGAGCTCTTTCCTTGGAAGCTAATTCTGATTATTTGGTTTGAGTAGGACGAGCCTATTCCAGAACTCTGCAACAAGCAGCCATCCCCTTACTTCCCAAGCGGTTTTGTGAAGAACGCTATAAGGGTCGGTTTACAGGAAGGATGCTCTGCGCTGGAAATCTCCGTGAACTCAGACGTGTGGACAGCTGCCAGGGAGACAGCGGAGGACCCCTCATGTGTGAGCGGCCGGGAGCCAGCTGGGTTGTGTATGGGGTGACCTCCTGGGGCTATGGCTGTGGAGTCAAGGATTCACCTGGTGTTTACACCAAAGTGTCAGCCTTTGTACCTTGGATAAAAAGCGTCACCAAACTGTAACTCATGGAAACCTCAAGAAAATAGTACTTAAAGAATCTGTTGGAAAACTTTCAACCTTCACATTAGTCCTCAGCCAGAGATGCCAGCTAATGGGGCCCGAGGTCCATGTTTGTGCTTTATGTTGTGATACAAATGGAGTACTACGCCCGTCTGATGTGGTGAGAATTTGTGATGTGACATTTGTGGTAGATACCTCAGTGTGGTCCTGATTATCCTGTGAGCATCATTGCCTCCCCAGACTCCATTCTTTCTTCTCATTGAACCTTCTCCCTTCTGCCTATTTCTCAGCATTCTCTGGAGACTGTATATATTGATCGTGCAAAAAGGCTTTTTTACATTGGGATTGAGAACTCCTTATAATTGAATCAGTGAATATATGAATTCATATTGAGTGCCCATATTTGACATAAAAAATACCCATTACTACACTCAAAATAGGCACTGTTTTCTGTTTACCTAATTTTCAGCTCAGATTGTTTTCCCAAAGGCTGACAAGAAATCTTCACGCATCAAATCTCTGTAGCCTTTGTCAGGTGAGAAAATCATGGGCCAAAGAGGTAACGGAATCCTACAAACCTGGACTGGGATAGGACCAGTCAGAATACATTCCTGAACGAAGCCTCTGCACCAAGCACTACAGCAGTCACGAGAAGAGCAGTCTACCGTGTATGTTACTAGCAAAATCTGAAAGGATTCCTGAAAACACAACAAATAACCCCTTCCAGTTGTTGGATGCACAACCTAATTTATCCACCCTTTTGTTGATATTTCTCTGGTTACTTGTAACCACTTGATTTAAAACTTGGTCAAAAAGTTTTGCTTTTTGCTTGTTCCGTAGCATCATGCTATTTTCTGGACCATGACATTAGAGTGCCATCTATTGCAACTTCACAGTAATTTATTTAAACCTATCGATTCCTAAGCCTAGCCCAGCAGTCTCATCTGATAAAAATACACTATTAAAAATGTTTGCCCTGTCCACACAGTGGGTAAATGCTCTCAAATAAGTGTTGCCAAAAGGGTAAGGAATAGCTGCCTACCACGGACCCTCATGGGATATTCTTGGTGGCAGAGTGAAATCTTTGCCCACACAGAAAGGTGTGCCCCTCAGGATACCCAAGTAATCCTGTTCAGATGTGACAATGCTTGATGAGTCCTGCCCCAAATCCTGGGTGGTTTAAACAATTCTCACATAGCCAAGGCATAGATGCATGGAAACAGGTGAATAGGTCAGCAAGAATTTTAGGGTTAGATAATACTTTCAAGGAGGGACTTTACTCCTTTCCCTTCTGCACCAAATTGTGTCCTCTTTGTAAAAAACTGGTGCTAACCAACGGTGCTTTGCTTTCTAGTTTACAACTCTGCAGAAATGCATTGCCAAGTCAGGTAGAATAACATTAAAACTTTTCTAAAAGCTCATGATTTTGATAAAGGGAACTTTTCAAGCATTTACATCTAGAAATGATATAACTACAGTGCACACTTGCTCAAGGGCTTGAGAAAAACATGCAATACAGTTTAAAAACAGGCTGCCCTTATAATTAAACTACAAAGCCAGTACAAGTAACACTTATATTCAAATTTGAACTCACCCAGGTTGACAAACTTACGACAGTCAACAGGTGGCATACTTGAAGTATTTGCTTCACAAAATATGCCTTTATTCTACCTAATTTGTTAAACGTGTGACTTTTATAAGATGTGTAAATAAAGCGCATAGCCTTAATAGCTGCCTTAATCTTTTGTGTCGTGTCTCTCTTAGGGGTGACCCGGTTTTTGTTTTCCCCAAATGCTGTGACATTTACAGTACTCACTCATAACACTTCCACATGCTCTCTAATACAGAACAGGAGGCAGTCCCTTCACTATTATTTGTAACTACCCTCCCACTTAGTAATCAGTCAAGGAATGATTATTCAGATGAATCAAGCATTTTATTTAACAAGTAAGCACTCATTCTCTTAAATATCGTTTAAAAAAAAAACCAAAAGACATTCAGACCTATATTGAAAATAATGCCCGGCTACTTTCCAGAACATCATTTGCCACTCAATCCTGGATCTGCTGAAATTTAAAATCACGTTTGTTCAGTGCACAGCAGATGCTAAGACGTCACCCGTTTCCATTTCATTCTGCATTTCCTGATTCCTGCAAGAGAAGAACAGCTTTAGAGATCTGTGGTCTGTGCTTACAGAGCTGCCATCTTAGCAGCCGTTTCAGTCACTTCCTATTCAGATGGCTGTTTCTTCTCTCGAATTACAAAATGCCAGCAAAACGGGCCAACGTTGGCCTTCCAATTCCTGAGCACTAAGATTAACTGCGAAATAGGAATACAAAGGAACGTACCCGTATTATATGTGCCATCACCCATCGGAACAGTTAGCGCCGCTTCCTAGAAACATTTGAAAAATTAGACCTTTGCCCAACCACCCAGCACCCTCCAGATTTCTCAAAGCTTACAATGTTACTTGTGCAAGTCAGAATCTGATACCAATTAAATGGTGACAGCTTTGCCAATAAACAAGAACATGCTCTTCCATGGCTAGGAAGGGAGGCTGCCACAGTTGACAGGTCCCAAAGATACATGGACATCACAGCGCCAGGCTGATCGGCACGCGCACGTGCAGCCGTACTCACCGCGTGGGTCACATTGGCGGCGTCCGCGTGCGGTGTCACCACTGACTAGCGGCGTGGGTTCGCCACGGCCACATGGCGCCGGCAGCGCTTACTGACCTTCCCGGGGTCGTCAGGTGCGCTGAGCCTGTGCCTGCGGGGCCAGGGCCCACGGCGCGCGGCCTGGGACTCAGCGCCCAGGGCTGCACGTGGCCGCCGCGCGACCTACAGCACCCCCGCGTCCGCGCAGGCTTCCCAGCCTGCAGGCTTTCGAGGCCGGCCTCGCGCTATCGCTACAAGACTCCTGAACCGCCTGCATCGTAACTAAGCCAAAAAGCCCTGTCCCAGTCAGCATTCTAGTGCACAAAACACGACCGCACAGGAACGACGCGCACGCCACACTTCCCGGACGGAAAAGGCCGAGCGCGTCTGCGCACGCGCTCTTATACAGCTGATGACGCTATTCCGGGAAGCCCCGCGAGGGGCGGGGTCTCCGCGACCGCTCCCTCCGCCCGGCCCCGCCCAGTCCCGCCACGGCTCCACCCCCTCCGTTGGCCACACCCTGCATCCTCCCGGCCTCGGCCGCTCACCTGGCCGCGGGTTAGGACGAGGCGCATGCCGGGAGCCAAAAAGTTCTCGCGAGAGCAGAAGGCGCCGGCTGACTGGAGTGGGGGACGAGATGGTTTCGCGGCCCGTTTCCCTCAGGACAGTTACTTTAGACGCCACAGTGTTTGCGGAGACGCCAGGTTCGATAGCCCCCCGTTCCCTCACCTTCCCTTTCTGTGGACCTCGGCGAGTTTCTGGCTCTGCTGGCGAGCTCTCCGCGGCTCCGTCTGCCCTGGCGTCGCTGTCCCTGCAGCGCCGGCGTCGGGGGTCCGCAGGCAGCTGTGTTTTGTGCTCGTCTGGGGTCTGATCTCTCGGGAGTGTTTGCTCTCGTTACTGAAAGTCTCGCCAACGATTTTGCAAGACAAGGACAGAAACGGCGTCAGGCCGGGGAGCGGAGGGAGGCCCCTCTCGGGCGCCCGAGCGTGTCCCGCGGCGCCAGCTGCCCCACACGTGGTGCCCGCCCCGGCCGCGCCGGGCTCCGCGGGCTCCGGAAGGCGGAGCGCGTCCCGCTCCCCGGGGCTCGGACGGCGCGGTGACGGGAACTGTGGCGCTCCCGCCTGTGAGGCGGGGTCACGCGCAGTCCTCGGCGTGCGGGGATTAAATGTCCCTGCCTCCCTGTCGGTTTTCCCGTTTCCCTCGTGTGTGAGACAAAAGGGAGGCTGCCGGCGAATGCAGCCTCTCCTCGGTAGACGACCTCGGGGCGCTGCTGTCAGGGACGAGGGTGCGGTGTGGTGGGCGCGGCGCGGCGCGGCGGTGGGAGGCACGGGGGCTCCGGGCGCCCCGGCCGACTTCTGCGGGCAAGAGTTCAACGAGGAAGAGCACGACTTGCTGCCCCGCTCGGGGTGTGAATGGGCACGTTTGTGGGAAGAGCGCAGCCGTTTCTGGGCTCACCTGGCCTCTCCTTCCTCCATCGCAGCGAACGACTGCTCCGTAACGAGGCGTCAGGACCAAGTCACTTTTTGGGTTTTTTTTGGGGTTTCACCCAACTAGCGTGCATTCCGAACCTCCAGCCCCGCGTTCTCTTGCCGGGGCCGCCGGAGCAGCATCGCGCAGGCCGCGCGGCTGACAGCGGGAGTGTGTTCCCGCGGCTGTGGATTCCGGAGGGTGACCAAGGCGTGCCCGGGACCCCGCGTCGTCCTGTAGGGGCCCCCCTCCCCCTGTCTGCGCACCGCGTCTTCGCTCTGCACCTGTCTGTAGCCTCGGCTCTCCCATTTGTCCATTGGTTTCAGGTACAAAACAGTGTAATAGACATTTGCACCCCTTACAAAGTGATAGCCCCGCTCCCCAGTCTGCCGCCCCTCTGACGTCGTGTAGAGCGGTTACCTACCGATGACTCTCTTCCCTGTGCTGTGCTCCACATCCTGTGACTGTATATACGTATATATTTAATTACAGCTGGCACTCAGTATTGTTCCGCTCCAGGTGTGCCGCGCAGTGCTCAGGCATCTACGCCGTCCAGGACGTGGCCCCCCCCCCGGTAAGTCCAGTGCCCATCTGGCACCCTACACGATCTTGACAACATTACTGGTTATGTTCCCCGCACCGTATTTCACCTCCCCGTGACTATTGGGTTGTCGGAAAAGTCATGGCATATTTTTTCTATGTTTTTCATTGCAAAAATGCGTCATGACTTTTCCGACAACCCGATATATTGTGACTACTGATTGGTACTTTCTAATCCCTCCACCGTCTCCCCCACCCGCACCCCTCACTGGATTAGGGCCTATCCTAATAACCTCATATCGCCTGAATTCGTTCTTTAAAGACCTTGTTCCTAAATACAGCCATATTCTGAGGCACGGGGGGGTTAGAGCTTCAACAAATGAACTTGGGGGGACAAATCCAGCCCATGACACCATCAATTTATGCTAAGCTGTAAAGACTTACTGAAAAATTTTAAATGAATGTTTCCACTGGGGTAAGGGATTAAAACACCAGTCAATGAGGGAGAGTGGCCGGGAGCCCCCATACTTTGTTTATGCTCTTTTTCTCCATCTCAAATGTCTTCCCATCTATTTTCTATATACTTCTTTTTTTTAAATTGATGTATAATTGACAATGATATTAGTTTCAAGTATACAACATAATGATTCAATATTTTATATACTGTGAAATGATCACCACAATAAATGGTTAACCTCAGTTCCCCTTTCATATTTACCTTTTTTTTCTTGTAGGAGAAGTTTTAAGATTTACTCTTTTAGCAACTTTCAATTATGCAATACAGTGTTATTAACTATAGTCAGCGTGCTATACATTACATCCACAGGACTTATTTTCTAACTGGAAGTTTGTATCTTTTGACCACCTTCAACCATTTCTCCACCACAGGCTCCCCCCCCCACCCCCACCAACCACCAATTATTCTCTGTGAGCTTGCTTTTCAAGTTTTCTGTATGTCTAAAATTATTTAAAAATAAAATTTAATAAAAAAAGCAATCATAATTTTGCAGTTTATTATATTTTTGTTTTAAGACCAAGTGGTGTTTTAGTGATGGTTTCAATCTGTTAATATGAAATTTGTGGCTAAGATGGCAATAAATTTATGGGGATTTGAGATCCAGCCTAATGAATTTAGACACTGTTAAGCCAAATCTTTGAGACTTAGAATACTCAGGAGAGATAATGTGGTAATACAAGAATTTAAAATTGATTGTAAATAAATGTTGGCCTGAGGATTTTGGATGCAGAATGCAAGGTGAAGCTGTTAGAACTGATAAAATGATGGCTGGACAGTATTTTTTTTTTTTAGCTGAGCCATCCTGCCACCTGTTGGCAGCTCAGCAACAGCTCGGCTTGGGCCAGGAATCAAACTCTGTTGCTCAGAGCTCACACTCTTGTGCGAGCGCTTAACCAACTGAGCCACTCAGCCGGCCCAAGGACAGTATTTTAATTCTGCATTTGATACATGAACTGAAACGGTTTGTTATACAATACGTATTCTTCAACTATGCTACTTTTCCCTACTCTTATTTCCTTTTGTGCTTTCAGTATAGAAAGTGTAGAAACTATAGTAATCATCAGCAAAATAAAACTAACATAACTGCACATCTCATATGAACGTTGAGGTGAGTGGGAGAAAATATAGTCAGAAAACGGCCTGTGGGCTCTTGCATCTTAACATCCTTAGTTGCAGTTGGTGTGCACTACTGCTGAGAAAGCTGTGATGGAAGCATCGAGTCTGGAAGAGGATGGAGAGTTCTCCCCTATCTGTCCTTGAGTATTCTTTTTAATTCTGAACACTGTTCAGTTGTTAAACATTTACAAGACTCCAGCAAGTGTTTATTGAGCAGACATGGCCTTTGCCTCAAAGTTGCAGTGGAATTGAGTAACTTACAGTCAGTGAGATCACAATTTTTCCAAATAATTTAGAGCCCAAAGCCTAGGAGTTAGCAGTGCTTTCTCCCTTGTCTCCATTTCCAATTCTTCGTGTATTTCTGTGTTAGTGTGTTAGTATCTGTTGCTGTGTATCCATTAGCCTAAAGCGGAGTGGGTTGAAACACTAAAGATTCATCACCTCGCATGCTTTTTGAGGAGTAGGAATCTAGGAGCAGCTTGGGGCCTCAGTGCATCTCACGAGGTCGCAGCCAGGATGTTGACGGGGCTGCGCGGTCCTCCTCCAGGCTGGCTCACCCTCAGCGTGGAACGTTAATGCTGACTGTGGGCAGGAGGCCTCCATTCCCGAGCACGTGGATCTCCATTGGGCTGCTTTGAGTGTCCTCGTGCTGTGACCGCTGGCCTCCCCGAAGTGATCCAAGAGAGGAAGCCCCAGTGCTGCTGATGACCTGGCCTGAGAAGTCACTGCCGCTCTGTAGAAGCAAGTTACAGAGGGGGACATAAAAACGTGTCCACACAGATTCAAACTGCCACCGTCAGAATGGGTGACACAAACAGTCCAAAATCCTTGTGGCTGAAAACAACAAAGGATTGCTTCTTGTCCATTTTAAGGCTCAGGCTGCTGAGGCCTTCACTGTCTGTAACGTTTCTAAGCAGCGTGAAGGGAGAGGGGAGGTAGGGAGTCACCCCTGCTGAAAGACTTCCATTCTGAAGTGACACTCATCACATGGCCTCGTAGTTCATGGACCAGAAAGCAAGCTGTGTGGGGGAATGGAGCCCTACTATGTGCTTCGGAGGAGAATCAGAAATACCAATGAGCAGCAAGAAGTGTTTCTAAAGATGCCGTGATATAATCTTTTTTTACAGTTATTTTTGTATTTGCCATTTCCTTATTGTCATTCTACTCTAAGGCAATATGTCTCAGCTCTCTCCCTGCTTTTCTGATTCCCCTTCCCAATCAACTGAGTATATTCCTGAAATAATAAAGTTCCTGAAATACCATTTTCTCTGTTAGTCACTTCCTACAGACAGTGTGATGGCTTTCCCCTGATGATCAGGTCTGATCTCTAACCCCTGGACAACGTACAATGGATGTCACACCTGGCATGCTCCTTCCTGGTTTGGTCGATGCTGTGTCATAGCATAGACGATATGTCCCATTTGTCCTGCGCGCCCATTAAGACCCATGTCAGTTACTTGTACTTTCCAGGAATCTTCCTTCTACACCTTCAGTGTATGTCGGTCTCTTCCCTCTCTTGCCATCCTTACTATTTATTCTTTGTGCCTTTTGTGCCTTATGTTTCAAAAAGTTGCTCATCAATAAATGTTTAATGAGCTCCTCCTTTATGCCAGGCCCTGTTCTAGGTGCTGGGGCAACAGCAGGAAACAAAACTGATCCCATTTCTTACAGAGTTTATATTTTAGTGACAGAAAACAACAAATGAGAAGATTAGAGTTATCAGACATGCAGGACTGCCGGGGGATTGTGTGTGTGTGGGGAAGCAGGGAAAGCCAGCATCGGCAAGGATGAGCTGGAATTCACGAGAATGGACAGCAGTCTGCACTTATTTCTCCCAAGGATTCAACTTTGATGACGGAGTGATTGGCAGGAGGGCCTGGTCCTCTGTCGCAGACCCAGAGGTGTGGGAGCTGGGACAGAAGCTCTGGCAGCTGGTGAAGAAGGTGCAGACCTGGATGGCCCACACCTACCGGTGCGCCAGCACCTAAGTGACACCTGCCCAGCCTGCCCCATCGCCTCCTGCGCTGCACCGACCACGTCTCAGGCAAAATGTCCCTCGTGGCCCATGCTGCCTGGGACTGTTCAGGGAAGGAGGTGGAAATGCAGTTCCAGCTCAGCTAAGGTGACAGAGCACAGAGCAGCCACAATAAATGAATTACATGGCATGTTCAAGTCAGTAGGTGCTACGAAGAAAAGTCACGAGGGGGGATGAGATGTACGTGTTTGGGGGGTAGGTAGGGGTGGCCATCTGAAGCGTGTTCAGGGAAGGTCCCCCTGAGAAGGTGACGTTAGGTCAAAGACTTGAAGAAGGTGAGGGGGAGGACTGCTGATACAGGGGAGGACTGCTGATACCCGGAAGGTGCCCAAAGCACGGGGCCTCTTGAGCGGCACCCCACCTGGTGGCACAGCTTTCTCCAAGGCTCCCCGTGAGCCCCACCTCATGCCCTCCCCCGATGGGATCCCCTCCCTTTGAGTGGCAATGACATGTCACTTGTGAGATTAGGTTACAAATGAGTCTTACTTGTGTCTTGCTTGCGCTCTTTCTCTTGCCCTTTTGACGTGCTTGCTTTGATGAAGCAAGTTGCTGTATGGCAGAGGCCTTGGCCAGCACCCTGGGAGGCTGAGGCTGCCATGTCAGGACACTAGCCCACAGGTCCTGTCAGCAGCCAGGTAAGTGAGCCTGCAGGTGGACCTATGACCAGCGGAGCCTTGAGATGACTGACACACAGCTGCTGACGGCGCCTGTGAGACCGAGACATCCCTGGGGTTGTGTCCTACAGAGACTGTGGCACGAGACTGTCTTCAGTCAGCGACAGTCGCTTTGGGGATAATTTCTTATTCAGCAATAGTGACTCATAGACTTGGCTTGTTCAAGGAATGAAAATGAGACCCGTTTGGCTGGAGTGGAGTAAGCAAGTAGGAAGTGAAGTTACAAAGGTAATAGGCTACCTGGGGCCTTATACGTTGTACGGTTTTTAGGTTTTTTTGTTTGTTTGTTTGCTTTGAGTCAGCTCAGTAGCCATTGGAGAGTTTTGAGTAGAGGAGTGACAAGACCTGACCTGGGATTTACATGCTCCTCAAAGCTCTGTTGAGAAGAGGCGCAGAGTAGTGGTGGGGTAGGGGTGGAGCCGGGGAGCCGGTTCAGGGAGTGCAGTGATGCAGATAAGGGGATGGTGTCGGCTTAGTGGTACCCATAGAGGAAAGATGGTTCAGCTCTGGATGCTTTGCTGTGGTCGAGCTGACAGTACTTGATGAAAGATTGGCTATAGGATATGAGAAAAAGGCATATAGGATATGGGGGGTGGGTGGACATGGCTCCACGACTTTTATTTGCTGAGATGAGGAGTAGCTGGTTGGGGGCAGGAGCCCTCAGGAGCACTGTTATACATGCTAAGTTTGAGATACCTTTTAGCCATCTATGTAGAATTGTTAAGTAGGGAGTTCAGTATAGGAGCATTGAGTTCTAGGGAGAGGTCTGGGCTGGAGAAACAAATATGGGAGCTGTCAAACTAGATGGCACTTGAAGCCATGAGAGTGGATGCTCGTCCCAAGGGACAAAGTATAGACAGACGAACAGGGTCAAAGACCGAGCCCTTGGGCATGTCAACATTTATCTACCAGGAAAAATAACAGGAAACTGCAAAGGAGACTGAGGAGCTAGGGAAGGAATGTGTATCCTGAAAGTCAAAAAGGGAAGGTTTTCATATAAGAGGGAGTGATCAGCTGTTCATGATACAAGGAAGATGGAAGTTGAGAAGTGACCACTGGGTTTACCAGCATGGCGCTTATTTTGAACCCTGCTAAGAACAGTTTCAGAGACAAGGGGAGGGGAGTTGGAAAACATAGATTTGTGTGAGTCATTTGAGAAGCTATAAAGAGGAAGAGAAGCAGGGCCATATCTGGAGAGGGTTGTGGGATCAAGAGTGGGTTATTTTTGGAGCTTGGGAGAATGTGAAGCATGTTGTATTTTGAGGGGAAAGATCCAACAGAAATGGAAGCATTGATGATGCAGGAGACGTTTTATGAGCTGCTTGGTGGATGAGGTGGGGTCTGTGCACAAAGGAGGGGTTGGCCTAAGATGGTCCATGCGGCTCATCTGTGGAAACAGGAGCAGATGGGCACAGATGCTGGGCGGTGAGTGGTGTGGGGGTGTGAACTTCTCAATGTTCTGTTTTTTCCCCTTGAGTACTAGAAAGTTCGTCAACTGAGAGTGAGGATGGAGGTGGGGGAGTGTTGATTATTTGAGGAGAGAGGAGATGGGGTAGTTGGGAGCTGGTGTGAAAGGACTAGGAAATGTAGTGGGATTCTTGGACCACGTCAGGAGCCCACTTGGGTTCTTGTATTGAATTTAAATTTATTTCAGTTTAGAAATTAACATGATTGTATGTTTTCTCCACACCAAGCTCAGCTGCCTAGGTGTAAAGCTGACAGAACTGGAACCGACTAAGGTTGGGCTTTGCTGAGACAGGACACAAAATGAGAAGGGAAAGGGGGCGTATGCAGGGGAGGCTTATGTTGATTTGCTGTGGAATCTAAACTTGACAAGGAGGGATGGGAGTGAGGGACGTGGGACATGTAAGTGGGATCAGTGAATTCTGAGGTGACGGTGGTCAGAGAAATTTTGGAGATGGGGTCGTAAAGTAAGTGATTCCATAAAATACCTGTCACGTACATATTAGGAAGTTTAGCAAGCAACATGTGAGCCTTGTATGCATTGGCATGGTGCACTGTCGAGTCGCCCAGGTGTCCTCTGTCACCTCCAGAGCAATGGCGTGACTTGGTTGTAGAGGTGCACGTGTTGATGAGATGCTGCCCTCATATTCATTAAATACTTAACATCTCCAAAGCTTCACTTTTTCTTTCTTCCCTTCTCAGATGGCTTGTGATCCTTCACCTTTGATTTAATCTACTTACTAATGAGGCTGTTTTTTTGTTGTTTTTGGCTCGCACCTTTTATGCAAAATATTATTTACTACTTAATATAGCAATATATTACATTAAAATGAAAGTGATTATTACTGTTTTGGTGTACTTACAGACTAATATATGTAAAATACCTTTTATACTAGACATTCAAATAATTGGAAAATTTAATGATCACTTGCTAAAAATTCTCTTTACTTCTTTTTCTTTATTTTCCCTTATAATTTATAGATGTTTCATGATTTACTCTAGTACTCAGATCTAAAATTCCTTTGATCCACTATCTATAAGGACTATAAATATCTATAGTAGTGAAAAGATAAGTTTATGTTTATATAAAACAAAGGAATGAAAATTAGAAGCATCCAATTTTTATGAGGCCGCTAGGTGGCTCTGTTACCCTATTTTTTGGCTCTGGGTTTAAAACCCTCTGTACAGATTTAAAATTAAATACATCCATTTATTATTGTGCGTGGATGTGTAAATGAATTTGTGGATAATAACATGAAAATGTCAGCATATATAATGACTCTCCCAACCTATCCTTTGGACTCCAGTTTTATACGATAAATATTCATAATGAATATTGAAAACCTTAGATTTTACTAGAAAGGAACACTTTCCCCAGATGGAGATTCTAAGAATAAAATTGAAATGCCTCAGACCTTTTTCATATATGTGAACTTGACTTATAGGTTTTTAAAATACTAAATCTAATAGAGATTTAATTTACTTCCTGTTATCTAGAGTCCTTGATACTCGTTATGTGGAGTGGCTCAGAGCAGACAGCGACCCTGCTGGAGAAATGCACTAACCGTGCCCAGTGAACCTGAGGGCAAGGATGTAACCATATTCATGTTACCTGGAGCAGGACTTGCTCCATGCGCAATGAGTTTGTTGAACGGGGAGGCTGGGATGGTAAAGTGAAAAAAAAATCTGTGAAATTATACACAATGTTCAAAAGGAAAGGTGAATTGCAAGTTAGTTATAGTAAAGCAAAAATGACAAATGTTTGGCCTTGGGCACATCTTACCTCTGTCTTTGCCAAAAGTTTTAAATTGAGGGTTTTTTTCCTCCTTTGAGAATATATTTCAAATTTTATAATGGAAATCATTTCACAGAGAAAACTTTATGACAAATTTTTGGACTGATCCCTACTAGTCAATATTTATAATTGGAATAGATTTTCACTGTCTTGACACTCAGTATTAGAGGTTTATATCTTCATGAGGCAGTAAGGACTGTATTGATTGCTTTCTATTTGCTCCTCAAAGAACTGATGGGACTTACATAATGCTCTCTGAAAAATTTAAGCTTTAGCTGAATCTAGAAATATCTTAATGTTCTTTTTTTATAAAGTAAAATAAAAGAGAATACTCCAGTTTAATTGATAAGATGTTCTAGTATTTATTTCTTAATTCTATCCAAGTAAATTTATAGAAAACCAAGTAGAATTAGAACCAGATAAATGACTTCTATATTTCTCTAATTTAAAAATCTTTTATTTGTATGATAATTAATATAAATGGATACTATGTTTTAGAAATCAGAAGAGTCTTGTAAGAAATCCGTGGAATTCAGTAAATTTGATAAAAGCAATAAGAATTTTTGAGCCCTCACCATCCTTTAGGGCACGGACAGTAATGGCTGAGAAGGGCTAAGGAGGGAAGCTGTATGAAACAGACACAAAAGGGGTCTGATAAGGACAGTTACTTGTTATCACCTCAAGGTGAAAATGGCCATACTAGCTAATGTGTATTGAGTGCTTATCTGCTCACTAATGAACTCATTCCATCTTCACAACAGTTGTGAGTGTATTGTTATCATCTCCATTGAACAGATGGGCAAAGTGAAGCACAGAGAAATAATGCAGTTAACCCAAAGTTGGTTCTGGGGTCTCGGTGCAGTCTGACTGGCTCACAGTCCACATTCTAACTGGTGTCATGTTGCAAAGGAAGAATGAAGGATAAGATGGATGTAAATCTGGGCTCACATCTCAAATTTTTTACTTTCTTCTTGTGTGACCTTGGGAAAGTTATCTCTCCTTTTCAAACCTGTTTTCTTTATCTGTAAAAGGAAGCCAGCAGTACCTCCCTTTAGATATTGTTGATAAGATAATTTATAAGAGTAGTTTGGTAAGTAGGAAGTACTCTCTAAAGGTTAGAGATTTTTTTTGTTTTGAGGGGGGTTGGTCTTACATTTGAAAATTATTTTGCTAATTTTAATTCTTTAATAGGAATTTGTTATTTAAAGTCTGAATTTGTTTCTTGTTATTTAGAAGAAAGACATAGAGTTGTAATTCTAAAGATGTTACAAATTTATTGATTTGTAAAAAATTTATACTTTTTCTAACACTTAAATGTAAGAGAATATGCAATGTTAAAACTATTATCCTTTGCCTTTTGCCTTCCCCGGTTATTTATTGCTAAATGAATTCATTCATTCAACAACTATTTATTGAGCACCTATTATGTGTCACAGACTGGACACATAAATATGGGGTTAGATCAATGAAAGAAAACAGACAATTACACCTGCCTTCAAGAAGCTTATTTGATCGTGTCTATGGAATTGTAACAGTTATATACGATGTCAGAGGGGCAATAGATTGGGGGAGGGGGGTTATCACTTTGTGAGGAGTGAAATGTGTAACTATTACATGGTTTTGTACACCTGAAACTAATAAAGAAGCTTATTTGAGTAGGAGACAACAGATAATGCAATCAGTAAATTATATAGTTACTTATAAGATTATAGGTGCTGTGGTGAAAAATTAGATCAGGGTATTGGGGATGAGGAGTGCAGGGGAGGAGGAAGGGAGCATTTTTATATGAGATTGTTGGCGTTTGACTTTTTACAAAGATGACATTTGAACGAAGACCCCAGTAAGTTGCAGGAGCTATGAGGACACCTGAGAGAATGTCAGCATAGAGGCTTTGCGGGGGTCAGCGAGAAGCCAGGGCAAGAGCTGCAGAACAATAGAGGGAGAGAGAGGGGCTTAGGTCTTGAAGGCCGTGGATGTTGGGCCTGTAAGACCTGGTACTCTTACTGAGAAGGAGGGCGATTCCAGCGTTTTTAACAGAGAGTGCTCGGAATCGATTTGTAAAAAGGTTCCTTTGGGTGTTGAGTTGACAGTAGGGTTTAGGGGACAGGCAGGGAAGCAGGGGTAAAGGTGACACTACCTGAGAACAGGGTAGCAGCGGTGGAGTGAGTGTGGAGCAGTTGGTTTGGATAGACTGAAGATGGAGCCAACAGGATCTCTGGACAGATGGGATGTGGGGTGTGCTAACGCAGAGAACAAGGACCCTCACGTATTTATAGGTTCCGCCCTCACTCAAGGCAAAATCCTACAAGAGTGTGCCTCTTAGGGTGTGCCCACCACAGGGGGCAGATTATTCTGAGGAAGACCGGAACCTGCAGATGTGCCTTGTCTGCAGACTCCAGCCCGTCCGTCCATCACCCAGCATGCCTCCTCCTCGCCCCTCTTACCTGGGGCAGTCTCAGCAATGTGGACTCTGGCTCAGTGCTCCTTTGCCAGGTCTCCAGTGTTGCCAACTGAACTGGGATGTAATGCTTACATAGTGGTATAAGTTCCACAATCCCCAGTCTGGGCAGAAGTGTAGCTTTCTTTAATTTTTCAGTGACTGTCCCCATTCAAGATATGTATCATTACTTTAGGGATTTTTAAGTCTATTTTTGGAAAATCCAGTCAAATTCAGGATTCTTTTCTCCCTTTCTTCCCAAGGTGGTCACATCAGGTGAGAGGACCTCGGGGCCCAGCCATCATCTGCCCTCTGCTGCCATTGGATGAACCTCTTCCCATTTGGTAAGTGGCTCCTGGCTTCCATGGTTTGGGCTCTTGTGGCTGAGTCCTCAGTCTGTGCAGGGTGTTAGGTGTCCTGGTTCCAGCTGCCCAGTCCCTTTGGGTCTAAAGGCCTGTTCTTAGTGATTTCTGCAGTTTCCATGGAGAATGGGGACTTTTATTTGTTCTTCTGTGCCACTGTTTATGGTGTAAGTCATGGCTTTTGGTACTTAAATTATTTCCAACTCCTATGCCAGTGGCTCTCACACTTTCTGGTCTCAGGATATCTTTATATTAAAAAAAAAATGATTGAGGCCCCCAAAGGGCCTTTGTGTATAAGGGTTATATCTATCAATATCTACTGCATTAGAAATTTAAATTGAGGCGTCAAAATATATTAATTAATTTTAAAGTAATAAGAGAACCCATAATAAAATTATAGTTTTAATGAAAAATAATTATGTTTTCCAAAACAAAATGAAACAAAACAAAATTAGTGAGAAGAGTGCCACTGTGTTACATTTTTGCAAATTTCATTAATGTTTGGCTTAATAGAAGACTGCTGGATTCTGATACCTATTTTTGCATTCAGTCTATTTTGATATGTTGTTTTTGTTGAAGTATATAAAAAAATCTGACCTCACACAAATATATATTTGGGAAAGAGGTGTATATTTATGGCCTTTTCAGGTAACCATGGGTATTTTTCTTTGCTACTACACCAAAACTTGACAAGTGGTGTTTTCTTAAAGGATATTTATAATGTGGAATCTGAAACCAAATCAGTGAGCTTTTCACATTCTGCTACATTAAAATCTATTATTTTACCTTGCCCTAAGAAGGGATCTTTTATCATAATAATGATTGTACCACGTATAATTATTTTGTAACTTCATGCATTGGTCATTTGGAAAATAGGGGCTCCCTGAGTTATGCAGATATTTCAAATGTTGACACATTTTATTATATAACATCAGAAAATCATATTTGTTAATGTCACCATTAATCGCATCAGAAAGAGTCCCTAAATATCAGACAGCTGTTAAGTTCCTGCTAGCAGATACAAGTCTCACAAAACTCTACTTTTCACCTGGAAGCTCAAATGTTATCACTGTCAATGAATGCTGTCAGCTGTTTTTCTTGAAGTGACAGGCTCACTTTATTCATTCTCCAAAAAATGGCAATTGCTCAAGTCTGAATAACCATAGTTTCCTGTCAGTCATTCTTTTAAGTAAAAATGATGGTCCATGAGTAAAGTAGTTTTTTTTTTAGTTTAAATAAATTGAATGAAAAATTTAAAAAATTAAGTAGCTAGTTCAATATGCAACTCAAACAAATGCTTTGTTTTGAGAGAACTGCCTACTTCAGTGCATAGCAGAAGTGTTCTAGGCACACTTCACATTTTGTCTGACAGGTGCATGAGGGTTGGAACTTAATCATCACAACCTTGCTGGTGAAGCCGACTTTTTAGTGAGTGTGTGATGGTGACATATGCAATGACTACTAGTACAGATTGATGTCACTGCCTTGGTTTATGCTAAAGCACAAGCAGTTTCACCCATTGTTGCTTATTGCAAAGTCAGTGAAAATATCAACATGATGAAAAAGGAATAGATACATTAGTATTTTTATGAAAACAGTTTTGACCTTTCAGACCCCTGAAGGGGACGCGGGTCTGGCAGGGTTCCACAGATGATAATTTGAGAACCATGGAGCTTCTGCCCCGCGACAGGGGTCTTACCTATTGGTTATCTCCTGGGTAATGTCCAGCAGCTGATGCTAAGTCACCTGTAGCTGAGATTTCTTGCGTCTGTGATCTTCCCACCAGATCGGACACTGTTGATCATGGATATTTAGACTTACTTAAGTGATAGATGTTTGCTGGTGGTATTGATATAAAAGTAATGCATGCACTTGGAAATACAAGTTCAAATATTTCTCTCTGGCCTGGCACTCCAGTCCTGGTTATCAAAGGTAAGTCTATTCCAGTTGTGTTGTAATTCCAGTTAGCTTTTACCTTGGTGTTTGGGTTTGTCACTTTAAGCAGCATCCGTTGGCTCCCCACTTGAACAGTAAGACATTTATTTAGCTCATTTATATTATTGTACCTTGTTTACACTGTTGCTCGTCTTTCTAAGTCTTGAGCATATATTTATATTTTTGTTTCTAGCTCTTTTTGTTGTTTGTGGCTTTACATAATGCACTTAAACATAGATTTCTGCTGAGTTTACCACCGGCCAAAAGCAGGCCAGTGTTCTCCGGAGAGGGGTGAGGGTGGAGAGGTTGAGCTACTCAGGCCCGGTTTCTGCTTCCAACATCACCAGCACGTGGCCGGCCCCTGGCAGGTGGCAGAATGTGTGAGACAGGAGAGTCAAATGCTGTGACAGCTGATGATAAAAGGGGAAAAGCTCTTACCAGTGATCGCATTTGACTTTTGCCGTTGACAGATTGGGAAATTGAGCTCCCCCAAAGAAAAGTGACCTACCCAGTGTTGTTTGGTGAAGAACAGATATTGGACTGTTGTCCAACCTATCCTCTTTATGATCCCAGTTGGACTGAGGACATGCCTGTAATTAATGGGATAGAAACAGCAGGGTTTTATCAAGTTGATCAAAGGCGGGAGTGAGAGTGTATTACTATATTATCATAGCTTTGTATTGTTTTTAAAACGATGATCTTTAACTTCTCATTAGTCTGTCAATTTATTCATTTGAATGTGAAGTAAACCTTATTTTTTGTTGGCATATGTTTCGTGGGCCTTTAAAAGTTTTGGTTCCTTTGAAAGACAAAGTTCTGAAAAGACACTAAAAACCTAAGAGTAAATAGCATTTTGAGCTTGCATTTCTGTTTAAAGTGGTTGAAACTGAAAAAAATTCAGATTCAGAATATTATTTACCAAATAGAGACAAGCAGGCCAGCCTTCTCTGGTCCAATTGTATAAATTATGCATAATACTTAAGAGCAAGGTCTGGTTTGCATTTCAGTTATTGATTTGAAATAGAGCAGCTTGGCATTAGAAAGTAGACAGAAGGCGTTTCCTGCACCTAATTTATTCCCTCATAACCAACTAACAGCTTGCTGCAGGCAGTTTTATGTAAAATTTGTCACAGATTCTTTGGAAATGCTTCCCATTTCACTCGGTTCAGTTCAGTTTTCTGTATGATAAAATGTGGGTGAGTACATTCTTCTTAACAACATCTGGGAGACTTTATGCTATGAGTATTTAATTTGGGAAATTTGCTTTGACTTCCTTGAAAGGGATTGCAAGGCAAATAAAACATTTGCCCTGAATCTGGCAACTGAATGTCTTTCTTCAATTCTTACTGATGCTGTTCGTGATTCCTCTTTCTCTAAGGGATGCTCTGAAGGAGATGGTGAAAATATAGCTGGATCCACTTCAGTGATTTATTAATCATTGTCTTTGTGACTTTTGGGAATAGACTGAGAAATGATAAAACCTCAAAGAGTAAGATAGCTGTAGGATTAGTGGAAGTTGGTGCCAGGCGACATTAAAAAAATAAATTTCATATACTCATAAATAAGTGAGCAAGTCCTTTTGTGACATTTGTTATGAGCACTTATTTATGGAGAACTCTTACTGACAACAAATTGAGGACAATAAATGGCAGGAACCCGTGGTAGCACCTGATGGAAGAAGTGGCCCCCAGATTCTGTTAGGCACACGTGGCCATAGGTGAGAGGCCTACTCAAAGTGGGGTCTTCATATTTTTGGCAATGGCATCAGTGTCACCCTGTCTTTAGTTTTTATCCTCAAGGGTAAAATTCATGGCTTAACCTTCATCTGCTCTTAGTAAAGTAAGTTAAGAGAAGGCAAGCATCTCAAGCCAACACAAATAATTTCCTAAGGATCCTCCACCACAAGTATTCACTGCTCTTTTCCCGACTGGGGATGGGTGTGTGTAATCAAGCCGAGGCAGCTGCGGCAGCACAGAGCTCAGCGACTGAGCGTGACTCGGGGTGAGAGAAATCTCTCCGTTCTAAACTACTTGGGCAGGCCCACCAGTGAGCCTCCAGGCGACAATGTACCTCCTGGCATCGCGGTGCTTATAGCTCTGGAAAGTATAAGACGATAAGTCCTCATAAGCCAGTAACATTGATGGGGTTGGTTTATTAACCAGTCACCAGTGGAATGGAGCATAAGGTAGCATATTTAGATAGAAAATCGGGGTCAGGTGTCTTCCAGGTTGGAGAACTACCAGCCTGTCAGGAGTTGCTTGGAACATGCACTCAGGGTGGGCTGCAACCTGAGACTATCTGATGTCCAGGAAAGGGAAGGACTGGAAGAGAGTAAAGAACGTTTATGGAAGAGGTAGATAAATGTCCAGCTCCCCAGACTTCTTTTTCTGGAGATTGTTTTGCTAGATTTTTATAAAAGAGAGACTAACACCTTTTAAGGCTCTAAAGGGGTCCGTTTGTGGGGAGCAGAGCAGTTACTGGGAGTAAGAAGAGTTATGATCATGCAGGCCCTCAAGTCTGTTCAGTAAGAGGTGGGGTTCTCTTCTTGTATTCGGGGGGCCCACAAGTGACACTAGGAGCTGCTTTACATCTGTTAGAACTAAAAACCGATTAGAAGGATCTTTGTAAGGTTATATTATTAAAAATAAATGTCCTTTTGTCCTCCTTGGAAGTTTTCTGTGCGTCTCTCCATTTTGAATTATATAGTGGCATCTGTGTTCCATAACCACCCTCCACTCTGTCCTTGGCAAACACAAATACCTACTTATTACCTAAAATCACCAGGTCCAAACTCTTCATTTTCTTATCACAGTTTATTGTTGTACATGTGAGGTACCATGCGCCTATCAGAATTATATCCAGGTTTTTTATTTTAAAAAACTCAGAGAAAAAAATGTGTCTAGTAATTTTCATTCAATGTGAATGACAAGAATATTACAGCTATAAACATTGAAATAACCATTTCATTTCTTCCTGAGGAAGTTTCATATTTTAAGCAATGAAAAAGGAATTCTATACAAAGCTAGTTTTAAATCACATTATATCACATTCTTCTCTCATGTATTTTCGTTACTTTCAGAATAGCATCATCACCAGCTGGAGTATACAATATAGCGAGTGTATATAATCCTCTAGAATTTGATGTTGCCTCCAAGGCACATTGAGTGGCCCAAAGTCCTCAAAGGGTTGCTGCTCTAGGCAGCATGATCCCTGCGCTGGGAGTGAGTCAATTTTGGTATGCTCTCTCTCTTTTCTCTCCTTTCATATACAAGATCCAGTATGCTTTTCATATTTATCTTAAAGGGTGAGCTGTTCAGTTGACTCGGTTTACCTAGACAAAATCACGCCATTAGCATTTTTGTTTAGAAATTTAAATGCACATCGCATCACTAAAACATAAGTGTATCTGTTTATTCTTTTTTTTTCCTTTTATCAGTAGAAATATTGTCAAAATGAAAACATGATGTTGTTGGGGCCTATTCCCACTGTGTTTGTCCGTCTTAAGCCAATTTTCTTAAATTCACTGTATGCATTTTTCTGGGCATGCACTGCTTTGAGAAAGGCAGCGGCAAGCGTGGAGACTGAGTTTGCCATTTTCCAAATGCCCTTGATTTTGCTTTTACAGCTAGGAGTTTTAAAAATTGGTTCTTTCTGCAATTCTTTCTGCCAATAGCTTGTTTGTTTAAAAATTTGTGTATCATTTGGGGACATAAAACTTTAAAAACAATTTAATTAATAATTATAATGTAATTTAAAAAATTTATAGCAAGTGGAAGGATCTCAAAATTTGTTGTATAACCAGTGAGTGACTGCTATAGTTTCACACATGACAACAACGAAAATAGTTGGCTTTAGGTTTTCCTTGCATATCTTTTTTTTTTTTTCTAATCATACTTTCAATAACATTTTATAAAGGCTTATACTCGTATAGCCATCACAGGGAATTTATTTACTACTTAAGTTTTATATCTGTAGAGAAGCTTAAAAATTAAGTAAATGCAAACACAGGAAAATAGGTATGACCTTCTCATTTTTGAATATGTTGTTAATAATATAATCACTTGAAATTTAAGTGTAAATATATTTTAAGAACTGTGCCTGGCTCATCTTTGTACTTCTCCCATTTAATTTAGTAGACAACCATAAATTTAACTATGTTCCATGGTCTTCCACGAGAGTGATGTATGAAATGTTCTAAAAAAATGGGACTCGGCCCTATTTTTTTCTACCTTGTATTAAAAGCATCATTGCAAATATCAGATTAACAATCATATATTAATTTGTTTTTTTGTTATAAATCTCTACATTATACAACTTTGTTTTGAACTATTTGGAAAAATGTAGCCTTTCTAAAATTTAAACGTAAATAGCCTAACATATCTAGAGAAACTGTTCTTCATTTTCATTTAATAGGTTTTGTTCTGGGGAATGTTAAAAAAAAAGTTATTCACAGTTAAAAGTCAATCTGTTTCTGGAGATGACACACAACTCAGATTTTGTGCAAGCGTTTCTTTAGAACCAGCAAGGACTACTGGAGATGTGCAGCTCCAAGAAAGCAGACACAAGTTGTCAATGATACATCTTCAGACCCGTACAATTTCTCCCCTTCGGAGGAGCTAGTCAGCACACTTTATGTTGTTATTTACTGACTTGAAATACTCAGCGTACTTCTATTTACCATCCAATGGCTTTACAGCAGTGTAACAATGACATTATGATAGAGGAGTTAGTAATTTTTACATAAATGCACTAGACTATGTGTTTGAAAAATCACTTTTTTTTTTGCTATAGCAGTTATCTTTTTTTAATGCAGATAAAGTTCAGACATAATTTTTCCACTCTGACCTGGCATAACTTGTAATTTACAGTTATTTCTAGATACTTCAGTGGGCTAATATTTTGGCAAGCGTTTCTCACAAGTGTTCTGCCTTCGCCATTTTATGCTGCCTTGTGATGTTTATGCTGCTTCTCGTTTTGTAGGACACTTTATAGACTCAAAGAATAAGAAACATTGTACAGGCAAACAGTGGTCTAGAACCTACAGAAACACGCTCTTAGCTGATACGCAGAAGTGTGACTGGTGCTGTGAAGTGGAGCAGGTCTGCGTTCATGTTTGGCATCTGTATTGGGTGCTGTTGGCTTCAACGTGAGTGCCCAGCAGTCCACGAAATCCCACAGGCTCAATGTGGGGTAAGGAAACGGCAGAGGCCCCAAGGCTTCCGACAGACAGGTTTTCTTTCCTTTATTCCTAATCATCCACGTGCCAGCACATGGAAGGAACTTGGTTCTTGGTTTTCTCATTTGAAGAGGTATATTTTTAAACAGCCTTTTGGTAGCTTCTGGAAGCTTTGGAAAGGTGGGTGTTGCATGGAACGTGGAGTCTCAAGATGTTTCCCCAGTGCTACCTCACTTTCTGCAGCTCCTGTCTCAGCCAGGCCGGCAGGGGTTGCCCCAGCCTGTGCAGCAGCTTGGACAGCTCCGCGTTGTGGTCTCGATAGTAGCTGGAGAGGAAGGCCCTGCTCTGAGGGGGCGGGGAGAGAAAAGCCTATTTCATTCCGTGTGTTACAGTGCACTTCACATCCTTTCACGGTGTTTACATCTGTATCGAGCCTGGATTCAGATTTACAGTAAGCTTGTGGACTGTTCATTCAGGACAATATAAATGCAGTGACTCTATTCTTCAAAATACACACCCTACGTATAGACACTTTTCACTATTGTGGCAAGCCTTAGAAATGCA
This sequence comes from Hipposideros armiger, assembly GCF_001890085.2. Classification (NCBI taxonomy): domain Eukaryota; kingdom Metazoa; phylum Chordata; class Mammalia; order Chiroptera; family Hipposideridae; genus Hipposideros; species Hipposideros armiger. The sequence goes on from NW_017731351.1 coordinate 8,712,595, forward strand.
GTAGGTAAACCAGGTAACTCCATCACCTGGTGTATTTGCACTCTGTGACCCAGGAAAGGGAAAGAATGCCTTGCAAGCTTACCCTTCCTTACAGGGAGGTAGGTTTTCCTTCAATAAATACAAATATTTTAATAATTGAAACTGTTGGAAATGGAAAGGGCCCTGTTGAGAGGTGGCACCCAGTGGGTTTTGCACAGTTTTGATGACCGTGGTCAGGGACGCTGTTGTTGGGGGTGGGGGTGGGGTCTATTTCTCTACCTGTACCTCCTGCTTTATACTATCCTGAGATTTTCTGTTGAGTTGAACTTGGAAAAAGTTTTTATTTGCTTCCTTGTGCTATTCTTTCAAATGTCATACATGGTACTCCATTTTAAATGCGATAGAAAAAGGTCCATCTTGTATGGATTATTTCATGTGACAGATCTGGGCAGGGGTCATAATCATCGGAACTAGCTGAGTATTCGTGCCCTGTTGTCAGCACCACTGTGATCAGGGAGACCCAGAACTCTGTGTGGTTTGTGTATTTCGTCTCGTCTCTCTGTTTCTGGTCTGTCTCAGCCCACAGACCCTGCTGGCACGCTCAGGTCAGAGAAAGGGGAGCTAAGCGCTGTCTCCCCGACACCGCACCCGGGAGCCCCATTGCTTTGTGCCTCCTTTGCTCCAGCCAGGCCTGGGATCCAGGGAGGAGCCCGAGTTTCTGAACACCCCTGTGTGCGCTCTCTGAGCGTCTCACTGGGCGTCTCTCCTCTTTATGACTGACGCTCTGCTCGGAGCAGCTGTAGCTGGCTGGTTCCCTAATACTTCCCCCATGGGAACTGACTGTCCCACCTGGGAGACTCAGCACCGAGCCTCTGGGGATCCATCCCTTTGGAGTTTGGACCAAACCTCCTGATATTGGGGACTAGTTAGCTACTTCAGTTAACTGGCCTTGTGGGCATCGTTTTCAAACCTGGCAAGAGTTTTCATGGCATATTAACAGTTCAAAGCTTAGTACACCAGTAATTATTATTATTCAGGCCCCGCTTACTACTGTAGGGTGATTTAGCGAAACAAAAATGGAAATCTTTTAGTCGTATTTTCAACTTCCAGTTGATATATTTCCCGCCTTGGTTTCAGTTAACATTTTTAGTGCTAATATTTCTGTGAGCATATCTGTCTTTCTGGAATGACATGCTACCTTCTTTGTTCTGATTCAAGGTGAGAAATCCTGTTGTTTTCCTTTATTCTCGCCTGATAGGTGATATATTATTGGAAAGATCAAAACAAACATTGATATCCAAATGTCACTTTTAATTTTTAGAAAGGCTGACTTTTAATTTTAACGACTTTTCTAAGAAAGTAAATCTATTATTATTTAGCATTTTCCTTATTTAGTGTGTATGTGAAGCTCTCTACTTACATCAGGGCCCATTGGCGGGTATTTTCTTCCTTTGCTCTTTCCAAGGCATTTTGTTTTACCTTCTTCCAGTAATTGACACCAGAAACCTTTATGAGAGTCAAACCTAAAAACATTAAAAATACAGAAAACAACAACAAAAGCAGTTTTTTTTTCAAGCAATTTGTAAGCTGTAATGACCCCAACCATGAATATTTTTAATTGGATATTAATCTGTAACCAGGGAAACTGGCGTATTTTTTGACTACATCACTTCGCATGAAGTCTTTTGGCACACTTCTGAGTTCCAGTCCATCTGTCACCTTTGCGAGTATGCCAAATGCCTAATAGAAAATTGTCAGCAGAAGCTTTCCTATTAATAGAAATTAATAAGGCTACCTCTTCATCTGGAAAGGAAAAGTTTTATAAATTTCGAGCCATTCTTTCCCCTTGTAGGGTTGACAGATGACAAGTCAGGCTCCACCCACATCTGCAGATTTGCGTAGTACCTGTGCCATACAGTTGTGGGTAGTAGAAGAGACAGGGTTTGGGTGTGCCGTGAGTAATTATAATAATTTTAGGATCCTCTAGCTACAGTGCATTTCCAGATCTATGTTCATAGATTGCCATGAGTTCTGTGTTAAAGTAACAGTGCCTGTAAAATGTGGATTTTCGCGGCATAATTATAATCAGAGTCTTGGTAGCACGTTCGATTTATATTGTAGTTTACCAAATACATCACGTCACTCTCATCTGAGCTTTAGTTACGACCCCTAAGGACCTGTACTGCAGTTCTCATCCCATTTATCGCATTTAGTGCAGTATGTGGCTTCCTGGGATCTTTTGCCAAATGATAGTTGAGTAAAAAATGAAAAAGAAAGGTATATTTGTCACATTTTATTTTTAACAGTGTTTTTGAGGTATGCTTTGCATCTTATAACACTTACCCATTTTAAGTGTACAATTCAGTGCCTTGTAGCAAATTCATATAGTTGTGCAACTGTCCCCCCAACCCAGGCTTAGGACATTTCCACATCCCCCAGGAACCCCCAGAGCTCATTGCAGTCAGTGCCGCCTGTAACCTCACACCCCAGACAAACCCTGGTCTGCTTGCTTCTTTAAATCTGTCTTTCGTGGACATTGCCTTTTTTATTTTTATTTTTGGCCCTCTTTTGTTATTCCATTGACCAGTTGATGAACACTTGGATTGGTTCCAGTTTAGGGTTATTGTGAAGAATTCTGCTCTGAATGAGTCTTTGTGGACCTAGCATTTCATTTCTCTTTGGGTAGATTCTTAGGAATGGCATCGGAGTGTTTGTAAACGTCCGTTTAAGTTTTAAGACACTGCAGAGCTGCTTTTCCAAAGCGGCCACATATTATACATCACCATCAGCAATTTGGGAGAATTTCGGTTTCTCCACCGTCTTGCCAACATTTGCTGTTGTCTTTTGGGCTAAGCCATTTTGTGGTATTTCTGTGTGGTTTCAGTTTGCATAGGACTATAATCACACATTTATTATGCAAAGTGGCAGTGTGTCTGCAGATGAATTCTTTCTACAGTCAAGTTGCAGACAACGTAAAAAGCTCATTTTAAGGTTTCAGTGTTTTAAAACCTTGCGGCTGACCTGCTCTTCATTATTACAGATTTACAATAGTGTTTTTCTCTGGCTCGAGCATCTTGTACCAATTTGAAGAGCTTAATGTACGGGCAGTGCAGGCTTCAGGGCACCGGCTGAGTTGCCCTCCTGCCTCCTCAGCTTACTTGCAGAGTGGCTTCTGGCTTAGCTTTTCTGTGCCCCCCCACTTTATTTATTTATTTTACTGAAAAATGGAACTGATAGTTCCACATAGCTTATCACATAGTGGTTATGAAGCAATATGTGTAAAACACTTAGAACATATATGTGTGTTCTGATTTGGAAACAGCACAACCACTTTTAAAAACAAAGTCTTCATAAGAAGTTGGAGTAGACCAACTTCCTTTTCACTGCTTAGCACTTCCCGGGGCTCTTTCTCAGGCCGTCTAGAAAACCAACAGACTTTAGCTACTGTGGCTGCCACTTCTGCTACTGAGAAAGGTATTAGTGTGTCGTACGTTTCCTCAGGCTGGTGTAGCATGGCACAGGAGAGACTCCCTGGGCAATCTAAAGCTGGTGGCCGGGGGAAGTGATATTATATAGAAGTCCCTCTGGGTTTTGAAGCAACTTCAGTTCTTTATGACTCAGTGAAGCCCCATCTACAGACCAGAACAAAGAAACATGCAACCTTTATTCAACTCCTGGCCTTCAAATCCATTTATTAAGATTTCATAGTAAATTTATGTTCAAAACCCATATATTGGGTTGTCGGAAAAGTCATGACGCATTTTTGCAATGAAAAACATAGAAAAAATACGTCATGACTTTTCCGACAACCCAATAGCTCGGTCTGGTTTTGTTCATGCTAACAAACAGGTTAACTGACTGAGACATAAAGGTATCAGGCTCAGGTGCCAAACTGATCATGTGTCTAGGTGTGAAGACCCCCATTGTGGCCGCTGATGGCTGGGCATGGCTGTGGATGGGTGTAGTCATGGCACTATGAAAAGTCTATAGTTTCCATTTTAGTTTAAACAAATTAGCACGATTCTATGGTAAGTACTGTTTCCCCTCCTTTCTCTCTAATGATCCGTCAGCCTTAAAACACTATGTAACAAATAATATGAAAGCTAAATTTATGTCAGGATACCAACCCTATTTACAATTCAGGGATTAAGGTTATGTTGAGCAAGAATTGTAAAATGTTAATTTACTTAATTGAATGAGAAAGTTCCCATTTATAAATACGGCTTATTTCAGATCGCACCTATACTCACTAAGAAAATCAGATTTTCTGTGCATATCCAGTGTCATTAAGTCCATGATGACAACACTAAGTCACTTGAAGACATCACAGACTAGCTAATATGATGCGAACACGGGAAGCCTTGGCCTCTTTCTTTAGCGATTGTGGAAAGGAATAGATGATACTCTTGACAAGAAACATCTCTATTTTTTTAAAAAATAGTTTTGAAATTGGATTTTTAAAAAATATTGAAGATAATCAGGTTATAGATCTCTTAAATTGGAGTGCTCTTTCATGCCAAGGTTGTATGGTAAAACCTTTGTCTAGCTAGTTTCATTCACTGATGCTACTGTGCATAAGGAACTGGATTTACGTGGTTGAGAGTTCATGATCTGTTTGCAGTTCATATAGTAGAGGGCTTTAAATGATTTTTTTTAAGTACCAGAGTTAAGCTTCTCTATGACTAGCCGGAAAAGTATGAAGCAATGGATGCCGTTCCTGAGAACGTACCTCCTGTACCCCCAACATACCCAGAGCACCCTGGAAACTGCTTCTCAGTACACTTTCACTAGAGGAATCAACTGCTGATGGCTGAGGCTTATGACAGTGACGTGCTAGTCCACATATTCTGCGGCAGATGCGCTGCTGGGGTTTACACTGTGCATCCGCCCAACTGGTGATTGACAGGGACACACGACAAGAAGCTGAATGGCTGTACCGTGTTGCTGGGTGGCCCGGCAGCACCAGAAACTGTGCTCTCTGAGACCACACGGATCCCATCTTGCTGCTCCTGCCCCCCCCCCTCCC
>NW_017731351.1:8717639-8812878 GCF_001890085.2 Hipposideros armiger
CCCCCAGCCTCCAGCCAGGCTGGAGAGTCACGTGACAGGCACTTTAACCAGATAGCCCCGGGGCGCAACCGCAGTTCTTTGCATTCAAAAAGCTACTTTGATATTTCTTCTCTTCAGCTTACACTCCCTTTCCTCGGCAGCAGAGCTGAATAAAAAGCTTGCCGCTGAGCTGGACCAACACACAGCATGCAGGTCAGGGGCCATTCCATGAGAAAAGAGCTTGTGTCTTTAGAGAACACTCCACTTCTTTTTTCTGAGATACTGCTTCGCTACACACTATAAAAAAGACCCAAAGATAAGCCATCTTGAAATAGAAAGCTGTTTAGAAAAATAAAAGCTTTCTTTTCTAAGATACTTAGAAAGACAAAGCAGAAAGTGGACTTGAATTTCTAGCTGCAAACTGAAAATCACTCCGCTTCCTTTAAGGTCAAGCTGAAAGTTAAACACCTCGGGCTCGCGTCTGTGTTAGTACTTGCCCTGAGCTCCGCAGAGCTCTGAGAATACTTGCAGGATACAAAACACAGAAGTCAGAAGGCTAATAGGACCAACCAAGGAAACGGCTCTCAGGGAGGGAGCCCAAAACTCCAGTCCCACCTGCACCTCTGTCTTCCAACCCCAAATCTCTGTTACATGTGTCTCTGCACACAATTTGTGCAAGATGTAAGCAGCCTGGGATGTTTTGCTGCCAATGTCTGTCTATGAAGGATGATGAAAGGTAAAGGAAACTTGCCTGTCACTTTCTAAATCACTGTAGGATCAAGAGCACAATGGAAAGAGGAAATCAGCTGACCTGTAAAACTGAGCTGTCTACTGAGAAATACAGTGGAAGAATTCCGTAACACAGGCTTCTCTAGTTTCTTTACGGCTCAGTCTATGGCTAAAGTAAATATATCAGGGGTGCCAAAAAAATGTACACAAGTGGACACTTCGGTCAACGTTGCTCAAGCAGCAGTTCGCTGTAATCAGAAGTGTCTGGACGCTGATGGTAATCACTCTGAGCACCTCTTGTAATTGTAGAAGTCAAACGGGACTTGTATTCATCTTTTGTTATTGGTATAGATTGAGATTTAGAATTGTAATACAGTTTTCCTTTCTTAAAATGTGTATACATTGTTTTGGCACCATCTGTGTATATATGAGTATAATAGTGAGAGTCAGGTCGACGGCCTAGCCAACTCAGCATCTTCCAGCTGCTGCAGGCATGAGCCCTGGGAACAAGCACGACCCTCATCAGCCTGACTGCCTCCTCTGCACGTAGACAGAGTAAGGTGGAGGTCTGATTTAACATGCTGACAGAGGTCAGGGTCAGGACTCAGGTGAGCTCAGAGAGGCACGTAAGGTGTGAAATTGGAGGAAGCACGTTTGCTCCAGCACTTACGCAGCCCTGAAGGCAGTGCCTCCTTAGACCCTAGTGCCTCTCTTGCCTCACCCTTCTCCCTGCCCAGATGGCTCATCTACCCAAGAAAATCAGAGGGAACCAGCAAAAGAAAACCAAACCAGAGCCATAACTGCTGAGGCCTCTGAAGGAGAGGTGACAGGATGGACCTACAGTGGGTGAAGACAGAGGCGAACGACGCGGCTCAGCATCCGAGTGGTAACAGCACACCCCCTCTGCCCACCCTGCCACCTACTGGGCTGTTCTTGCTGCCTGACATTGTTTCTGAAGAGCCACAGAGGAGAGAGCGGCAGGTTCATAAACCACCTAGCTCGTCACATCTTTATATCATATTTCCAAGAGGCCCCAACAGTGTCTGTTAAATAGTCTCAGTATCACCAATGTATAGGTCGCCTCTTCTAAGGCGAGTTGTGCATGTTGAGGCTGACACCTGTTTTGTTTCTCTGCTCTCCTCCCAGGGGAAATTTTTCATAGTTAGAAATCAATAGAGGATTTAGGACATCTCTTTGCTACACTGTCGAAACGTTCTTTCCCGCGTGGTTGGTCACACTGAGAAAGGGTCAGTATGGAAAGAACTGCTGACTCGACAGTTGGATCACCAAATGGTAGCTTTTGTTTTTTTAAATGAGTTCTCTGCTGCAACTTCAATAAATTATTGAGAATATGAACTTACGTTAAAGCTTCTGAGTAATTATAATGACGAGAGACTCCTAGAAACTTCTGGACTTCATCCATCACTGTAGCAGGATCCGTTCTTAGCTGTTGCCCATCAATAATTAGCAACTAAATTACCAGGGAAAGAATTAAAAAAAAGACAATGCATGTTGACAAAAGGCATGCAACTATAATAAAAAATCTCTGCACTCCGAGTTTATTCAGCGACAGACACTGTGCTCAGGGGATTTGCACACACTGCCCTCAGGCTCAACCGGGCCACCTTCATTAGTGACCCAGGACAAGACACATCACACGACCTAAACGCACTTGTGTTTTGTAATCTGCAGCCATTTGGAGGGACTAGGAGAGCTTAAGAAACGTGGCTATAAAATCACAAATGGGAACCAAGTTTTAAAAACTGACCAAACATCGATTCCATCATTGAAGCTGGGAGGGAGCACTGCAGAAATGAAGAAAGGTTCTGATGATGCCACGTGTAATGAGACAGAGGACAGGTCACCCTCCACGAGTCCAGTCAAAGGAGGAGAGCTTTCAAGTTTTAAGAGGTACTTAAGAGATAATTTAGAGAAAATGGTAAGACTTCCAGAGGCCTGTATGTGGACTCAGTGAAGAGCTTGCTCGGTACTCTGGTGAGGAAGGGGGTGGACCCAGCAAGGGAAAGCGACAGCAGGTGGTGGTGGAGGCCCCCACACCTGCCACTGTCGCTCGCACATGTCTAGTTAGTCCAGACTAGCGTTATTCGATAGAAACTTCCTGACGATGGTCGTGTTCTACAGCTGTGGCATCCCAACAGGTGGTTACTGAGCATTGGAAACATGGCTAGTATGGCTGAGGAACTGAAATTTTAATTTTGTGTAATGTGAATACAAATTTAGACGGCCATAGCTGGTAGCGGCTATCGTCCTGGACAGCACAGCTGTGGACAGAGGCAGGCGCCAGTTCGGTGTAACGGGGTGTTTGAGGCAGTCCACTAGGAGCTGGCTTGGCAATCTCGGTAGATGCCAGGCACAGGGGAGACGCGAGGAAGGCAAGGGAAACTTCAGCTTATGAAAAATTCAGCAAGGTGGTTCAGAGGGAAATAATGGCACTTAATTAAGCAAAACAATATTTGCCTCGTTTGGTTGAGAGGCTCTCAAGCTTTATTCTCAGAATAAGAATCAAGGGTATGAAGCTTTTAAAGCTCTTTACAATCAGGAAGGGTATGCACTAGAAAATGGAGCAGGGAGAATTAGCTCGAAATACTGTTAGAAAGAAAATTAAGTGGTTTTTCTGTCTGCTTATCTATTATTCCGTGCCACACTCTCATTATTTACAACTAAAGAGTAAAACCTAGTGATGGTTCAATGAGTGGAAATTTCCTATACCCTAGAGGTAGAGCCATCCATGTATGAGATTGTGACATGATGTAAATTCTTACTGCTCCATACCTGAAACGGGGGGAAGTAAACAAGCCATCTCTCGATGTGGCTGGCGTACCACCCTGGGACCAAACACCTCCTCTGCAAGGCTCGGAGCTCGGCAGGGGCACGGGGCCCTGCGGAGATCACTTGGTAGAAGCTGAACTTGAGAGCCACAGGGTCTTCATGCGATCGCTGATGCTGTGAGGAAGAGGTGGGTGATTAAACCAACTTGAACCCCAGGCATAACTAATCACAAACCAGTCCCTGGGACAAGTCTCCAAGCTTGGGGAGTGCCTCACTGCTGGAGAGTTACTTGTTTTGCAGTTAATAAAGGGGAAACACATGTTTGCTTGGAGCACCAGGAATTAAAGCAATGAGGAGAGTATATTTTTGAGAATCAGTTGGTGGAGGCTGAATTCTCATTGCTAGGATTGCATAACATCTTTACAGAGACGTTTTCTTCATATATATATTTTATTCTGAAAGTAAACTTTTGAAGGTTGCATGAATACCTCCTTGGAGCCCACAAGCAAACCATTTATCACGTGCAGTGGGTATCATAAGGCACAGGGATGCCACTCGTCCTGCCCATAGCTCCGCTTCCCCTACTGAGGCTCTACAGCAGTGGTTCTCAACCTTCCTAATGCCGCGACCCCTTAATACAGTTCCTCATGTTGTGGTGACCCCCCCAAACATAAAATTATTTTCGTTGCTACTCTATAACTGAAATTTTGCTACTGTTATGAATTGTAATGTAAATATCTTTTTGTTTTCTGATGGTCTTAGGCGACCCCTGTGAAAGGGTCGTTCTACCCCCAAAGGGGTTGTGACCCACAGGTTGAGAACCGCTGCTCTACAGAAAAGCCCTGCTGGCTCTGTGCAGGGAGCTGCTGAACACCCTGATGGGAACATTATCTGAAGCCCCAGCTTTTATCAATACACCCAGCGTCTAAAAGCCCATGGCATTTTACCTAACGGTAACCTTTGCGATGAATCAGAATCGTTGATTGTACAGAAAATGCAAAAAGCAATGCAAGTAGAAAAGTGTTCTATAATGGCTCAGGCTGGGCCGCCGGCTTTGAGGAAACCTTTCCCCTGAATCGACCAATACATATTCAGGCTCTGTGGTGGTTTTGTGGATGTTTACCACATCTCCTGAACAGCAAATTTGGTGCAATTGAGATTCAAATTACCTGCCCGCACGCTCCACTAGGCTTAGTGCAGGCCTGCATTTGGCCGCTGTGAGTGATTTATTTGTAATATTTAGGACATTTTGTTAGCTTGCAGGCTTCAAACCTCCCTTTCCAGTAAAGTCTCAATTTTTCAGGGGCTAAGTGGCTGCCAAGCTCCAATTTTCTTCTTTCTCTTTGAGTCAATTAAGGCTCATTTCTCTTTTCTGCAGATACCTGGTGGAAAACGTAAAAGGCTCCAAGTCAAAGCCGTCAATTTGCAATTTGCTATATGTTTCGATTTAAAAGATGGCTCTAGGAGTTTGGCGTGAATGAGCAGTGTGCAGTCGTGGGTTTCAGCTTTCCAGGATGTGTCGCTCCCTAGGAGGCAGATAATTATCCTTCTGCCTACCTGAGACCCCCCTGCTTCCTCTGCCCTCTCCCCACTGTCCCAGCCACACCTTTCCTGGCAGCGTGTCTTTCCTCTTAAACCTGGAAAAAATGCTGTGTTAGATAACAAGAGGACCCAAGGCTGGGAAACTTTATTCTCTGATATCACAGAGTATCAGGAATTTCCCTGTTTGAAGTCCTATCATGCGAATGGAACGCCCCTCTTGCCTGGAGGCTCAGAGCTGTGGGGATCGCTTTAATACAGAGAAACAGCCTTATTTCCACCTAGGTGCAGAATTTCAGATCAGGGGTTTCTAGACACAAGTCGCCACATTTATCTCAACTTGATAGTTTCCAAGGAAATAGGACCCTTAGTCTGCCTCTCAGCCCTGACCCGCTGATAACCCCCCCTTACTCATAGCCCTGCTTTGCGCCTATCAAAACATTTTCATTTTGCCTAAATTTGTCCCCTTACAAGCCCTCCCTTTTTTAGGGCAATGCCCTGTCACCCCTCTGCTGTTCGGGCTCCCCCGTGGCCGCTGACTGGTCTATCTAACGGGCATCCCCAGTGGTCTGTAGCAGATGGCTTGTCCCTCCGAGGGGGCCATGTCACTCAGTGTTCCCTGCTGTAGAAACTGCCTATTCACACCTATTTCTCCAGTGAGACAGAAAGCAGCCTCGCGTGTAACATCCATCAATCTATCTTCACAGCACGCTTATGACGACCCCTTGCCCATGGTGGTCACTAAAATGGATGGACGAATGAACACATGAACATGAGGAAAGCAGTTTTAAATGATAAAACTGAGGGGTAACTAAGGAGCCTAGAGTCCATGGACATTGACTATTCATTTTATGTTCTTATATTTAATTTTGACTCCTTCTTATTGAAACTTTTCAATGTTTGGTGATTGAGGTATCACTGAAACAAGGATTTTTTTCTATTATTGTTAATGATTTATTAAAGCAAAAACATATTTGATGTATCAGTATTATTATGAGAGCCTCTTAAATTATTTCAAAGTGTTCATTTCTGTGCTAGGTTGTAACCGACATCAGAAACAATGGCAATGTTTGTATGAGGAAGAGGCAGGGGACAGGGTTTAGACTGGCTGGTCTTCCAAGGACGAAGAATTCTTATGTTTAGTTTTTTATACTCAGTTATTTGTTCAGTACAAATAGTTAGTTAAGCTCTTTTAGAGTTGGAGTCATCAATCTAAATGGGTTAAATTTGGCTTGCCACTGGTTTTTGTAAATAAAGTTTTATTGGAACACAGCTAAGCTCATTTATTTACATATCATCTGTGGCTGCTTTCCAAATCCAATGGCCAAATTACAACAGACCAACCACACAGCTTGTGAACCCTGAAATACTGACTCCCGGGACTGTGACTGTGGCTTTGGGGAGTCACTTATATTCCTCATCCGTAAAGCTGAGATAATAACAGCAGCATCACACATGTTTTAGATGGAAAATAATGATTTAAAATTATTATACGATTTTACTTTTAAAATGCAGGTACATGGAAACACACATATACATTCAAGTATATAATATTTTGTTATATTTAATTTAATCTCTTCATTGCATTGAAGCATTTTATTGGGTTGTCGGAAAAGTCATGACAACAAAAAACAGAAAAATACATCATGACTTTTCTGACAATCCAATATTTAGTAAATTAAATGAGTACAGAATTAATAAAACTGTAAGGAGAAAGTTTCTCCATGGCAGCAAAGAAAAATGTATCCACTTTTCTGCAGATATAAACTAGCAAATCTTCCTTTTTGTTGCAACAGTGGGTGGTGGCTGCTTCTGCCAACCATCCACCAGTCTCCATACTCCCCTCCACCTGCTGGATTCTGTCTGTACCTCCCTTACCTGGTACCAGGAATAGGCTCGGTCCGCCGGGTCAGTGAGGATAGTGATGATCTTGGCTTTCGGGAGCAGAGAAGCTGCTCTCCTTGGTGCCTCCTCTGAGTGGAAGTAATTGGCACTCTTCTCAAACAGAAAGTCAGTGGTGACATTGGAGGGGACCGGGAAGAAATCCATATACCTAGAAAAGGAGTATTTCTCAGAATAAGGCTCTGGTTTATACTCAGTCCCCGGTGACCGAAGATATTAGAGGTCCTACGAATTTATTATTTTCCTAAACAAAAGCCTTTTTCTTCAAGGCATTTGTCCCACAAAGGTTTTGGCAAGACAAAAATGCACAGAAAACTTAATAATGTATTTTGAAAATGCTTTTCCACATACACACTGTCTCTTTGTTTTGCTTAATATCAAGAAAAAAGATATGAGAGATAAGAAAAATGTAGACACAGAGTGATCAAACTCCAAGCAGAGAACAAAAGGGCTTCTTACATTTCACAATGATGGCCTCACCCTCTGCCCCCACCCTCTTCAGTTCATAAGCCACCATGACTTTGGGCTACCCAGACCAGGTAGTTGGATAATTACTGAACAAGAGACTCGTTGACATCTGTGTGATGAGTTTTGGCAGTGAATTGTTTTCTTAGTCATCTAACACCATGAAGCTTCTGTTAGGATTCCAGTTAACACACTGCAAAGTTTGGTTGGTACAGCAAACAGATATATTGAAACTCGGGACAGTAAATACATCTTTTTATATTTCCTGGAAATCTCCTTGTTGGTGATATGTCATTCGTGCATCCTTTTAGGGGGACACAGATATATAGGAGTTTCTGGGGTGTTTGACCTGCTATCTCTTTGGTGTATGTGCTGTTTATGGAAAGTGCCACGTTTCTGGATGCTTCTTAATGTAGATGGCCACACTGGTTCCGGGGGTGCTAAGGTTACCCCGGGTGTTTAATGCTATCTTATTTGGTCCAAGCTTGTCTCAAGTTTGCTTATTCTGAGAAAGTCTCCACAAATCACAAAAGAAGGGTAGAAGGTGCTGGATTCAGACAGCTTGTAGTTTCTAAACACTGGCCCACCATGCTGGCAGTCCTCTGTACTTGGAACAGCTAAGGCTGTGCAAACCTCTCCAAGCAGTTCTGGGTCTTGGACCGATACTGGGCAGCTTTTCCTGGGCCCCAGAGGCTCACGAGAAAGCAGGGGCCAGTGTCTCTTCGCCTGTGTCCACATGTTTCTAGTACAGTAGTTGGCACTTGAAAAACATTTGATGGTTAAACAAGTGAATGATAGAATTCAGCTTCGTATTTCCAGGGTGGGGAACAGGCCCATGTCTGGAGAACATGAATTTAGGTTATCCCAAGAATTGGTGCAAAAACACAACTGGTTTAACAGTTTGGGCTTAAAAGTGCTTGCCTCATTTAAGCTTGCTACCTCCATAACACCTCAGACATTTTTTTTTTAACTGAAAAATGTGATTTTTGCACTACTCCACGTTTATTTGGTTCCTGGATTGACCCTGAGTATTTCTAAGTGATTTACTCAAAGCCACACTAAGATATTCAGGGGCCCTAAGTGCTAACAGGATTTTATGGCTGCATGTGCCACTCCAACCTTCCGCCACATCCCTGAGAAATTATAAAAATCAATTATCAGACCGTACGATGTAAAATTTAACTGCAAAATTGATTTTCTTAGAACCTCTGATTGCATGTCTTGGCTATTGTATCAAAGATGGAGTTTTCTAAATTTCATTTGCCCTTTTTGCATGTGCCCTGAGCCTGTGTTTGGGCCACCAGTTGGTTACTGCAGTCCTGGTGTCACCCAGTTCCCCAAGAAAAGCAGGTGCATGTATGCAGATGAACTAACTGTGCCTGGGCTGACTCTGTAAATGATTTGGCACTTGGACACGTGTCATCTCCCACATCGGGGCTCTGTGGTCCCAGAGGGACTGCTGGGGTGCCCGTGCTTGATGGACAGGCGAGGCCAGTGAGGGCTCTGCATACATTCCATGTCGGTGAGAGCAGAGCTATGGTTATTGCTAATAGATTGACATTTGCAGTTATTGTTATTTGTTATTTGTGTTAATTGCCTTTTATAAACCTATCAAATGTGTTTGCAATTGGGGTGTTTTTAGTGAGTTATAATTAAAATTTTTAATTGCTCTTTAACTTTCTGCTTACGTGTGTCATCTTTCTGTAAACTGCTTAAAGGACTCCCTGTCCCTTTCATTGAGCCTGTACCCAGAACTGGCTTATGAACAGTTTTCCTTCTTCTTCTTTTTTAAATTGATTATTCTCATGTTCCAGGGAATCCAAGTATTGCATTCCTCTCCACTTCTAAAGGGTTTTTAATCACTCCTTTTAGTCCTGTGTTGACATCACTGTATTCTAACTGCGTATGTATTTGAGTCAGTGATCCATCAGCAGCTGAAGTTGCTGCTGGTGTCTGGACCCTCCCAGCCATCATCTAACAGTACACAGTGAATCAGCGTCGAGCACTGTACTGAGGATAGGGCAGTGAAATAAACAGAGAGGGCGCCATAAAGTGTATGCACATTTTAAGAAAGGAAAAAACTGTACTAAAATTGTAATAGTCAATATATACTGATAACAAAAGATGAATACATTTTTTTGGCATCCCTGGTTTTTAACAATATAACAGTTACAACACGTGTCAATCCAGCAGATTATACTCAGATTATACTCAGCCCATGTCTGTATCTTTATTTCGACAACCCACAAGCAACTCTTGAGGGGTTGACACTTTTAAAATTGAGTTCAGGCAATTGGCAGCAGAGGTTAACAAATAACAGCGCTTTATGCTAAAACACATACAGAATGTTTATGTTCATGCTCTAGAATTATTAAAAGAATTCTGCTCTTCAATACCACTTTCTGCCCAGAACTTATACCATAACAGTGAGACTTCTAGATTCATTTTATGATTAACGTGTTTGCAACTTCTGTTCATGCTACATTACCATATTTTGTGTATATTTCACATTTTAACTTTGAATTTTATTTTAACTATTTTCCTTGGATGGTTGATATATTTCTAATTTTAATTCAGGGTGAAAGTTAAATTTTGTATATTGTTGATATCTTTTTTATAGCTTTCATTACTCGTGAAATATATACACATTTCTAGTTCTATTGATTTACCTTTTATGCCAAAGTAAAACAGAAAATTGTATGTATATGTGGATGGTAGCAACATGTCAATGCAAACTGCATAAGAAGAGAAAGCTATGAAAATATTTTCTTAAGAGTAGAGAGGAATGAAATTCCTGGATATTACAGTATTTCTCTGACTCCATATCTGTAATTGCCATCAAATATAATTAATGCAAATTGCAATTACATGTGTGCCTCTTGAGGCGACAAGTCCCTTCATAAACTGAGAAAAGTTTGGTATGAATAATTTCAATGCTCCTTCATGTATTCAATTTCCAAGGCACAGAGATAACATTTATTTGTGGCTACAAAGTTATAAGTTTGTAAATGTCAGCACTAATTTTACACTCTGCACAGCACATATACTTTTAGATTTATACTAATAACCCATCTTACCAATCAATCCCCCTGTGGTAGTTATTTCTATTAAAGAACTGTACCTCCTCAAGGGTTTTGGGGCTGGGGGGGTTACTAAGGATGGAAGGATGCATAACCAGGAACAGATACAAAGCAGTGGTGCCTGAAAAGAAAGCAGAGGTTTCCAGATTA
Source organism: Hipposideros armiger (assembly GCF_001890085.2). Classification (NCBI taxonomy): domain Eukaryota; kingdom Metazoa; phylum Chordata; class Mammalia; order Chiroptera; family Hipposideridae; genus Hipposideros; species Hipposideros armiger. The sequence goes on from NW_017731351.1 coordinate 8,728,274, forward strand.
ATGACACGAAAACACAGTCTCCTACTATGAGCATTTCAAAGTCATTACTAAACCAAGTACTGCAATGGTCCAGGAAGATACACATTTAAGTACTCCTTGAATTAAATTGAAGAGATAACCAGCATTTGAAAAGAAGCAGATTCTACACAGAGCTAGTGTGATGGGAGGAGAGGCCCGGGGCTGGGACCGGGACCACTGGCTTTTGACTCCGGCCCCATCACTGGTATGGGCTGTGACTTTGGCTTGTAGCTTCTTCTTGTCTTGGCTTTATTAGTAGAAAGTCACCTGCCTTGCTATTTCATAGGCTTTCTCTGAGGATGAGAAGACATATTGTACCTGAAGATATTTTGATATTAATAAAACACTATATAAATGAAAGATGTCATTATTTAATACATTTCTTTACCAAAATCAATACTTGGATTCTCCTATAAAGTTCTTCCTGAGACCTATGAAAACTTATTGAATTTGAGGCAGAATTTAATCTTTCAACAAATTTATTCAAGTTTGAAAGTACTTACATACTGATAAAATTTAGTGTCAAAAATTGTTTAAACCGCTAAATTTGAAAAAATAAACCCTGTTTCCTTTCTTAGTGACAACTTACAAAACTTGCGTTTTGGGGGATGAGGATGACATATCAGAGGTATCCATATAGATTTGTAAATAGTGGGGAATCAATAATTTTGTTTTAAGCGAGCAGTGTCATAAACTGTAAAACTCATGTTTTAGAGCCTGAATTCTGAGCTAAGGGGCCAGCTTAGACTGCTACTACAGAAAGTAGGGCAGCCTGTGGACGGGCAGCTTGTGGAAGATTTGACCAGAAACTTGTAACTGTATATAAAGACATTTCTGGTCTGTGCACTCTATCCTCCTAAGGCAGAGACATACCCGCTGGTTTCCCCTCATGTGCTCTGACGTAATTTCCCTTATCACACAGCCTGACAGAGCAGGTCCTTGCATTGTATTCCAGGTCGTTAGCTAGCAGCACTGATCAGACATGGCCTTATAGGACCTCTTTCACTTGGGGGAACTACTGTTCTAATTTTGCTTAGTGATAATGTCATGTATCAAATATTGATTGTTCTTATCATTCTGATAAGCTTTATTTAGTATTGTACTTAAAGCTACCATATTAATAGTACTGAAAAATTGTTAAAATAGATCTGTTGGCAGCAATTTTGTCTACAACAATGAGTTGAGAGAGGCAGGGCTGCTAGATTAGACGTGAGCCAGACAATGAGCAGTGTGTCTGCAGTCACGGATGCCTGTAGGGAAGCGCAGATGTGATGTGCAGAGGAAGATATCCTTTGCAGGGCTGACTTGGAGCAGTGGCACCTGACTTCAGCATCGGGTTCGTTTGCAGGGCGTGGTAAAGCGCGGGCAGCTGGGCACTTTCCCAGAATTTCTGATTCGGCCACTTTGAAAATCACCGACTTAGCAGAAATGTGGAACCAAATCTAAAACTTACTGGGGGATAAAAGTTCCATTATTTGAAATCTATACCAGAGTAAATCTTTCTAGAGCATGGTCTTTCGAGTCAGGTAAATTCTAAGATCAGAGGTTTTATTTCTAACACTTACCAGCTCTGTGAACTTGAATAAAATATATCTAACCTGAGCCTTGGTTTTCTTATCTTTTTAGTGGGGAAGGAAATACTTAGCTATCAGGGTTTTCAGAGGGCCACGTGAGATAACCAACGTGAAAGTGCCTGAGTAGCTCCATATCTGAATAGTAGTATTTTTTAAAATAACAACTTTATTAATATAAAACTCAGGAATGCACTTAAAAAAATGAAAAGAATAAAATCTTGTGAGGATAAGAAGTTAGGCTATTAAAATGTGAAAAAAGAAAACATTTCTTTCTTAGATTAACTGAAAGCATTCCTTTTGAATTTTATTTTTAAGATTTGTTTTAAATCATGTTGTTTCCTTTTAGCAGCATGACCAACATTAATAAGACAAACAGGAAAAAAAAATGGAGATGATCTATTTGTTTGCATAGTCAGTAAAAGGCATAATGTAACTTATCAATTATCAAAATTTATGTTGTGGTTTCTGAATTCTATCTTTACATACACATATTTTTAGGTCTGACTATACTGTTGTGTGTGTGTGTGTGTAAAATATATAATCACAGACATACACATTCAAGTAACCATGAAGCTTCAGTTTTTAAATTTTTTATCAGTTTTAACACTGAAAATATTTGAATATCCAGATAGTTGACTACATCTGTGTAAAATTATTCAGAAAAATACTTTTGACAAAACTAATATTAAAAATGAAGCCATTTAATTTTTATGGAACAGATATTCAAATATATGAAGATATTTTTGTCCATTTCACACACTGTCTATATACACAACAACATGGATGAATCTCAAAAGCATAAGTGAAAGAAGTCAAAAACAAAGATTACACACTTTTTGCTTCCATTTATATGAAATTCTAGAAAAGGCAAAAAGATAATGGCAGAACCTGGCTGCCCGTGGCTAAGGTGGGGGAGGGAGAGCTGACTAAAGAACAGGGAGGAACCTTTCACGGGGACAGAAGTTCTATATCTTGAATGTTGTGGTGGTTGCACAAGTGTGTAGAGTTTCCAAAATTCATCAAACTGTGCATTCAAAATGGGTGAATTTTATTGCATGTAAATTGTAGCTCTATAAAACTGGAAAAAAATCAATTTCTACAAGGAGATAAAATACTCCCTTCCAAAGGTAAATGTCATGTACAAATGGCGACGTAAACATTTGGAAACCCAACTGAGTTTAAGATGACAAGTAATAATTCAGCCGTCTAACCGTAATATTAAAACATCTGTGTATCTGGCCTAACACAAGGGGAAGCATCCTCGGAGCAGAGCTTTCTGAAGCAAACTTCATTCGCCCTGTGTCAGAGAGATGTGATCAGTGAGACAAAGCTCTGGGACCCAGTGGGAGTTCGCTGGAGGGCTCAGTGTACATGCTTTTCCAGTTACCTCTTGACTTTAAATAGATAAGGACAAGGACAGCATTTGTCATTTTTATTATTGTTTCCAGATTGGTTTTGCAAATGGGACTAAGAGAAAATGAACAGACTACATTCTATGTAATTCTATGTACATTACATAGAATTCTCCCTGGTTATTTCTAAAGAGCCGAGGAGAGGGAATGTATTCCCTTTAGGAAGGGACGTGGTTGAAATGGCTGTTTTATGTGAAGCCAGAATCCAAGGGCCCCGAATAATTTATCGTGCAGGATACAGCATGAATATCTGGCATTTTAAAGCTTCCACTGGCCTTTATTTTAATACTGGTTCTTACAGAAACAGGTTTTATGGAAAAAAATTGCATACCTGTTTAAGAAAAGGTGCAAATGATTTCTCCTGGGTATGAATAAAATACCTTTCTTAGCACAAAGTTTCATTTCTGTCTAGGAATTCTGCTTGCTAACCATCCTTGACACTCACTTTTAGAAAACAGTCACCTCTGCAACAAATAGTTTAGAAATAAACTATAGTAAGAAGATGGAAGGGAGAGGCTATTTTTCTGGAAGGGATTTATTGTAAAGAGTTACAGTTACCTATATATGTGCATCTTGATTTTTGATGAAAATCTGTCAGTCACTCTCTAAACACATGATTAGTTTTGATTTTAGAAATGTTAATAACAACACAGTTCAATTAAGATCTTTGGGGGGAAAATAACATTTGCCACCAAATTAACGGATGGATATTCAAACTGTGTGACATCTATTTTCATCCTTTTCACTTTAAAAAACACTTTGCATTTAAGCACATTACTGAGCTAAACAAAGATTATGCAAGAGAATAAAATGTGTTATTCATTCATCAGTATTTATAGGGAGTTTGAGAACTCATTGTTTAGTTATCAGGCGTTACACTGTGTGGTTAGCTGTAACATAAAAAGTTCTCACCAGTCTTCTGGGGTCCTATCACCAAGAACTTTGGTAAGCGCTCACAGGTTTTTTCTTTGGACCAAATGTCTCTGTGGCGTTTGTCATCACAAGGATTCTGAATGGAAGAACAGAGAGATGGCATTTTTGTTGCATGTGTATTGCATGCTAGGATTTTTCAACTTCTGTACTTAAAAAGGAGCTCCAGGAAACAAGGCTATTGGCTCTTTTATTTTTTATTTTCTTTTTATTTATTTATTTTTATTTTTTATTTTTTTTAGCTGAGCCATCCTGCTACCTGTTGGCAGCTCAGCGGCTGCTCAGCTCGGGCTGGACTCAAACTGCTGTTGCTCAGAGCTCAAACTCTTGAGCGAGCTCTTAACCAACTGAGCCACTCAGCCAGCCCTTCTTTTTATTTTTTTAATTTGAGCCATCCTGCCACCTGTTGGCAGCTCAGCAGCTGCTCAGTTTGGGCTGGGAATTGAACTGCTGTTGCTCAGAGCTCACACTCTTGAGCAAGCTCTTAACCAACTGAGCCACTCAGCCGGCCCTTGGCTCTTTCTTTTAAATGAAAGTCTTAAAGTGGCATCATGGAAGCTTTCCGATAACTCCTTTCCTTTCAGGACTACTTTCTCAGTAGTCCTGAAATTGAGACTACTGAGAAGGTGGTGGTGGGGGAGACATTTCTATGCTAAACAGCCTCATAGCGCTGAGTTTCATATTCCTCCTGCTGTTGGCGGTTCTGTGCCGTGTGTGTGTGTGTGTGTGTGTGTGTGTGTGTGTGTGTGTGTACAGTGAGCTGGTTGGGCAGAGACTGCGCTAACCTAAAAGGAGACCCATTTGCAGCATTCAGTAAGTCACTGAAATATATAAGGTGTCAGGTTTTCATTCTAAGTAGCTTTGAGCTTTCCTGCTGTGTTTAAAGGAACATGGATCAGCCCATAATTAATGCTATTCAAAGAGATAGCAGATTTCTTTCAGTTGCCTTCAAAGGTCGATAGATGTGTATCTAAAATTATAACTGTACAGACTCGGATGCTGAAAAGCACTGAATTTCAGCAAAAGGGTAAAATGAGGGGGAATTGCTGCCATGGAGATGTGCTTGGGGTCTCAGTACTTACAGCAAAGCCACTGTGCAAGGTGTCTAGAACACCCTTAATCTCCACTGCAAAGTGCACGTTGCGTGAAGGGCTAGCTGCATCCTTTGATACCATTTCAGGAGTGGACGAGCAGGATGCACTTTGTCCTCAGTGACACTGCAGGCATGTGCAGTCAGCAAGCACATTTACAGTAAGCACCAGACGCTAACACTAAAGGGAGGGCATTCTTTCTGGCTGCTGTTCTGGAAAAAAAATTGATTTCAAACCTGTCACCTGAAATAATAATGATTTCAGTTTAAAAATAAGGTGTTAAATTGCAGCAAAATTGCATGTCTTTCCAGTGGCTAATGTTTGGTGATGTTTTGTAGTGGTTAAGATAAAAACGATGTTTGTTACAGCAGCTGTAAAATACTATGCAATGATAATTCCACAGCCACCACCTTTAACCTTCTAAAACATGTTGTTCTGTCTCTTCTTGGGGTTATTTGTGCTCAGGAGGTACGTAGCTCAAGTTCAAAGCTGAATAAATTGAATGGAGTTCAGCGCTCACTGCAACGCCAGCCTGTGAAATTCGCTGAGTTCTGCTTCTGACGATGATCACTGTCCCACCATCTCTGTTGGTGACTCCGTAGCAGCGTTTAGAGCAAGGAGTAAGCGTGCTGCCTCTGGAGCCAGAGGGCCCGAACTCATCCCGCTCTGCTGCACTCCAGCTGTGTGACCTGCCTTAAGTGTCTCAGCCCTTGTGTGGCCCGGTTTCTTCTGTGAAGTGGGGATAATAAGTATGCTGTCACACAGGGTAGCTGTGAGGACTCAATGAGTTAAGAGCCCAGGCTGACACGCAGTACCATGTAATCACTCATTATGACTGTCCCAGATCATGGAGTGAGCGATGTAAGTTCAAAGCACATTTCTGCAGCTCTAGGGCACGTGAGAGTGCATGCATTCAGGTCTGGGTCACACCTACAACAGTTTCAATATGCCATCGTGTGTGATATTTTCTCTGGAGAAGCTCGGCGATCTCACCACTAATCACTGTCCCCTTGCCCAGTCATTCCCAGCTGATGCTTCTGAAAGCAGCACCTGTGTGCCCGTGGTTCAGAAGCAGGTGTCAGTGTGAACTCTTCTCATCTATCCCTCTAATGTCGTTTGGTCACCATAGATACGGGGTGTGTTCAGGGAGGACCAGCTGGCCCCCTGCCCAGCACGCACCCTGGTGACCATCTTCTCACCTTTCAGCTGACTGCAGTCTGCAAATTGATCCCTCACTCCCGACTGAAAATATTACATTTACTGAACCCCCACATGGAGCTTTCAGAACTCCCTGATTTCTACTGGGCATGGGAACAGAATTTCGCCCACCATGAAGCAATAACTAAGATTACAATTCAGGAAGAAATAGTTTCTCAAATCTACTAACATTTCCAAAATGAACATGTTCCCACCCCCTCCCCCTCCTCCCAGATGCCTTTACTTTTCAGATTTGGATTATTTTCTAGAACTCCAAGATATGTTTGTGGGAGTAATAAATTATACCAAGTGCTGAGCCAGTCATACCTGCCAGAGAGGGTCTTTTTGATCAGGAAAGAGCTCGAAGTACTTGTGGGCCAGCTGCACTGGGGGCAGTGTCTGCAGCTTCAGGTGGGTCCAGCTCTGCACGAAGTTGGCCAGGTTCAGGAAGGTGTACGAGCCCAGGCGGTCATTCCCGTAGTTGGACAGGTGGGTCATGAAAATGCTGATCTGAAGAAGGGAAACAGGCTTCAGTTAAACACAAGTGATTGTAATCCTGGGGCAGAGGCATCCCAGCAAGGCCAGCTTTGTCCTAAGTCGTCTTTGCACAGGGCTTCGGTTTATGACATGGTTTTGAATTTTGTGCATGCCCCAAATACTATCACTATGTTAAAGTATCCTGGAGGATGTGTTATTAGCAAGACCCAATGAACATTTTTTCTGAGATTTTAATAACAAAAAATGAGTCCCACTGCCATAGACACATGATGGTGCAAATCAATTGATGCTGAATAACCCATCTAGATGGTCACACATGACGGCCTCATGATACGTGAACTATTCATAGTTGGAGGCAGTGGGATCCCAGGAAGTTGGGACTTGGCGATTTCAATCTAGTTAATTTGGCTTGTGATGCAGCACTCCCGGTTAGGGGTATAAATAATCGATGAATTAGCACCATCAGCATTAACTGGATGTTCTCTGATTTGGACTTACTAGAGGCCATAGCGGCAAGAGACTAGTGACTGAATTTTTACTAAGGTACCTATTAACTATTTTCCATCAAAAACACCTCTCCAGCCCTTTCCGATGTTTATTATCCGTATCCAACACCTCCTTGAAGAAAAGTTTTCAGTGCTTAGCTGGGTAAAATCAACTCTTCCTGTGTGAGCAGCTGACCTACATGTATCCATACATTAAAAAAATCACAGCATTTATTTATAATATATTTGAATTCTGTAGATTTGATTACATTGGTCTGGAATGAAGAATGTGCATGTTTAAAGCCACTGATTTAAGTGAATGCGGGTCATCTTTGTTGGTTAGTGTTGACAAGCAGAAATCATCCTGCATGAGATGTTTAATGGCAAAGAAATCCACTGTGGCATTTATGCTGCTATAAAAAAGTTCATAAAAATAATTCATGTGGTAGCAGTACTTTCTTAAAATATATAATGTCATGTGAACGAATAGTAATAATGGTTATTATAATCATAATAATGAATATAATAGGTTCATTCATTAACAGACTGAGAGACATACTCAAGAAAATTTATTGAGGAAAAGTGGCAGAAATGAGAGAAAGGTTATATTAAGATTTGATATCATGAACGAGAAAAAAATGTAATTACTTACAACTGTGAATAAGAGGAAACAATGATACCCTATATTCTAAAGAAGAAATCCTGCAGGCTTTCACATGAAAAGTTTCAACTGTGATCAAGAATATGTGATTATGTTTCTATTTACTCTGCCTGAACATATATTAAATCTTAGAACTTCACAAACAAAGTACTTCAAGGGTGATTTTAACAGTTACCAACAGACTTATGTGGTCATAAAATTATAAAGACTTTTACTATCTTGGGTATTTCTGAAAACGTGAGACTTAAAATTTAACCTTCTGGTTTATGTTTTATATTAGCTTTATTTCTGTGACTTCCCCCCTCTCCTTATTGCCTCCAAAATTTATTAAAACAGTAGGCTATTGAGAGACTTAAGACAATTATACTTAAATTTAGTTCTTTTTTAATGTCTACTAGAGGCAGTCTTCTGCCATTTGTTTTATATGCCACATTTTTCAATGTAGTTCAAAAATAATAGTGAAATACTTCAAATTGCTTTTCTATTAAAAAAATTAATACAGTGTAAACACACACACACACACACACACACACACACACACCTAGTTAGCCACTAGTTCAAATTTCTTGCTTTATTTTTATGAAAGGTTTATCAATAAATCTATGTGTCTATATTTCCCTTGAATAATATGTGCACCAGACAGAAAATGGGAAACTTCACGAGACCACGTGACTTTGTGATACTAGTACATTTCGCCTCCCTTTGGATTTACTTTTTAACCTCGGAAAACATTTTGTGCTGTGACATTTAAAGCAAAGTGTCACTGTTGTACTTGAATGAGTATGGGAAGTAAAAAATGCCACCCAGGGTGAGTTAGGGGCTGGGTAGTGACATGGTTTGGCTGGAGCTGAGCCTGACTGGCAGGAGTTAAGGTATTAATAATACTTAGAAAGTGTTGCATTTAACCCTGTAAAAGAAAAGCTCCTGAGCCTCTAACCAAGGACCCCCCTGCCCCAGGTGTTCAGTTCTCCGTTTGTGTGTCTACTTTACCTTGATGCAGGGGCACCACAAGCAAAGGGCGGTTTCGTAATGTACTGGACACTGTAAGTGCGACATTTGTTTTGTGCTCCTAAGAAATACAAGGCCACAAAGGAAGTAGCGTTGGTCAGGACATAAAACACTTCAACTTCCTTTTAAACTTTTTTTTTTTTTTTTGGTGAATCACAATATTCTCTCCACAAGTGGAATATTTTATATCTTTTGCTGAACATGTGCTCTCTCCCAGTTTCCTTTATTATATTTTCGTTAGGAACATATGCTCAGCAACCAACAGGACTGGTGAGAGCAGACACATAATGAGAATGTTTAAGTCAAGAAATTAGCCTGATTCCCAAATAGCATCTCCTCCTTCCTCCTGTCCTGGCCTGTGGGATCTATAACGTCACTTTCTTCCTGGGAATCCCTCACCTGACAACAGTGTCTGCGTGGAATAGAAAGAAACAGGGAGAAACTTGAAAAGGTTTCCAGTTCAGGGCAAGCAGATAGTCTTCCCCTAAAGAGGAAGTGTTTGTAATCTAAGAGTGTTTCAGGATTGAGGGCTTTTTGTTTGTCGTTGTTGTTTATTTTATTGTTTTAAAAAGGATGGAGTATATAAAAATAAATTACCTGTATTGTACATGCAGAATCCAATGAGAAGGAAAATGTCAAAAGAAGTTACAGTTGCATTTCTACAACAGTTTTTGCTATAAGTAATCACACTATGAATAATTAGTTATTACCAAAAAAACCCAAAAAAACGAATCGGCTGCTTAAAACTCAAATCACTGGAAATTCTGCTAAAGGCATTAAGTTTATCTGATTAACAGTTGAAAAATATTCTTTTGAACCTTGTAGATACAGATATTTATAACACAATACTTACCAGTGACCTTTTTCTGTAACAGACCAAGGTAAATGCCACATGTCATATCCACTGGTATAGATGAGAAAGGAGACAGACGTCATCCGTAAAAAAATGACACCTGTGGCTAAGAGAAAGCTATGAGAGCTGCACCCCCACTTCCCAGCCTCAGCCAGGGGACCCTCGGAGGCTCAGGTATGGGAGAGGCCTGGGTCAGTGCCAAGGGGAGTGAGGGGCAGAACCGAGTCTGGTGCAGAGCAGCGGGTTGGCGAGGGGAGGGGAGCCAGCTGCGCCATTTGTGACCATGCTGCGCAGTTCAGGCCCACAGGCCTTTCTTCATGATCTCATTTGCCTTCAGTGTCGGGCGGGAGCAGTGAATTTTGTATTTAAGACTAATGCATCTCCCGGTGTTTTTCACCCCATCTACTTCCGACTCCCGGAATCTCATTCTGTCACTTTCTCCCTCTGGTTTCCCGTGTCTAATCCTCTCTACTTGTGCTTCACTCTCCCGCAGCTCAGGCTCCCTCGTGAGCTTTTATCTTTCTGAGCGGCTGTCCTTCCAGCCAAATCCTTCAAAGGAGGAGCTGTGCACAGGGGCTGTCTGTACTCCTTGCTTCTGTTCATTTCTCGGTCCTTTGTGATCTGGCTTTAGTCCCCACACCCCACTGAAAAGTGGTCAGCATGTCACATGACCCGTGTACATGTGGTAGCCTGTCCATAGCTGCACTCGACTACACCTGAGATTTTCTGCTTCCCTGGCAGTTTTGAAACTGTTTTCCCCTAGTTCTCCTTCCCTGATTTCTCCTTCTCTGTGTTCCCCTTAAATAACTGGTGTTTTGTTCTCTCCCTGCCGTCCCCAGGTGGCATCACCATTCTGGTCTCCAACTCTAACTACCACCCATATCTTTCTCCTAAATTTTATACACGGACATCTAGGTGTCCAGTTAACAGCCCCACCTGAATGTTCACAGCTGTCTCACTTTAGACGTGGCTAAATTAAATGCATTCTATGTCCACAATAGAGTGAGCAGGGACCTCACGGATTTCGTCATTGCTAGATCCCGAGCACCCAGCCAACTAGAAAATAACTAGACACAGTGGATGCTCAGAAATAAGTGTTTGAATGAGCGAACCTTTGCACCCAGAGCTGGTCTTCCTTTCGTATTCCCTGTTTTGCCTAAGGTTACTATTATTCACATGGTCATCTAGCCCAAACACTGAGTGTTCCGGACACCTAGGAGAGCCTCACTTCTCACTGAACCAATCTGGTGTTGAGGAAATTGTCTCTTTTACAGATACATCCCCTCTTCTCTGTTCCTTTCTGAACCTGCCTGCTTCAATCCCTCTTTGAGTTTTTTCTGGACCCTCTAAAAGCAGCTAACTGCTCTCCCTCTGCCCAGGGTTGCTGTCTTGACAGGCTGAGACGGGGGGGGGGGGGGGGGGGGGGGGGGGGGGGGGGGGGCTGTGTGGCTCTTCCCCAGTGGGTGGTGACTGGGATCTGATCCCTTAGTGTTTGGAACATGGAAGTGAGGGAGGAAAGGGGTGCAGGGAGTTATGACCTGACTGATGCTGTCAGAAGGTGGCACATGTTTAAGCCCTCTGGGGTCTTCGGAGAACCCTCCCGGGCCCCCTGATGCTATCTCCATTACCAGCGAGTGCGCGCCCTGGTCCTTTGGCAGCAGCCTGCGAGCATGGTCCCTTTAAAAAGTTCAGGATAACGTGCCCCTAAGAATCTCACACCTGAGCCTGGGACTGGGGGCCTTTGAGCTGACTTTGAAAAAGAGGGTGCGGGCCTGCCGAGTGGCGCGATGGTTAAGAACTCGCTTGGGATGCCAGAGGGCCCCGGTTCGGATCCCACATATGAGGGCCAGTGACACTGCCTTCTACAGCTAAGATGCTGAACAACAGCTCAACCTGGAGCTGGGCTGCCCTGAGTCGCTGGCGACGGCGTAGGCTGCAGTCCCTGTGGCAGTGGGTTGCCATGGGCTACCGTGTGTAGCCAGCAGCCAGCGTGAGCGGCCAGCAGCCGCAGTGAGCGGCCGTCCAGAAGCCGGCGACTGATCTGCCTCGCCAGGGAAGAGCGCAATGATGGTGCCAACTTGGGCCAGTGAAGCAGTGTCCTCCACAACTAGATTGAAGAACAAAACGACAGCAACTTGTCTGTTCCCCTTCCCCTAATTCCCCAGTACTGTTCCCATCCCCCCAATTACCCAATAAAAATCTAAAAAAAAAAAAAGAAATAAAAAAGAAAAAGAAAAAGAGGGTGCATGTGTCCCGATGGGGCCCTCCTCTTCCGACACAGACCATGGGAGCCAGTTTCTCTCATGTGTTGCTTTTACTGTCAGGATACACCCCTCTTCTGCAAGGAACATGTGCCACGCTCTCTAATGGTTCCAGTGCCCCTCGTGTCACAGCTGAGATGATGAGCGGCCAAGCAGCCATCACCCCTCTGCCATCCCCTGGGGAGTGGGAGGGGGGACAGGCCCACTGCACAGCATCACTCTTTCCAAGAAACTTCCTCATTAACTTGCCATAATTTCCAGAAACTTAACCGCTTTATCTTGGGTGTGGATGAGCCATTTGAAATTTTTGCCTGGTGGTCCCGCTCACAGCTTATTTTGGTGTCTAATATCTCTCATATCTTTGTGCTACTACAACTGTTTTATGCTAAAAGTTCCTTTCATTCATTTTATCACCTTGTCCAATGGGAGAAAAAGATGTCATCATTCTCGTTTCTAAGGCTTACATTCACTGAGTGCTGTTTCTCTCCCTGGCTGGTACCTTAGCCGTCATTTAAGAACCTCAAAGGAAAGGTCAGCTGTGGAATGATTTGGCAAAGGGCTCTTAACATTTCGTGCTTGGGCCGTGACAGGCTTTCAGGGAAAGCCGGAAGGGTAAATCGCTTGCCCTCTATTGGGGACAAAGGTACAGAGGTGAGGGCAATGCCATTTAAAGCAATTTAGCTTGGTGCATTTGTCTTTCTTGTAACATTTATGCCTCTCAGGTTTTCTGGCTGTACATTCAGATCCGCAAGTTCAGTCCTTTTATTACAAGCTCATGATGGATGATCAATTAACATCTCTGCTAGGTGCCAGGAGTCTTTCTGTTAGTTTAATGCATCCATTACTTTAGCTGCTGAGCAAATGTTTACACACCACGAGAGCGTTTCCAGCTCTCAGATCACCGATTTTCAGTGAACTCTGTACCCCGAGCCTCCGCGGCTGTGGGGTTCCAACACCATCTCCGCCCGCTCCGAGAGCCCCGCTGCAGGCACTTAGAGACCAGACAACAGCTGCTCCTGCTCCATCAGAGTCACAGAGTGACAGGAGAGTGAATGCAGCTACAGCTTATAACAGACTTAAAAGTGACTAATTCAGAGAAACCCTTATTTAAGCAGCTGTGTAGCACGGAAGTCATATTCAATTTTTCAATGAACACATACTTATTTTTCCAGCAGAAGCCATTTTAGTTTTAAAGCACTGCCTCTACAGCACAAGGAAGGTGTGTAGAGAAATGAAATTAAACCTCCCTATCAGCGCTTAATTTAACCAAAAAACCCTGACAATTTAAACAAGTCCTTCAAGGACACGGACCCGCATGAAAATCTGATTTGGGCTCATATGTGAATGAATTATATTCCATTAATCAAAAAGGTCAGAGTCATCCTCAGGAGGTGACAATTAGCTGTATTTGTTCATAAAGCTGAATTCGCCCTGATTGGGGGAAAATCCACATACCAAACAAGTATGTTTATTTTGTGAATAATAATGTTAATAAAAAGCTAGGTTTTCAAAAGCTAGTGACTAATGGCTGTCAAGTTTCTAAATATTCAAAGATATTTAAAAATCTATTTGTTGTAAGACAAACCTCTAATATAGCAATTTGTAAAATGTTGTCAGTTTAAAATGAGTGTCAGTTTAGCATAGAAATTTATGTGGAGAGCTCTTTATGTAAAGAGCAAAGACTTGAAGGACAAGAAGGAACAGTGCTGACGAGTGAACACGTACTTGATGTGACTGGCGTCACCCAGGTGTCTGCACCTTCAGCGACAGGAGAAGTCTCTGGGCCTGGCTGGGCACACGGACCCATCTCACCAGGCCGACCGCATCCGGGGCATCGCTCCTGCTTCAGCGTCTGTACACTTCCAGGCACCTTCAGGTATACAGTCTTCATAACTCTGTCTTCACCGTAACCTTGCTAGACCGATATTCACCCCATTCTTTAAAATAGTTCAGAAATGTTATGTCTGGATTATTTAAAGCAAGAGCCTGGGACTCTCTGCCAGATGTTTTCCTTTCCCTCCGCTGCCTGAGTCAGGCTGGCTGCCTCATCCCTGTCCTGAGAACCCTGCATGTCCCCACCATTCAGGGATTTCATTATCTACTCCGTTTGTTTTTTTCATTTTTCATATTGAACTTAAACCTGTCTCTAAGGCCTCCATTGAAGACCTCCATTACTGATGAAGTTCACAATGATTTTTTTCCCTTTCCAAACTGCAAGTTGATAGTGCGCAATTCAGTCCCAAGTTACATATTATTTTGGTCATTCTCCATTTTTCCAGATGTTAATTTCATAGCTCCTAAAGTAAAAATGTAAATTTTTAAGGCAAGGGGTCATGGATTATAAAGCTTTCTAGTTTTAACTAGTTCTTTCCAGTGGGTATCTCATATTAGGGGCTTAATAAATATTCCTTAACTTTTCTCAGCCATTTCCTCGAGAGAATTCCACCCTAGAGAAAGTGCGCTGCCTGTTCCTTCTCACAGGAGGGGTACATGGCTGGTGCCGATCTACATGCATAGGAGAGAAGTTAGCTCATCACAGGCAGTGGGTCCGTTAGGGCATCATGGCCTCACGATCCCAGCTCAGGAAGGATGGAGTGATGAACGGCACACTTGCAGTTTCTGCCTCACTTTGACTAGGGGTAGGAACATGCAAATTTGCGTTTTCTGCCTCATTTTGGGGGTAGGAATGTGCAGTATGTTGTCTACACGCAAGTGGAGGGAAGTATGGACCAGCTGGTCAGCCCCTGGCACCCTGAGATCCAGCCACAGAGAAAGATGCACGGACCATCGTAGACACAGAATATCCATCCATATGACAGCACACACGTATGTGAGTCTCCTGCCCAGGGGCGTTCCAGCTCACAGTGGACATGCTGTGTGAATGGGTGTCAGGCTCCCTCCACACACGGGGCCAGGCTGAGAAGGGCATTTGGTGAGTCTGTACGTCTTCAGCAACAGGCAGAGGTGAACCACACACTCAGAGGGTCGTCAGTTACCACAGGGATGTGGGTCACAGCCCTGGTGTGAAGGAGGCTGTGCCTCTCAGAGTGCAGGGCCAGGGAGGGCAGGTTCCAGCTTTATCCAGAGAACCATTTCAGTCCTTCCGTGATGAGACAGAGGGAGGAAGGATTCTACCCCAAAGCTTTATCTAGTAAAGAACATAGAAGAGACAGCACCTTTTAAACCAGAGACGGCCGTAAATGAAGACAATACTTGGTGGTGGATGAGTAATAATCGTTCATATATGATATTAATATACTGAAGAAAAGAATGGAAGTAGGTGGAACTGAGAGTAAGAGGAGCCACCATTACTGAAAAAATGAACCCTGAGTGAAAGCTAGGCAAGATAAATAAAGGTGGGAAAAAGAGGAAATCAGAAGCAAAAATTCATGGTTAAAGGGACTTTAGTTGGTGATACTGGCACGCAAAGGAGGTTAGATGAAAAAGGCGGATAGATTCGAAAGTCTTGGCAAGTCTTTGAGTCCTCTCTGTACGTCAAGGAAACAGTGACATCACGGCTGACCATTGTGGCATTGAATTGATGAAGTGAGCCAAGGGTTAGCAGTAAGGTCCGGGAGAGGCTGCTGGGAGAGGGGATTAGAAAGGCAGCGAGTTCCTCTGCAGGCTGTGATGAGTGATCAAGGGCCTTGTCATGGCTTTCAGCTGTAAATCTCATGAAAGACATGGAGCAGTGTGAAAGGCAGAGGTGGCTTTTACCAGAGCAAGTGAAATGATGAAGTTATAGGTGCCAGCGGGGAAGCAGAGAGGAAGGAAATCAGAGGAGGGGGTTCTTCCGAAAGCTGCCCGCGGGGCCCAGGGACACCTGCCCTGGGATGGGTGGCTCTGGAGAGAATTCTTTCCAGGCTCAGGAGCCAAAGAGAAGTGGAAAACTAGAATGCCAGCCGTGCCAGCCGTGCCTGTGCTGTGTCTTCCTGAGTGGGAAACAGGAGTGGGAAGCCTTAAACACAAATGGCATCGATGGAAGTGTTTAAGTTAGCAGCGTGCTCTCCAAATAGCCCACCTCCTTTCACTGGAAAGCAAATGCCCTGCAGCGTGTGGGGCAGCCCCCAGATCCGGGCACAAGGATGCTCGTCCACTGTCCAGCCAGCTGTTCAGAATTGTATATTTTAAAATTTTGAACAGAATGGTCGTCACTGCCTATATAGTTCATGAGATCTGCTTTCTCTTGTAAATATGAGTAGAGATCATTTGCAAAATAACAGAGTAGAATTTCCTGTGCAGACAGATGCTTTTTATATTTATAATGCTCGAGCTCCTTTTTTTTTTTTTTGTCCTCGTGATGCTCTGGGAAGCTGGAAGCTGATACAGTTTTTCATATCGAGTTTAGTTTAACATATGGTAAAGATCTCTGTGAGACTATCTCCAAGCTTCGCAGTTACCAGTTTCCAGCCTCCACAGGAAACGGAGTGGTGCTTCTGACGCGTCCCCGTTTCATGGGAGATCACAAAGATCAGCCTAAAGTTAAACCACAGAAGCCGTGTTTATACAAAGCTCAGCGCGCAGTTTAAACCACAGCAGCACAGAAAGTGGCAGTGGATGCTTCAATTCCATTTCTAAGTTCTTCTAGCAAAATATGTTAAGGCAGATCTGTAACCGAGGAGCTGTGAAGTCTGTTCTTGAGCTTTTAGTGAGACAGATATGCAAAAAACAGGTTCTGGACCTGGATGTGGCCTGTTCTGGACCTCGGGTTAGCAGTTGCCCGAGTACGTCTCCTACTAGATTCTGAAGTTTAACAGGAACAGAACAGATACACATCTCACGCTTGCAGACCCTCGGAGGAGGGAGCTAGGTTGAGCTCTGCAAAATAATCGGTCGGTGTTACAGTCCCGCTGTGTTAAGAGTTTGTGGGAATAAAGGGTTGGGAATAGTCATTAGCCCTCATGATGGAGAGCTGCAGTCCGGTCCTGAAAGAACTCCGTCCCACCTACATCTGTGCTTTTCCAGCTCTTGGGCCTTTTCTCCGGTGTTTCCTGTTTTTTGGTTGTGTGTGTGTGGGGGGGTGGGGCTACTGCTTTGTCAGCTTCCATCCCCACTGTGATTGCTCAGGTATTCTTTCTCTCCTTTCTCTCAGGATCTCATGTCTGTGCATAACATATCCCATAGGATGAGAAACCAGGCTGAGATGTGTGGCTTAATTCTGATGAAAAATGAGGCTGCTTAAGGTCATGAGTGTGGACCAGAAATGGCCTTTCAACAGCACAGCACGGGGACAGGAGAGAATGAGGGCCTCTCTCACTGTGTCTCGCTCTGGTCAGGTGTAGGCTTGCTTTGAACCCCAGTGTTCTCACCTGTAAATGCTTCAAAGAATTGCTGTTAGGGTCTGTGAGACCAGTAGTATATGCCAAACCTCACAGTGTCGTGGCTAGAGTTACATGGTCATGAATGAAAGGATGAAAGGCATGTGGCACATTGAGAGTACAGAGGAGGTTCTCTTCATCCCCTCCCCTCCCCTGGGGCCTGTCTTGCTTATTTTCTTGTTCTTGCTGCAGTCCGTACAGTCGATAACTGGAGAAAGTAGAATTACAGATAGTTGAAATATTATTAGTGCTTTATCTCTCATTCTGTAGAATTTTAGGTGTTAATGTTTTGAAATTTGAAGAAAAAGATACTTTAGATACTCAAAAAGTATTGCTGAACTGAATCCCTTAACATAATACTTTGTCTCAAAATCATTTGCATGAATATTAATTTGTAATTAGACTGGTTTGATCACTCTTTGCTAATAAGGACTCTTGTGTGCTGGCACTTTAAAAATCTGAGCTTTACCCTTCTTGGTAAAAAAAAAAAAAAGGTGATGGAAACTCATCAAAGAAAAATTACAAAAACAGAAAAGCAAAAAGAATAAAAAATACCCAGTTCCCAACATCCAAAGATGCATTTCTTTTCCGTAACTTCATGTATAGATTTTTAGACAAAATTTTGATACATTATATATAATATTTTGTACCCTATTTATGTATAATATATCTTTTACGTCTCATGTTTTTGCCAAATTATTCATAGGCATAAATTTTAAAATCTGCAAAATAATCTAAATGGACGTAATTTATTTAAACATTTCCCTTCAGTTGGACATCATTTGGTTCCATTTTCTTCCTCACTAAACTTTTTCTGTGTTTAGTACTCTTTCCTTAGGATAGATTCCTGGAAATGGAATTATAGTATTAAAGAGCATAAAGATTTGTTGAGGTATTTGCCAAGTTGGAGCATGGTGATCTCAGAATCACGATTTTACACAGAGGACACTTAGCCAAGCCTCCCGGGCATCTAACTGTCCTGGTCCCTCCAAGTGACTGTGTCAGCCTGTGTTTCCCTGGGATAGATGCTCACCTGGCCTCTGCTCTCTCACTGGGGCGGTGAGCACTCAGGTGGCCTGGTTATACCCGTGAACCTTGATTTCCAGTGTCTGTAAATAAATATCTAATTCCTAATAAGAGGGCCCTGTGCTGCTGTTGTTATTGTTACCGGTATTGTGACATTTCACAAAGAGCACATGGGTGCAGAGTAGACTGCAGGAGAAGCCAGGTGAGTGTGTCCCTCCTCTGTCCTCCCAGCACCTGCACTGCTCACTGGCCCGCAGGTGCTGTGAGCTCCTGACACACTGATGCACCAACAAGGCTAACATAGTCTTACTGGTGTGGAAGGAAAGGTGTGGCAAACGCACTCATCCTGCAAACCAACATTCCCCTGGAGGTCATGTGATACCAAGGTCACAGCAGTCTCACATGACCTTCAGAGAGAACCTCAGGTCCACTGAGACCCAAGACAGAAACATCAAGAGCAAATATACAAATGCAAATATGGCTTGTGTGGGTGAGGGCCTCCATTCCAGACAGGAAATCACTCATGTCTACCTCCATGTACTAGCACCGCAGGTAGGAGCACCCACAGAGCAGAGCATCAGCCAAAGGCAGCCAGGCCGGGAGCCAGTGTGAAACCTCAAAAGCACCTAATGGTTATTCCGGGGCCCGCTGCGGCCATCTCAGCCTCAGATGCAATACAGTGCAGCACGTACGTGAGACTGAAATGGAGCGCCAGGCATCCTGAGGGGCACTAAATTGGGGAACCCCGCTTTGAATGTACCTGGGGCCCTTCCGGAATATTCCTTGCTGGCCCCGATTTCCCTTTCCTCTACTGCATCCTCAGGCCTTTTGGGAGGTGCTGAGAAATGCTCTGGCTTTGACTGAGTTCTCTGAGGGCTGAAGTCCCTACAACCAAGAAAGAAGTGAGCAGCAGGAGACCGAGGTTTCGCAGGAAACCAGGAAGTCAGTGAGATATGTATGCAAAGATTTACACATATGTTTAGGAGGCATCGTTTCAAACAGGAGATTGTAAACAGCTAGCTGCTTCTGAAACACGCCAAGCTCACTCATGAGCTGTTCCCTCTGCCTGGAGATGGAACCCGGGCACCGAGGGTGGGGGTCACACGGAGTCTGCAAGCCAAATGGGAGGCTGGCTTCCACTCCAAAGGGGACTTTCGGAGGATGTGAGCAGAGAAATGACGTAATCGGACCTATTTTATTTGAGAAACATAATTATAAATCGACAGAAAGCAAAAAATCAGGACAGTGGATAACTGTATATCCTTTACCTGTTCTCCAGTTGCTTGCATTTCACTACATTTGCTTCATACTTTCTGTTTTTCTCTTTAATATACCTCCTATTTTGCTAACTCATTGGAAATAGGTTGCAGATATCAAGGCAAAGGTGGTGGATAGAAATTTGGTGGTCTGCAGCTTAGGCTCCAGGAATTAAATGGTGCACAATTTTTGTTTTGTTTTTTTTTGATATGACATAGTTTTTTAGAAAAGTCTAGAATATTTGTTTTATAGTATATTCCATCATTTGGATTTGTGAGACTGTTTCCTCATGACTAGATTTATGTTAAAAATGTATTGTCAAGAATACAAAAAAGGTACTTTATAAATTATTATTATTTTTTACTGTGGTAAACAATATATTCCATGGAATCTACCACCTAGCAAATGTTTACTGTACAGCAGGTCTCTAAATAAAGCTTTTTCAGATTGCACGACTGGAACTCTATACCCGTCTAACATTAACTCCCCACTTCCCCTCCCCCAGCCCCTCGCAACCACCATTCTACTTTGTTTCTATGAGTTTGAACACTTTAGATCCTCAAGCAAGCAGAATCACACAGTATTTGTCCTTTTGTGACTAGCTAACGTCACTTAGCGTAATGTTTTTAAGCTCCATCCATGTTGTAGCATGTGTCAGGTTTCCTTCCTTTTTAAGGCTGATTATTCTAGTGTACGAGTATGTCTGAACCACATTTTGTTTATCCATTCACCTGTCGATGGACATTTAAGTTGTTTCTACCTCTGGCCGTTGTGACTAATGCTGCAGTGAACATAGGAGAGCAGGTGTCTCCTAGAGAACCTGTGTGCAATCCCTTTGGCTGAATACTGGAACTAGGATTGCTGGACCATATGGCCGCTCTAGTTCTAATTTCTGAGAAAGTTTCACACTGTTTTCTGCAGCAGCTACACCACTTTCTGTCCTCTCAGTAGGGGCTGCACTCCCTTGCACACCCACCAGGATGTAGGAGAATACCTTGTTTTCCCACAGCCTTAGCAGAATATTTTAGCAGCCTTTTGAATTTTTGCCAGTCCGGTGGCAAAACGGTATTTCAGTATATTTAACCTTGCATTCTTCTTCCTATGAGCAGACCTGAGCATTTTTCATAGATTGAATAACTTTCAAAAGGTTCTCTGTGGATGCCATGTGGGGAGAGAACGAAGCCCAGTGACACAAACCCTCTTGAGTCAGGTGAACTTTGTGATCAGGTCCTTCCTGGTGACCAGGTTTTCTTTCAGACTCAGGACAGCACATACACAGGCATTGCCGTTTATTGAGAACCTGCTTTATGCCCAAAATGTTGCCTTATATTGTGATTATCAAATAGACAAGACATGATGCTCTCTATCAAGGGATGCACGGACTATGGGATGAGAAAGGTAACCTGTAGTATTGTGGGCAAGTTCCGTTAGGCTCATGTCCCAGTACTATGAGAACGTAAGTGGGGAATGTCTTCTATAAAAAGATGGGGTATGAGCCCCGGTTTTCTGGAAGGCATTCAAGCCTGAGGCAATAGGCCTTTAAGCACTGAACGAGATAACGGGTCCTGTTTAGGGAACTACAAATTCCCCTGTATGGGAGGAGGGAAGGGTACGTATGTGAGTATGCGAGATTGTGGAAAGCACAGGCCATAAAAGTGGGGAGGAGCCAGTTTCTTTTTTTCTCCAAGTGAAGTTTTCTTTTTCTCCCGAAAGCAATGGGAAACTATGAAAGGATTAAATAAGGAATAATACAGTATTCATTTCTTTAACTTAATACCTATTTTCTTAAATTTCTTAATAATATCCATTTCCGTGACTCGAGAGTTTATCATGCTCCCTAGTTTTCTTAACTGCAGAAATGAAAAAAAATATGCAATCATGCTTTCTTGTGTGCCCTTATTCTCACTGTGGCAGGTGATTATATAAGCCACAGTTAGCCACGCAGCATGTTACTGACAGAAGAATAGGGTTGATATGGAGGCAGCAAATGCATGAACTAAAATTTTTGGCTTTACAACTTTAAAAGTCAGATCAATTTATAAGTAACATCAGTAAGGTTTATTCTAGGATATAAAGTGCACAGTTTGTTATTCGGAGCTCTTTAGAAGTGCAGTCCACATTTTCCCTTAGCTATGACTCTCTGTTATGGCTTTTTTCCCAAAAGCACTTATTTTTTGTTTTTCACCCAATGTGGAAATGGGTGGCTTTTCCTAGATAATGGCCAGACACTTAAGCTGTTCACACCTTTTCCTGGCACTGGGTAACTGAGTAGCGGACAGGTGGTGTGTCACACAGGCCGGTTTACCTGGACTGCGAGTGGCAGAAGCACTGAACTCAGAGTAGGGGAGGAGGGGCTTCTCCACAGGTCACAGCAGGAGTGACCTTGAGGCTAAAATTAGGTGATTAAATAGGTGAATCTTGTGGTTCATTCCAGCTTTCATTGTCCATTGTTCCATGTCAGGCTAATTCACCATTAGTGACAGCCTGACAAACATTGAAGGCCACTTAAAAGTTTCCTGGATCCTGAATTTCATGTACTTGGAAGCAGAGAATCTGCTACAAGGAAGTTTTATTAAAACCATGTTCACATTTGAATATGTGCTAAGTCAAGGGATGCCCCTAAAACGAAACTGTTCATGCATTTAGTCAATTTTGAAACCACTTAATGACTGCTTATGAGGTCCAAAACACACTGACGTACACACAGTGGGAAGCACACAGATGAAGCACACATAGATGGCTCCTGTGAGAACGCCCCTCCAATAGGAAGAGAGATTAATACACAAATCGTGTGGAGAGGTAGTGAGACTTACAGGTAGAGAACAGCTGGGACTGAGTAAATGTTAAGTCTGTCCCTGAGATGGCACAACAACCCCATTTTACATCCTTCGCTGTTAGATCATTTTTAAAAAATGTATTCTGTGTGTGTGTGTGTGTGTGTGTGTGTGTGTGTGTGCGCGCGCGCATGCGCGTTCTGGTCGTAAGAGTAATAGATGTTCAGTGCAGACACTTTATGAAAATCAGACAAACCCAAGAAGACAGTGAAAACTGTCTTCGCCCCGTGACCAAGGGCGACCACTGCTACCATTCTGAGGACTTCCTTCGCATTTACTTCCATGCATATCTAACTTTCTTATAGTAACTTACTTTATCACAGACCATATCATCAGCATTTCTCATATCATTAGAAATTATTCTACGACATGTTTTTTAATGGCTGAATGTATTCCACTATTGGGGGTCGGGCATAATTTGCTTTGCCAGTACCCTCTACCCCCCTTTTTGACATTTAAGTTCATTCATTCACTTACAAACTATTTCTTCACCCCCTACTACATGCCAGGAACTCTTCCTAATCTGCCGATAACAGAGTAAACAAACAGAAGTTCCTCCTGGAACTTGCATTATAGAAACCAGATACATAATAAAATGATAAAGCTAATCGGTCCTGCCTCAGAGAGCTACTTAATACTTCACAAGGTTGAAAATTAGCCTTTTGGCGCTCTTCAAAGAGGTGCAGCTTACTCCCCAACCTCTGGGATTGGCTGGACACGTGCTGACTTCCCATAGGCCCCAGATGCACGCTAGATGGCAGCCACAGTGCCTGCCCTTCCAAGCCTTTCTGCAAGGAGAGCCCTTGGCGGCCACTGACCAGTCAGCCACAGCTGAGAACAGGTGGGCTGGGGGCGGTCGGGGTGGGGGGGCATGAACCGAGGGCAGCAGTCTGCAGTTGGCCAGACTGATACTGGCTGACTCAGACCCGTGAGCTGGGCCAAACCGCTTCTCGTGCCAGGGGATGACCACAAGAGGACGAGGCCGTCAGCCAGTGAGAGCTGAGGCTAACTCTTACATGGAAAATGTTTAATGCAGTCACATTGGGCCGTGTGTAAGATTAACTACTGAGGGTACAGAAACCATCAGCAAGCAGCACTTCGGAGGCACAGAAGGAACGAGTATAGTCAGTAGTAGAAAAAAGAGCCGCTCAGACACGTAAAGGCATCTCTCATGTTCATATAAGAGCACTAAAGCAAGGCCAAGGTGAGGAGTGCTCATTTTCATGGGCCCTACAGCTGCCATGAATCAGAAAGCCCTGCAGGTCCTGTGCCTGGTGGCCCAGCTTTCTGGGGTCCCACACCTACCCCATTACTTGAGGCAACTTGAATGAGTCTCTAGCGCTTATAACCAGAGGAAGTCCACCAACACAGCACGTGCAGAGCTGTATGGAACAATATGCAGTTTGGCCGCGTCCAACTCATGAAACAGGTTTTACTTATGCTTTTGATTTGAGAACTATCTTACCTGGACCCAGAATTCCTTTTCTTCCCTTTCAGATCCATTGCTTTTTGTACCAGACATTAGAAAAGTCAGTTCATCTATGTTAAATAAAAACAAGGTACAAGCCATCATGTTTACACACTGGGATGGTTTCGGAGATGAAAAACACATTCTTCACCCCAAGAAGCAAACAGCAAGTTAATAGCTACTAGCAAACCCACAACACAAGGAAGGTGATTAGTCCCTGACGGGAGTCTGCAGGGGATGCTGTGGGAGCAGGAGTGCCTCCACATTGGGGCAGAGAAGGCTTGCTGAGGACGCGCCTCTCAGCGCAGTCTGAAAGGATAAACAGGAGTTGCCTCTATTTGAGACTCCAAGCTAGAGTCCTCTGCTCACTAAGAAAGACATATACCCCCATTGTTTTTAAAACTTACTGCAGATTTGGACTCATTTTCCATTCCAACAACTTGATCATAGGTCCACAATTTCTTTAGCAGTTTTCGGTAATCTTTGATTACCAAAATTATTTCTGCACTTTTTTATGCTCTATAGTATTTCCCAAATATGACTGACCCTAAGAATCACCTAAAGCTCTTGATAAGTGTGCAGGTCCCCAAAACTGTCCCCTGGAGATTCTGATACATTCACCTGCATTGTTTTCATCAGGTGTCCCTGGTGCTACTCATTAATAGCCTCATTCAAGAATCCTTTTTCTACTTTCCAAAGGTGGTGGTGGTGTTATTATCATTTATTTATTTTTCAGTAAAGGATTTTCTGTTATGGTGTTTTCCAGCATTAGCAAATAAGAAACAAAAAACATAGCATTTCCCATTAGGAAAAAGTTATTTGCTTTTAGAAGAATTCCATAGATAAGCACACACACATAAATTATAATTTACAAATGAATTCAGTGTGCGTTGTTTTCTATACAGTCTGCCTTCTTGTGTGAATTTTGTTTTACTTTCCTTGTAAATCCACTCATGTGGTACTCCCAGCCTAAGAAGCTCATTCTATTCACATCATGTTTATGAGTTTTCTTTAACGAGAGAAATAAAATCTAGACTTAGCTTTCCGGGAATTGGGTGGGAGGGTGTGGAGACCATGTGGGCGGACGCTGCATGAAGTGAAGAAGCGTAGCGACGTGAACCACAGGCGTGAAGGGATTATCTACTGTGTGTGTGGGGCGTTTAACACTTTGATGAGGGGAGCGTGATTTTGCTGTGCTGTCGGAGATTCGCTCCGCCTGAATCCAAGCACAGGTGGTGAGAGCGGGGCTCCCATGCGATTCCCGAGTCTTTTGGATTAGTAAGTAAAGCGAGGACTGACTTTGTTATCAAGCATGCTGGACTGAGGCAGCGCCCTCCACAGATGCCAGCTGGTAATGACCCAGTGCCTGCAGCCTGCTTACTGAACATGGCTAAGCTGAGACTCCGGGCGTTCTGGAATTAGAAACCAGAACACTGGTGCGGGAAGTCAGCATCTTGCCTCAGAGCTTAGGAGATAACATGGTCTCCACAAGAGGAACGATCATGTCTCATCCAGCACTATGCATCCGTCATGCTAATTAAGTATTCTCACGTCTTCCTAAGACAGATGGAAACTCACGTTAAAATGGACAGCACACTCTTGCCAGTTCCTTTTGTATAAGCATACATATCATCAATTTACAGGTTTCTGTTTATTGAGGGCAGATGCAGTCATCACCCATGAGTCTTTTTTGTCACCTTCGTGAGTTTCAGTTCTTAGCACCACTCTACATGCCATTTTATATAGGTGCATAAAGCACATAAACTCTTTCTCACTGTTTGGTGAAGCATATATGAGGGTACTTACTGCCCTGTGAATTGATTAAGAATATTTCTCTCTGGTTGTATTACCTGTTTGCACAGAAATCTTGTGCTGTGTGCCTGCAGCTAATAGTGACTGTGGGATCATTCCAGTGGCTCTCTCTCCTGGTATATGCATAAGGTAACTCTCATTAGCTGCCTGAATCAATCAACAGACACTCCAGGGTCTGTTACTCAGCCTGACAGGCTCCAAAAGCCAATTCAGCACGCTGACAGGGAACATCTGTTTCTCAAGGGCAGAGTCTAATCAGCCAAGACCATCAAACTGAGATGTAAAGACAGAATATCATCTAGCAGTTTAAAATGGGGAATTGTAAATTACAGAGGACGTGCAATATTAGAACCTGTGCAGTGAGAGGGTCCTCTCCTGGTAGGCAGGTTACATGGGAAATATAACAGTCACCAGTTGAAAGAAGATTTGTAAAACGGCACTGCAGATCACCGTCCCAGCAAGTACAAGTTCTTACAGTCAATCAACAATTCTTTTCTACAGTAGGCTCTCGATAGGAAAGCAGACTATAATCAGGAAGCTGCTTGTGGGGTTTAGGATCAGAAGAAGGATTAGAAGAATTGCATTCTTAAGGGTCCCAGGCTCAGAGCGCCTGATGGCCCTACCTTCCGGTCACCCCCAAAACCTCCAGGTTATTAATCAAACTCTCTCTGTCCACCAGAGCTGGGCAGGCCCGGGACGCATTGTAACACTCACTGGAGAAGGCCACGGCTTCTCTCCTGCATAGCGCTGACACTTGTCTCTGCAACTCTTCATTTGTACTAAACTTAAGAGGTTGACACTTTTTTCTTTAACAATGAGAAATACTTTGGTGACAGTAGAACATTCAGGAGAGAGGGTCATGCTGTTTAAGGAACCTGGTTCTCTTTGCTGTGATTTAGTTTAGGCAACTGCTGGTTGAAGGAATCAAGAAGGTGATTGTGTGTTCATAGTCCTACTGCTATAATGACAGGAAATGTAAAACATCAGTGTTTCATAGATTCTAGACTAAAAGGCCTTCACATTGTTGGTGAAACTGTTAGTGTATTAAGAATAGCATGTTAGCGCTGGATCTTCAGTTCCTAGTGAGGCATTGGTTTAACTCTTATGCCTGCCTATTATGGGCCGAATTAAGAAAAAAGAGGAGAAAGACATATGAGATGATTCCAAAGATACTTTCATTTGTAAAGAATATATAAGTTAGAAGAATCAAATGATTTCTGATGTACAAATCAGAATTATTTATTGATATTTTTATGCTGTGAAGGTTGGTAAGCTTTCAGAGGCCAAATGCCACACGACCCCAAACTATCTGGATTTTTGGATACACATGCTAATTTTGCACAGAGATGAGTTACCCATACTTCTGTCTGATTTACCAGGAGCTGAGAAGTAGATACAGTTAGTAAATACAAGGAGATTATGACAAATGCCTGCAATTTTATTTGCAAGACCTGTAACATTAGGTCAAGGGAAGGCCTTTCAAATTGTATTCCCCTTATTCCTATCTTATCCAACTTTTATGCCAATAGAATTTTTTTCACATTTGGAAAATTACTTTTTTTTTTCTATCTTGAATATTGCTAATACCAGGGGCAAATCCATATATCTCCTGAAAAATAGCCGTAGCTTTATTTTTTATGTTAGTGATTCTCAGATGGGAAATAAAACCCCTTGTTTCCCTCATTAATATGCTCTACTTCACTTAGTTCATCTTCCTGTACACAGCTTTATAATAATTGCGTCGAGCAGAAGTGTGTGCAAAGGTTCCTTATGGAGGTGGCACTCAGCACTCAGATGGGAAGGAGGAACCACGGTCCTTTGTGCAGACTGTTCTACCCCAGCCTGAGACCCAGAAAGAAAATACCTAGATGAACATGCCAAAAGGACCGCATTTGCTTATCTAACTTCTCTCCCATTTCGCTTATACCGTTACTTTAAAAAGAAAAAAAGCGTAATGAGGGTATTGGGCTCCTAAATGAAAAAACAACAACAACAAAAAAAAACAGTCCCTAGTGGGAATGGAGTTTTATAGGTGAAAATCTTATTCTCCAGAAAAGCAGGAACCTCTGAATTGTGGTCACTTCCCCATGCTGGACACTTGGTAGCTCTTCCTGCCATTACTACTTGGATAACTAGTTTGCCCCATCGCCACCTGTGGTTCCATTTCATTTTTATCACTGGTTTAGACCTGGAACTTCATACTGACAGGGCTAGTAACTACCCAACCCTGGCCTCTTTGTCAGGTCAGTTTTCCTCTGCCCTTTTGCTTGCCATTGTTTCCTTGGAGAATAACTCAAGGCACTCACCGGGTTGAGGACCACAGTGAAGAAAAGTTCTCCTCCCTGGATGCTCTTGTCCAGCTCCTTTGGGCCTCCGGGGTACTCTTTGTAGAAAATTGTGTGAGTGAAAAGCCCACAGGTTTGTCTTGGGAGAACCTGAGCAAGAATGAGCAAGTGAGGAAAAAGTCCCTTCAACCAATTAATTTGTTGAAACTTAGCTTTTATTCTCATGGAAGATGGTGCACAAGCTGGTGTCATTATTCAGTTTTTAACTAAGGCCCAGAAAATCCGTCACAACCTGGGAAAGTGAGGGTGACATCATTATAGCAGGAATACCGAAGAAAGCGGAAGAAATACTTTAAAACTCAGATAGACTTTGAATTATTTTAGCCACTTATCTATTTTAAATCTCCAAGTCAGTACTTCTATTATAAAGCCTAATATGTTTCAGCATCTTAAGAAATAAAATGAAAAGGAGAGAAATGAAACTTTAAAAATATTGGAGTTCTCTGCTCTATATTGTAATTCTAGTAGGATAACCCTATCTGCCAGCTTCTACACGTACAATAGAAAATGAAGTCAATTATTAGCTTAATGTGATTCTTAGAAAATGGCATTTTCAATTAGAGCGAAATTCGAGACACAAATCATAGCATCTTCTCTTGTCTGACAGGATGGCAGCAGGCTGTGGTACCCGCCTCACTTCTGAGTCTGTAGCCTGCCAGCTCCAAAAGTAAGAATTAAGAGATTATGCAATTGGTTAGTAATTTTTATAAAATATCAGTGTCAGTTAAAAACAGTTTTGAGCTATAATCGAATTGACAAGAAGCAACTGTCATTAAAGCATCATTTGCTTAGATCCGCCCAGTGTGCTCTCTGCAGCATGCAGCCTCCCCTCCAGTTTGGCTGCACACTTGCTCTTGGCCTTGGTCCTTCCTTCTAACGAGGACTGCGCATGTGCAGGCCTGGCCGTGCCCCGCGCCCGGGTGTGAGCTCACCATGATGTTTCTGTGGATGAAGCCCCTCCGGTGCCGCGCAGGTTTCAGGTGCGGGTACTCCTCGGTGCTGGTGACCTGGATGCCCCAGACCTTCTTCCAGGCCTCGTACAGCTGGCCGTGGACCGGGTACACGCCCGAGTGGTGCGGGGCCACAGCGTAGCCCATGTCCGTGGGGATTCCGCGCTCCTGCGACCAAGCAAGTGTCAGTTAGAAGGAGGGAGGCTGATTTGGGTCCTCGCTCCCCCAGGATTTTCAAGTGTACTGTAAATACGCTTGTTTAAATCCATTGTTACTTAACTGTTTGGTAAAATTAAAGTGATAGATATTGAGACGTGTAGACCTCGTGAAGATTGGCAGCCGCCCGCCAGTGCTCATGTGGATGCATTTTCATGGCAGAGGTGGTGGGACGACAGGGCAAGTGACGTTCATGAGTGACGTGCAAGAGCCTGCTTTCAGGTCCTCCCGGCACAGCCACTGGTCTGTCTCACAGTTTCCCCAAGTTCAATGACAAACATTTGCTCCAAACCACACTCAGCGCTCCGCACAAATAGAACCGACATTTATTAGAGGCTGGAACACATTCTGAGACCACCAGACCTGCTAAGGGCATTTTGTTTGCATGTTGTCCAGTCTCTACAAAGTTTGTCACATTTCCGTGGGTCCCGCAGCATGTGGACCCGTGATAGACAACGATCCCTGCCTCAGTTATCTTTTATACAGCGATTCTCTTATGAGTCAAATCCTGTTATTATAGGGAAAGTAGAAGGTGCTGAAGGAGCCAAGTAATCTGGACATTTAGTGGGTCCGGAATCAAAGTTTTGGTGATCTTTAATTCATCATATAAATTTGCCTGCTATTCTGTGAAAACTAATCTGTGATGATTATGTTGTTTTTGATAGATCTGGTTTAAGAGTTTCAAGTCATCTCTGTTGGCAGCTGTTGTATGATAACAGCCGGTCTTCACCACCCCTGGTTCCTGGGAGGTGAGCCCTTAGTCCTTGCAATTTCCCAAGTGATGAGAATGTCTTTGGTCTTCATGGTGGGCCCTGATCCCACACCCGAGTTTGTGCTAGCGAGATGACTCGGGATGGGGCTGGCCCATGTCAGAAAGACCAACCAGGTGATTAGAGAGTGGGGGCTTCGAACCAGGCAATATCAGGCTGTCCTCCAGGGAGGCGAGCAGAGCTGGGGATAGAGTTCAGTGGTGGGGCCAGTGAGCCAGCAGCCATGCTTATGAAATGAAACCCCAAAAACTCTGACGCCATGCCTAAGGGGAGCCTCCCTGGTTAGTGATGTTCCTACATGTCCAGAAAATGCAGGAAGGTGGTAGTCTTTGTCTCACAGCTTAGACTTTTTTTAAAAAAAGACTCTAATATCAGAAATAACAAAAGTTTTTGGGTAAAGGTGTTAATGAGATCTTATGGAATAGAATAGCATTATAGCAGCTCATAAAACAGAAGTGTGATATATCACTCTGAAGTGACTCTGATTGAGATGAGTATATGGTGTGTCATTAAGTATATAGTGAGAAAAGAATCTTGTTTTTCTCGTTCAAAGATAGTCACACCATGACAATACAATGATCAGTGTCTACCAGGGACTCTTGGGGCAGGGAACAGCATACTATCACAGAGAATTGTGGATTTACAAGTCCTGGGCTCGGTGCTGCTCTTCATTGGTTGTCAGACATTGGGCAGGTTATACAAGTTCAACAAGACCAAATCCCCTTATTTGCCAAGTAGTGTAATAATACCAATTACCTAACCAAGTTGTAGAGAATGAAAGATAAAACACAAGCAACATTATTGGTAAAGTGCCGTTTAATTTCCTTTCATTTTATTAACATCGTTCTCTTTCTTATTGAACCAACAAATTAAACAAGGAAACTTAAAAATCCTTCCACTATCACTCGCCCTGTCTCAAAAAACTGAAAATTCTTATTTAAGAGCAGACTGTTCTAAAAGAAAATATACTATCATCAATCTTATCTAAAAAAAAGTTTCACTCAACAGTATCCATTTCTTCTGGAAAAAGTAATTGATGATATGTATAAAGTAGGAGGTAAGAATATCCTTGGTGAACAATAAACCGATAAGGCTGTGACAGCGACATTAGCAAAAACCCTTCCTGAACATACCCCCTCCAAGCACCACCCCAAGTTAACAGCTGAATTATTTGAGGAACTTAAGTGGAATTTATATAGTAACCCAAATGCATTAAGAAATTCCAGAGACAAGAGTCAAGCTAGTAATTCAGTACCAATACTGAGAAATGTTACAGAAGGTGTGGTTGTGAAGCTTGAACCTTCACGTTCACTCGTAACCTCTAAGGAAGATGATGCGAGGAGAGTGACATTATTTTTCTGGTCTTCCCTGATAGTTATGTAATTTATTTGAGGTAAATTCCCATTTAAAAACCATGCTGTTTTCCTCTCCCAGAGTTCCCTTCAGAATACCTGAAGTGTCCTCATGTCTTTGTTGCATGTCTCCTGAGTAAACACACCACTAAAGGGTGCACTTTTGTAAGAATACTCAAAAGAATGATGTAAACACTTGTACCTCACACAGGCCAGGTTGATTTTATTTTTAATTGCTTCAGTTTCTTCAACTATAAATACATGAAGGAGTTTGTAGGAATGTAAAAAAAAAAATTCTGAAGCTTTATTTTTTATGTTTTAGTTTCAGAGTTTGAAGTGATGAGTTTTATTTGGACGTTTGGAGTCCTTATAAAGCTTTAAACAATTCAGGGACAGGCTCAAATTCCCAAAATACTGGGGAACTCATTTATCTTCCTAAAATATACAAGGTTGATGATAGACTATGACTCTTTAAGTCTGCATAGTACTAATTTTAATTGAAGTTTACTGTTCCTGAGAGAATAGAAAAGCTGATGTTGTTCTTTCTATTAGCTGTGCATACCCTCTGGTTTTTATAATAGCCACTGGGACAGTTAATACTCATGGTAACATAAGAATTTACAGAAATCATATATGTAGCTATTTAAAAGCAAAATGGGGTAAAAAAGTCAGATTTTAATATTCTCAGTTTGTTTAAAAGTATAACTTTTAGGAAGTATGTTTGTTTAAAAATATACCTCTTTGAGGTTTTTGTAATAGCAGCCAATCCCAGTATTAATGGTATGCTAATTTGCAATTACACAAACCATGCTGGTGTTTATATTTCCATCTAACAGGCGCTGAGGTGTCGATCACCGTTCCATGTACACACTTGTCCGGGTCAGAAGAACTCTGCTTGAAAGCACTGGACTGTCCTCCCTCTTTTGTGCCTTACTTTCTGAACACACTGATTCAAATCCCTTCTAAATCGTGAGATGGACTGATTACTTTCAGGGGTGACACTCAAAATATTGACCAGCCAGCACACCATGCCACTGATCAGTCAGAGCTGGGCCTGGATGCTGGAGACTGGGCCAGGCCCCTTGGCAGCTGAGTACCTAGAGGTTTGGGATTTCCCGGGGAGGGGCTGGGTGGCACGGGGGTGAGCGTAGTGGTGTCGACACATCTCAGCATTGTGATAACTGGCATGGCAACACCAGTACTTATAAGTGGAATATTAGCCCAGATTCTGTATCCCTCAGTCTTCTATGTCGCCCTCTCCAAGTTCCTTCAGCTCTTCTTTTATGCAGTCGATTAGACTTCACCATATCAGTCGTCCTGCTGTAATGGCTCATGTCTTGCTTCCACTGTGCTGCTCGGACCCCTCCCGAAGTGGCTTACCCGCTCAAACTGGACTTGCTGCTTCCTGATTTGAACTCTGTCTCTGTTAGCACAACTCAAATTACACTTTGTTTTCAGTATCGAGAAAATGAAAATCTAACGTGCCCTTTTATAACATGCTTCACTGAAGTAGAAATGATAGAATTCATTTATTCTCTAGGTGGCAAGTGAACCAATGAAAAGATTATCATAGATCCTTAACCCCGCAAGTCTTTCAATATATCTGAAATTACATTTTGATACTATAATCTTTATTTTCATATTAGAAAAGTGAATGTGCTCACTAAACGAAAAAGTTGTATAATTGGCAATAGACAATTCAGCTAATGTAAATTAGCAGGTTCTGCTGAACTTGGAAAAAAGTGGGGTGGAGGGAGGGTAGGAGGACGCTACTTGAAAGAATAATCACAATGCAATCAGAAAGTACATCCTCGGCAAGATTTCAGGTTTGCAGATCAGGTGCATGCTTCCCGGCTACTGGTTTTCATAGTATTATCTATAACAGGGTTAGGTAGGACTGATAATGGCACTGAGTTCTGTGATAAAAATCTCTACTGATTATTTTCTCATTAAAAACTAAACCACCTTAATTGGCCAAAATTTAGTTTTTCAATTGAAAGTATATAGGCTGATGACTTTTTTTTTTTGAGGTTTAAATGCAATGTTACTTTACTTTTTAAATAGAAATTTGTCCAATGTTTAAAACTGTACAATAGATATTTCAACTTGTTGTAAGTAAAAATTAATGTTACAGTTGATTGTTGCCTCCAAAATGGTACCGTTCCAAAAACCCCCTGTTGAAGTTTCACTTTAATGCCTGAATTAGCCCCTATTAGGTAACTAAAAATATTTTCTAATCTACCGCTAAAGCTGCACTTCTGGTGGCTGTAATAACCAAGTGCAAGTTTGCTTAAAGGATTTGCTTGTCCGTCCATGATAAGCAATTAGATGGAGCTTTCAAAGCTAAATGGAAATGGACGTCAAACTCCCCTGTGAAACAGAAGAGCCCACATTGTGCAAAAGGATAGCGGATCGGATGTGTGTGCTAAACTTGGTGAAAATAGCCAGTGTTTGGCTGTAAACGGTGCTGGAGTTTTACATCCTCGTCTCAGGTTCTCCTAGCTGGAAACACCCTCGGACTCAGTCACACGTCCAACACGGAGTCCTCTCCGTGGCCGCTGGGCCTGTTCAAACGCCCCTGCTGACACGTGGCCCCCTGCTTCCTTATGCTCTTTCAGCTCGTTCGCTGGGAAACACTCAGGGTCGTTTGCTAATTCTGAGCCTGCACGCTGGTGGAGAAGAGCGGGCTGTGACCCAGTTGAGAAACGCACCGTGAGCACAGAATAACTGTGCAAAAGTCACTCACATGTATCATGCAGTGAGTTGGTAGTTGGGGCGGAATTCCCTCCAGCATAGTTTCTGTTGAATTACAGTAGCGTCTGTGTCTATACGTGACGAGTGTTATCCAGTCACATGGAGAGTTCCTCCGATTCTGGTTCGTCTCCTTTCCCAGCATTTTAGAAGCTCTGCCCATCTTGGGAACCTTCGGGAACCTCAGGGGACAGCTGCGGTCCGAGTTCACCTCTGGCTCTCAATTCCCTCGTGTTAGCAGGTTTACCCGGTTACCAGGTAGAAGAGAAGTCTGTACCCACACCGGTGGACGGGGCTGGGCCCACTGAAGAAGGCCGGGGCCACGCTGTGCGCGGTGTGAGGAGACGTGTTTCTGCCCTTCATTCCACCCTTAGGGAGCTTTATAGTCATGAGCATGTTGCTGTGTTTCTCTGATTTCCAAGTTTCCTCTCTAAAGTGTGAGAATAACTATACCTAAACTCAGGGTTGTTGGGAGAATTAAAGGAAATAATACGGAATATATATACAAAACTAAACCCTGGCTCTTTTCTCATCACATTTTTAAATTTGGCAGCAAAGCAGCTTTGTAACCCTGATGCCTTAATGGGAAGTAAAAGAATGAACACATACTTAGAAAATGTGTGGAATTCACGTTAACTAAATGTCGTCCCAATACAAAGCAAGCTGTTAAAATTGAGGACTTTTGTCCTCTTACCTGCCACTCTAAACACCTCAGGAGCCTAGGCAAAAAGTAAAGGTGGCGATTTTATGATACTGAATATAATGACAATACAAACAAGAGCTGCTATGTGCTGACTGCTGTGTGCTGCCCATTGCTCCCAAATGCTGTGTTCTCTTTCATTGTTGTGGCTGGGGAGGGACTGCCCTGGGTTTAGGCTTTTCCCAGCCTGTCCTCTCCTGACACAAAAGTCAGCCAGTCCCCTCACTGCCTAGGCATTAAAGATACTGGGTTGTCGGAAAAGTCATGACGTATTTTTTCTATGTTTTTCGTTGCAAAAATGTGTCAGGACTTTCCCGACAACCCAATACATTCGGTCTGAGTTCTGAGATCCTTGATGACCTTTCTCCACTGCCACAAGGACCATAATCTGGGTTGTCACCCTGTAGTTAAGGATGACACTTCTAAGAAATGTCCTCTGTGTGACATTTGAGTTAGGAGGTTAAGAAGGACCAAATTTCAATTGTGATGATACTTTCAAGTCATGATATGTTTTAGTTGAGAATTCTTGAAAAATAGGTAAAAAAATCTCCTGAGCATGCCTGTTCTTACTATGTGTACTTTTGAGTACTTACACTTGCTTTAAGTATAAACATGATATTGGCCATCTATTGATTCATTCATGGAAGCCATGAGGGAATACTGCTATTCTACATAATGTTCTGTTTTCAGGGGCGTGTAACAGTCAGGGCTGTGTCTTTCCTCTATCTGCCTTGATGAGCTATTTTTTTGAAGGTCACCCAAGCAGCCATAAATAAACACAAAACCTCCCTCCTGACTTCTCAGTCTGTCTGTTACTGGTACCTGCTTTACTCTGCGTATTTCCTTCTTTCATAAATCCCCTTCTCTGTTCCTGCGCAGATTGAGAAGAAGCTACACAGAGCTTTTCTCCCCACATCCTCTCTTGCAGATTCACGTGGCTAATATCAGCATAGACTTCTGAAGGTGACACTGCATTGAGGGGACTTCTGCGGCTCTCGTGGCTTTATGGCTGTTACACACCATGGTGATGTTTACCCACTTTTCCGTGCTGTTTATTATTCCTGTTTACATTCTCGGGGAGAAATGGTGGCTATTTGTCTCACAGGAGTTTGCAAATACTGTCAAAACATTTTCACCATATCAGCATGGAGGGCACTGTTCCCGCTTCCTTGACCAAATATCAGTGCAGACAAAGGTACTCCTGAAATTGTGTATCTATCTGGGCAAGGAGACGGAAGTTCAAAGACAAATAAGGGCTCTGATGCTGCCCATAAAGTATTTGTTCTTCTGTAGCCTCAAGAAGAAAGGCAGAACATTTTATAAAGTCTAACCTTTTCTGGTATGAGTTTGAGTGAGGTATCGTGTGGGTCAGCTCCCCAAACACCTTGGCTTTAACAGGTTATGCAGACTCCATTCCATGACAAGTGGGCACCAGTCCTTTCTTGAATCCTGGTGAGCTGATGCCCAGAGCTACCTAGGCAGGTGCCTGGTCAGCCGAGGGAGGTGGAGCCTCACTCTCCTTCCCACAGACTTACAACCACGATGCCTCCATGTCATCAGAGTGAAACTGTGGTAAGGGTGGGCGTGTTAGGGAAGAGTACACCCCCAGGCGTAGGAACTGTAGTGTTGGAAAGGAATATATGTGTAGGGAAACCTCAAAACCGACCCAGCTCTACTTCAAGTCAGGCATTTCTAGCTATGGGGTCAGAACTTCAAATCTCTATAAAACATCATCTGTTTTATATATTTTAGAGGTTTTCAAAATCATATCAACGTTAACTAGTGTCATGTATTTTAATTCATTTTGCACACTGGGCTAAGTCTACAGTTAGAAGGATTTGCCTAGAAATAGGATTTGATGGTTTTGGATTTAGGAACAATATGAATAATCTATAAACATTGTAAGATCAGTTTTGGGGATCACGAATAAGAAAAGAATGCTGGAATAAAAGCATATTCCATGTAAATTGCCTCTTAAGTGGTGACTTCTGCTGCCCTGATAATCTACACTGTAAGCCTTACTGAGCTCCTCTGTGGCCTGGGGACTGAGACGCTGATGCACAGGACACAGCTCTCACCCGAGGTGCTCCCTGCTGAGGAGGGAGAATGCCAGCCTGCACTCCATCCACGCATGTGCCCATTAGAATCACCCATAGGAACACAGACGACATGCCCCCTCCCCCCAGCACACACCCCATCAGCTTGTCACTCATGATATGCCATCTCCGCGAGTCACAGCGCATTTTCCCAGAACCTTATCAGAACCTTTACTGTAAATTTCTGTGTCCGAATCAGAAACTCTTCAGCAGAAAGCCTTGTATTTTGCTCCCATCAAGCTAATGTCCCGTCCCTGTAACATGTTTGCAGTGCCTTAGAGATGGTTTTCTTCCATTCCCGTTGCCCCTGGAGGACTCCTCATTATCTTACACCTACACTGTGGCCCCTGCCTGCTCCTGTGCCTCGGCCTCGTCTCATTCCAGTTCCTCCTGACACCTAAACCTTACTCTCATTTCAGAGTCCCTAAAATTCTATTTCCACGGGACATTTTCCTGGCCGCTCCCAATGGCATTTACTTCTCTGAACTGTGGGCTTTCTGTCTGTACAGTTTGGCATTAGGTTTGCTGGGGAATTGTTCATGTGTCGGAAGCAGGAAGCTCCTTGGGGACAGGGGCCACATTTTCTGAGCTCTGACCATAATGTCGTGGAACTCGGTCTCATGAGTGTCTTGTGTGGATCCTCTGAAATCTGACCTCTCAGCGTCAAGCATGGGATGGGCACCCAGTACAAACTCAGATGTCACAGTCAGGGGGCTGCAATGGTGGCTATTCTAACCATCACACAGAAACGCCCGCTTACAAAGAGCCAGGTGCCCCCGAGGGGCTCTCAGTGTGAAAAGCGTGTTTTCTGTGTCAGTGGGCACTAGTTCAATATGACATGCAAACTGAGTCACTTACTAGGGCAAACTTTTTGTTGAGAGCCATCTGCTCCATCAGGGCTGACTCGTTGTGGAAGAGGTGGGGCTGCATGTGGCTCCACATGTGCGGGAACCACCAGAACTCGGCCGCCGAGCGCAGCAGGAGGTCGTCGCCCGCGTCCTCGTCCTCCGTGCCTGGGGGGAGACCATTCAATCAATTCCAGTCATGCTGACTCTCTGTCTGTCTGCCTATCACCTACCTATCCTCTCTCTGCCTAGCCACTCATGGACTCTTACACACATGCATGTATTCAGAAAACCCGTTTATAGGATCTTAGGTACCTGTGAGACTTTCCACATGAATGTACCAAAGAAAAACCCGTGACAAAAGTCTTTTAAACATTTTTAAACATGAGACATGAATTAAAATCACTGCATGATGGAAATACAGAACCATTTCCAAAGACATTAGAACTCTTGATTTTTAGCATCTTTGTTTAATGTGTCATTTGGAAAGAGTGGGGGGTGACAATGAAATATAGCCAAGGGACATGAGTCTGGAAGTGTGTGGTGGAGCCCCAGCAGAACATGTCACATGCCATGTGACACAACAGTCACAACACAACCAAAGTGTCCTTCGATAGATGATTGGATAAAGAAGATGTGGTACATATACACAATGGAACACTATTCTGCCATAAGAAAAGGTGAAATACTGCCATTTGCAACAACATGGATGGATCTTGAGATGATTCTGCCAAACAAAATAAGTCAGACAGAAAAAGTTGAAAACCATTTGATTTCACTGATATGTGGGGTATAAAATTGAAAGCAACAAAGGAACAAGACAACCAAAGAAACAAAAACTCATAGACACAGACAACAGTTTAGTTGTTCAGAGGGTAAGGGGAGAGGTGGTGGGGTAGATGAGGGTAAAGGGGGTCAGATATATGGTGATGGAAGGAGAACTGACTCTGGCTGGTGAACACACAATGTGATATATAGATGATGTATTACAGAACTGTACACCTGAAACCTATGGAACTTTATTAGCAATTGTCACCCCAATAAACTTTTATTTAAAACAAAGGGGTTGCTCTGAAAAAAAAAAAGGAATTCCATAATTTATTCGGGCTACTCCTTAAGTCTGAGGAGAACCTACTTAGTAACAGTGAGAACTAAGGCATAAAAAGGAGACGGAAGGAAATGTAGGAATTGTTACTGGGAAAATGAGACAGACCCGAAGGAAAAAAAGGAGAAAGGACGAACATGATGGAAAGAAGCTGAGGAGCTGTGACGTCACAGTGCAGAACCCCAGCCGCAGCTTGGTGGCACCCCTGTCCCTCATGCTGGTTCGTCCTCCCCCTTGAGTTCTTGGACACAGACTTTCTGTCAGGAAGCTGCTATTTCCTTGAGTGTCAGACCTGCTGCGCTGCTCTGATTTTTCACATCCGGGCTTGTTTTATGCCCCTCACTTCCCCAACACAGGTTAGTTGAGTGGGAAATCCCACAGTGCTCTCAGCTTCCTTGAGGGGGTAGGAGTCTGGTTTTGAATGTCCCCAGGCACAGTGTCTTCACTGGAGCACGACGTGAGAGCAATGTATGGTGCCCACCACTGTCCTGGCATGTCATAAGGTGATAATTATCGCCATAAAATTGCACAGCCACAGTGACATTTCAACCACAACACTGAATCCAGTGGGCTCCCAGAACAGAAGATTCTTCGAACGCTGTCCCCTCTGTGTGGGGAAAATGTCCTCCCATGTCGGCAACAGCAGCTATGACGTGACTGGTTTTATTATAAGGGCCCTACAGGCAAAAACGGGGGATGCGCTGCTGCCCAGGGCCAGTGCTTGTTACCAGCCACCTCCCCCTTGATTTTTCCAGAGTAGGAAGGAGAGCCCACTGGCAGGAAGCGAATCTGACCCTGTGACTTACCGTTGCAGTGAAAGAGAGTTCGGAGATGAAGGTGTGGAATGAGTTTACGCAGGGGAGCAGTGACATAGAACAAGTGGCGTAACATAATCCTCCAATAAGCAGCCTTCGCATTCCCTCTCATGTGCTTGAGCACTCTGTGAGGCGGAGGAGCTTGTTTCTTTCCTTATGAAGGGCGTCTTTAAATGCAATCTGCTTTATTTCCCTGGTTTTCCTCTTTATCATACCCTCGTGTTTCTATGGTACAGGTGAAGAAGTATAGCCCATGGAGTCAGAAGGCTGATTTGATTGATTTGTAGGTTTCTACACATTTGAGTTGGGTGATTATGGGCAAGTCACATAACCCCTTTCATGTTGGCACTCATGTGGGCAAAAATATGAACATCGGTACCTACATTATTCTTTAGGGGAGGGGTGTCGGCATCGTCCTGACACATGTTGGGAATCTAATGCCCATTTCCTTTCCTCCTATGTTTCCTACTCCTGTTCTCCTGCACTCTTACATATCTCCTTGAGGTTTTATTTTTCTCCACTGTAATACTGCATGGTGAGTGTTATGCGGCAGAGGGAACGTTTTATTTAAAAAGTGACCAAGCCATTATATTAACTCATTGGCCTGATTAGTGGGTCACCAACATCAAGCGTTCTTGGGGCTCTGGAGTGATTATCTTATGGCTAAGGGAGGCTTCTAGGGAGGAATGCAAAGGAGCCGGACGATGGAGTCAGGGCTTGAGACTCTCCGGTGACCCCCATCCCGGCAGGGTCTCGGGGCCAGGTACCTCTTAGGTGGTGACTCAAGTGGCTCTGGTGATACTTCAGTTCATGCTTTTTGTCTAACTGATGACACCGAAGTGCTTTCTTGTGTTCGTTTTTTGACATAAGGATGATGTCATTTGGTTTCCCTTCAATTAAGCATCTCTGTAAGCATCTCTATAAACCTCTTTATCCAAGATACTTCCTTCTGCTTAATTAACATCCTACGTGTCCTCAGGATACCACATCAGGTAAGTTACTGTTAGCTCCTTGGTGCAGTTTCCCTTGCCCATCTTGAGAACAGGCCCAAGTCTCCTGGGGTTCCCGGAAATCAACTCATTTCTGACTCACACCTCCCCTGGGGAGAGTGAGCTGAGATTTCCTAGTTTATGGAAAATCACCCCTCCTACTGCTTGTCATTCCTAGATCCGTGCCCTGTAACTCCTGTCTGTCCCTGCATCTTTCTTCTCATCTTTGCATCTGTTTTTCTACTTGGCCTTTACCCAAAGTTGATTTATCAGGACAGTGCAACAGATCTCAGAGTTCTTTGGAAAGATGGCTCAGGCATTTGTTGTCCTTTCCTGAATATCATGGAGAAATCTGCTATGAAAATATTCATACGTCTGAATCATGCGGGAGTTAGACGTGTCTTCCCTCTGACAGATTTATGTAAATTCATGGCTGGCATAGTTGTATGCCTTTCCTTTTTCCTTTATAATAACTCTTGTCAGATTTCTTTTCGTCCTACTTTGGGGATGTCTTACATTAGAGTGAATTATATTGAGAAAATGTGTCTATTGCTTATCACTTTAAACGTTATGATAGAAGGCAGTTGCAACGCAACTGCCCATGGCTGTATTGCCCTAGCCTGTCACCACCCCTTTCTCTTCCCACTCTGTCCACCTTCGTCAGACATGGAGGAAGACAGAAGTGACCTTGAATGTGCCATTTCTTATGCTGTTATAACAATATGCTGAAATATCATAAAGTTATTGCAAATTATTATTTAGGTTTCTATGTAAATCGTCTCTTTGGTATTTTATCTCAATATTTCCTGCTCTGATATATGAAAAATGGTAATTAATTGAGACTTTGTCCTTTTGTCAAGCACTGCATTAAGTGTTTTACAAGCATCATCTCATGTATTATAATTCTCACTACAACCCTATGAGGTAAGGGCCACTACTAACTGCATCTTACAGACCAGGATGCTGATATTTGGAGAGGTGAATTTGTCCCAAGTCACTGAGAATGCAGAATCTGAGCTCAGAGCCCGAATTCTAACCCAGATTAAGCCACTCCAGGTTCCTTAACTATCTTTCACTGATCAAATGTGGAGTTCAGGAATAAGATCAGCATGTACAAATTCAATATATTGGGTCATTGGAAAAGTCATGATGTATTTTGTCTATGTTTTTCAAAGGTCATTTATTTATATAAAGAACAAAGATCAATCAATGATATATTGCCCGCTTTGTTCGATAACCTTTGCCATCTTTTACTGAGCTTCATAATCCCTCATTCATAGAAGGACCTGTCTTTATTTGTGAAAAAATGAACAAGGTGCTGATTTACAGCCTCATCTGAATTGAACGTTATACCACACAAGGAGTTTTGAAGAGAGCGAAACAAGTGGAAGTCTGATGGCACAAGATCAGGCGAGTATGGTGGGTGTGGCAACACATCCCATCCAAGCTCCAATAATTTTTGATGGGTGATCAAACTTGTGTGTGGTCTCACGTTGTTGCGATGGAACACAACTCCTTTACAATAAACAAGCTCTGGACATTTCTGGATGATGGATTCGTTCAAACCATCCAATTGCTGACAGTACACATTCGAATTGATTGTTTGGTTCCTTGGTAGGCACTCGAAAATCACGACACCTTTAAAATCCCACCACACTGAGAGCATAACCTTCCTCTGATGAATGTCTGCTTTCGATGTTGTTTGAGGCGAATCATCACGTCGGGACCAAGACCATTTGTGCACCACATTGTTGTCAACAATCCACTTCTCATCACCGGTTATCAGTCACTTCAAAAATGATCATTTTCTGCACATTTAATGAGCATATTGCAGATGTTTATACGCACTGTCAAATGAACTTATTTGAGTTCATGGGGAACCCAAATATCGAGCTTGCATACGTATCCCAGCTTCTTCAGGTGGTCGTGAATGCTTGAACGATGGACGTTGAGTATTTCTGCAATTTCTCATGTAGTGTAACGTGGGTTTCACTCTATCAATGCCTTTATTTTGTGATCATCAACCTTGGTGGGCCTCCCTGACCGAAGAGTGTCATTGAGATCAAAATCAACAGCACGGAATTTCGTGAACCATTGTTGGCACTAATGTTCTTGTAGAGCATTGTCACCATAAACTTTACACAGCTTTTCACAAGCTTGATGCACGTTCTTTCCTTTATGGAAGTAAAACAGTAAAATATGGCAAAAATGCAAAGTTCGATCTTCCATCTTCAACTTACTGTAAAATCTCCAAAACTCAACCAATTTGCTCATTTTTTTTTTTGGATTAAGCTAGAGCTGTCAGCTGTCAAATGACATAGCAATAACATAGATGTGAATGACTCTAGTACTTCCAAAAATGAAGTAGTGTCATCTGTTGCAAACATGCATCATGACTTTTCTGACAACCCAATAACATTGTTCTTCACATTGTGAATTAATTCTATGGTACAGTTAGAATTTATAAATACTGTTGGTTCCCAGTGATTTGGGGTAATACATGAGCCTAAACCACCTGTAGATAAGGGGAAGGCATCTTTTGCCATTCAGCTACTGTAATCAAGGATTGTTTACAATACAATAAATATCCAATTTTTCTACTGCATGAGACTTGGGCTCAGAAGTAAAGTTAAGACTATTTTTGTTTTATACATAACTAGCTTTGTGGCCTTGGTCCCCCCCTAAGTTCCTGTGTTCTTATTTAGAAATCAAGATCACATGTTCTTTAACTCCCAGGATCAATGAAAATGCACATGAAAAGTGCTTAGCTAAGTTAAGTACCTAGCATATGGGGTTGCTTGCTAGGATTTTAATTAACTTCACCTCTTTATTTCTCACAAAATGCACAAACCCTTCAAAAATTAAAATAAGTCAAACAAGATGAAACACTCTCCTGAAATGAAGTCTTACTCTTATCCCAGTGCTGTTTTCTTCCTTCCCTTCCAGACTGAATAAAATAGAATTTTTAATAGAAAAAGGAATTACTCATTTAGAAAGAAAGACAATACAATTTAATTAAGCTCTACAATATCAAATTTTTGAGAGATTCAGAATATTAAATCTGTTCCCACTGAAAAATGATTTGACTGGTTTTAGACAACCCTGGCTACATTTTTGTGGAAGCTTTCACAGCATATGCAGATGACAAACCCCTTCGAGCCTTGACCTTTGCTTCCTCCAGGGATCTCCTTTCCTCACTTAGAGACAGGACATTCTTACTCTGAGCTATGGGAAGTGTCCAAGGCAAGAGGACAAATCTTTCCTAGACAAAAAGGAAGGAGAGCAGCTGGCTGGAGTCACTCGTTAGCATTTGGTTGGTACCTGGCAAAACATGGAGTTGCCGGGAGTGTTTGCTCGCATTTCTACTATGTTTGGGAAAGAAACTTTATACTTATTCTTAATATTTAAAGTGATCTCCTTTCACAACACAACAGTGGTCAAATTTTATTCCCTGACCTTGTTCCATATTAACAGTTAAAATAAAGGTGATTTTATTTCCACTCAATCATTGGTTCATTAATTCATTGTTTCAATAGGCACTGTTCTAGTTGCTGGTGTTACAACCTTCATGCTGGTGTAAAGCCTTCATGGAATGCTCATTTCAGTGAGAGAGGAGAGACAACAGATAAGTAATTTAAAAACCAAGTGCATTAAACACCCACTCATCATAAAACTCTCAGCAATCTAGGAATAGAAGGAAGCTTCCTTAAGCTAATAAAGAGTATCTATAGAACAGCCTATTAAAAGAATTTCTCTCAAGAACAAAGACCAGGAACAAATCTATTGAAAGATTTATACCTTAGATCAGGAATAAGATGTAAGTGTCGCCATTACCACTTTTATTTAATATTGTACTGGAGACCCAAGCTAGTGTGATAGGCAAGGAAAAGAAACAAAATCTATTAGGCTCATAAAGGAAGAAATATTTTCACTATTCAAAAATTACATTATTGTATAAGTAGAAAATTCAAAAAATCTACAGATAAACTGTAGAATTAGTAAGTCAATGTAGCAAGGTTGCTGGATGTAACACAAGATCAATGCACAAAATCAAATATATTTTATAGACCATCAACAAAGAAATGGAAAATAAAATAAAAACAAGATGCCATTTGCTA
Source organism: Hipposideros armiger (assembly GCF_001890085.2). Lineage (NCBI taxonomy): Eukaryota > Metazoa > Chordata > Mammalia > Chiroptera > Hipposideridae > Hipposideros > Hipposideros armiger. The sequence continues at coordinate 8,773,029 of NW_017731351.1, forward strand.
TTGCAACAACAACAAAACCCACCCAGGAATACATTTAAATAAAGTCTTATCAAGTATAATTAAAGACCTAAATATGCTAAAGGATTGGAAGGCTCAATACTTAAGATGGCAGTTCTCCCCAAATAAATTTATAAATTTAATGCAATCTCAATAAAAATTTTAGCCAGTTTCTATGTAGCTATTGGTAAGCAGATTCCAAAATTTACATGAAAATGCAAAGGGACAAGAATTGCCAAGGCAATCTTGAACAAGATGAACAAACTTGGAGGACTTATACTAGCAGATATTAATATTAATCATAAAGTTACAGTACATAAGACAGTGTGATGCAGACAAATAGCTCCAATGAATAGATTTGATGAGCAGGAGATTCCAGAAAGAGTCCACACATATATGGTTATTTAGTTTATGACAATGATGACACTGCCGTGCAGTGGGCAAGGATGATTCTTTTCAATACCTGGAGCCACCTAGCTGTCTTTTTGGAAAAAAGAAGGTATCTTGACCCTACCTCACATATACACAAAAGTCAATTCCAGCTGTTTCACAGATTTATCAACTTTAGGAATGCAGGGACGTATTTTGATGATCTTGTGGTATGCAAAGATGTCTTTAAAAAGATACAAAAAGTTGACCAAAAGGAAAATAAAGATAAATTTGACTACATTAAAATTTAGTATACTTTGTTCATTAAGAAACACCATTAGGAGGGAGAAAAGTCAGCCTACACAATAGGACAAAGTATTTGCAATGCATATAATTGACAAAGGAGTCATTAAGACTACATAAAGAATTTCTACAAATCACCAGTAAAAGCAGATAACCTAACAGCAACAAAACAAAGCAAAACAAAACAATTATTTCACAAAAGAGGATACCCAAAGCCTAATAGACAACGAGGGAAGCTCCATTGCACTGCACATCAGAGAAAGCACATTACAACCGCGATGTGGTCTTCTCCATGCCCACCATAAAGACCGACACAAAAAGGCAACTGACAGCAAACACTGGTGAGAGTGTGGGGCGGCAGGAAACCTCATATACTCTGGGAATGGAAACTGCTACAGTCACTTCGAAAAACTACTGGTTTGTTGGAAAAGTCATAACGCATTTTTGCAACGAAAAACAGAAAAAATACGTCACGACTTTTCAGACAACCCAATATTTGGCTTTTTCTACTTCAGCTGGTCATAAGTATGCCATATAATGAGCAATTCTCCTGGTTGATAACCAACAGAAAAGAATACTTAATGTCCTCTGAAGGACAGGTGCAAAAATGTTCTTAACATGACTGTTCAAAAATAGCCAAAGACTGAAAACAACCCAGAGAAATGAAATAAAGACATTTTAGTACATTCAAACAATGGACTACTACAAAGCAATGAAAATAAAAGAATTACAACTATCCACAGTAATATCTGTGAAACCAAAGTAATGCTGAACAAAACAAGCTGGACTGAGCAAAGTCTGTACTATCTGATTTGTTTTGCATACATCTCAAAGCCTGGCAAACGAATTAATGATGCCAGAAGTCAGGGTTGTGGTTTCTCTGAGCGAAGCTAGCGACTGTATGGGCATCCTCTGCGTGGGGTGCACATCGTGCATACCTGGTGACATTTCATTGAGCATGACGTTTACTACTTATGCACTTCCATACATGTAAATTATAGCTTAAGAGGAAAAGGCAGTCATTAGATAACACCATGGTGAATAAACTTGGTTAAAAATAATATGCTAAATGGAACTGAATGATAGGAGGGAAATAAAGTAAGGGAGCAGTCGAGGGGATGTAGGGAGGTGTGAACAGGAAACGTATACAATTTTCGATACCGTGGTCAGAGAGGCCTTTACCAGAACAGTTAATCCCCTTTTTCTTACCTGTGTGGTAAAATTTCCCTGAAAATCCCAGGTTGAACGTAAAATTTGTGATTTGTGCACGCAAAAGATTCTGAGTATCAAGCAGGGCCTGAAATACATAATTTTAGAAGTGTTTCAGGTAGAGAATGGCATTGAGAAGCTTTAGCAGATATCTTCCTTTTTCATTCAAAGGATAAACCTACTCTTTTATACATCAGAGAATTCAATGATGGAAAGTAGTTTCTTTACCGCTTTGAAAGTAGAGAGATGCTTTTGAGATTACGTAAAGCGTGTGCAGATAGTTAGCTTGTAATAAATCAGCAAAAAGTGTCAGCTAGAAAAAGGAAGCCAAATGAAAAGTTTATTCTACAGGTATCAGAGAAACTAGGGTCCAGTGCATGAAGTACTGCTCTCTTCTTTGACCCTCAGGACATAGATCACCAACTGTCAAAAGAAGGAGGCTTTCTCTACGTGAGATTGCAAGAAACAGAGAAACAGATAGTTTCTCAGATGTCTTTGGTCTTTAAAACTCAATACTTCTCAATTTTTAAGTCTTGCCATGTCACAGGTGGGCAGCACCCACCTGTGTGGTGTACCTTTCTGTTTCTGCCCTTACGGGACGAGAGTCAGTAGGGAAGGGATGAGTTTGAACGCCAGAATGGGGACTTCCAGTGCAGTCTCTACAGGGCAGGCTTGGGGGACAGCCCTGTTCAACTTTGGGCTCATGATTGAACTTTGCAAACCTCAGACTCATCATCTGTAAAGTAGGGATGATCACCCTTTCCTGAAAGTGCTGTTACAAGGAGTTAATGAGGCGACTCTTGGATGCTTTTGGCCTGGTGACTGCCGCATAGCATGTGCCCAGCGATTGTTATAGTCATGCCTCTGCTATCACTGCTCCTGTGCCGACTACTGATGTGGTTGTTGTTATCGTTCCTGATGCCAGACAATTCATAGCCCTGCTGAACTTCCCCCTCACTTGTTAGAGTGGAAGCAATGATCTTGCTCACAGAACTGTGACAAGGATGATGAAAGAGGTGACATTTGCGCATGCAAGAGTGCTGGGGGGCTTCCACAGGAGTAGCCTAGAATGTCAGGTGTTGATATTGTAATTATCAGCAATGTAGGTCTCGGTTACTTCTTTTGTTTTTTCTCTTCCTTTTATTTCTCTTCCATCTCCTCCCCTTCTCCCTCTTTCTCTCTTCCTACCAGGTGAGCATTCCAGCTGGCTCTTCCTTCCCTTAGTTCTTATCCTTCTCCTTTGTCCATTTTACTCCCTTCATTCCATTCTCCTGCTCCTTTTAGTGGTTGAAATATGGATTCAAATCCATTTGAAAAGTATTTCTTGTGTATTCACTGCTTTAATCTTAAAATGGGGCAGGTTGGAGTTTTCTTTTTCTTTTTGTCTCTGAAAATAGAATCCCCAAACTAAACTTCACTTTGTGACCCTTGATTGCTTTTTAAAATTTGCACTTACAGTATGTGGTAGGTAAAAACCAAACACACCTGTCTGGTTTTTAGGCCTTCAAAGCTAAATAGAGTGCCTGGGAACTAACCTCTCAATCAAGTCAAATGCACTGATTCAATTATGAATTAGTCCTGATTTTGCACGTGTGAGTTGACTGTTTCACATTTCTTTGATATTCTAGAAACAAACACTAAGCACATAGCAGCTGGCTGAAATGCATGGCAGGTACTAATATCCCGCCTCTGTGGTGATGAGGGAAAGGTGCTTCTAGATGCTATTTTAAGTACTTAAGGTATGCAGTAATAGTTCTCGTCTTTCATGTTGTTTTTATGAGCCAGAATTTGGGGGTATCTATGAGAACAATGTGATATATCCATCCATCATCTCCATCTTTTCAAAATACGCCTCTGCTCAAGAAGCTTGGTCACCCAGCGATATTCTTAGATTATATCCTTTCCACTGTACTCTTCATTACTAGAGTGATTTTATTCACCATGATTCCATTTTAAACTGAAATAGTCTATTATTACTATTGACAAAATATCATAGAAGTGGTGTAAAATGCTTTGCTTTATTCTCTGTGCAACATGTCTACGATGGTGTGATACTATCTAAAATCTAATCATACGTGTAATAAGCTAATTCAGTGTTCCAATACCGAAGTCAGAACCACGTGTATTCTGGGCCGGCAAATGCTGTGTGATGTGCCGAGTACCCCACTTGGAGGAGGGCAGACATACAGCCACCCACAGAGGCACAGTTCCGGTGTCCTCCAGTCCAGGGGCCCTAAGGACACAGATGCCCACTGTCAAAATGGGCAGGCTGCTGAAAAACAGAACTGTTCTTTTTTATCTTTATGAAATGTATCAGGTGACATTAGTTAGTAAAATTATATAGGCTTCAAGTGTACAATTCTGTAATACATCACCTGTGTATTGCACTGGGTGTTCACCACTCTGGTACTTTTATTTTTAAGTGTTCCAAAATATTGTATATATTTAGCAGGGTAATTTACAATTCCATGCATCAGGGATTATTTTTAAAATAACACATTTTTTCTCATTAAAAAAATTGAAATCACTAAAAATCTACCTCTCAGGATAAGTTAATATTATGATGGAATTCCTTCCCATTTGTCTCAATAATTACATATACCTGTGTATATATGTAGATATATAGTTAAGTGAAATTAGAGCCATAAAGCAAAAATTAGAAATGTACCAATTATGACTAAAAAATACAGCATTTTGAATTTAGCCTTTTTCATTTATATACCATGAACTTTCTCCTGTCACATTAATCTTCCAAAACCATTTTTTAAATGGATGCAGAATATTGCATCAAATGGGCATACTATAATTTATTTAACCATTGCACCCTGCTATTGCACATTTAGATTGCTTACATTTTTTGGGCAAATATATATACTGCTGTGTGTGTCAATCCATATTTATATGGCGATGAAGTAGCCATTCCTGCAGGAGAAAATAATTCCGCTTATTCTTCAGTAAACAAAACAGTTTTGCAGCAAATTTGAAAGTGATTATGAAAGTATTCAAAGGGAACATGTTCAATTTAAATTATTCGAGAATTGCATTATGAATATAAGTTAACATGAAAATGTGACTGTTTCCAAAATTATTATTTTAAATCTGAATCTATATGCTACCCCACTACCTTAGTTTTTCGAGGCTTCATTCTTCAAAGCCAGAAAACTCTTACAGACATTAGAAGATCTAGTTGAAGGCAAAAGAGGTCTAATTAAAAAAAAATTAAGCTCCGAGTACTGAGCAAAATGGGACCTTTTATATATCGCTGGATTTCCTCCAGTTTTCTTTAACGGAATGAGTATGTCAATTACACTGAAGAAACGAATGTAAAAAACAAGAGCATATTAATTTTGTAAGGAGATTCATGCTAGTCCTCGTGGCATGTGCAGCCGGCGTCCTTTGGGGGACCTCTGGTGACTTTTGGTTTCTTGCTTGTGCTTCCTGGCTTATATTTCGACTCACACCATCTTTTGCAAGTTAGCAGAAGAAGGAGTCGGTGAGCCAAATTAAAGCTGGGGAAGGAACGTTAGTGTTGCGTGTGGCTTTTCAGCAGCAGGCAGACATACAGTGTTTCAGCACAGAATTTTGAAAATTTGTATTTTCTTCATCAAGCACATACTAGTTACAGATACACCAGGACCTGTTGGAAAGTAGTGACAGCTGATGCCACCAACCGTGCGTCACTTGGCCTTTGACTCAGACTGTCCCTCCCCTCACCCTCCAGTGCCCCTGAGTGTCCTCTTGCTATTCCTGGCTCCTCCCCAGTACGTTCCCTCCTCAGAGTTTCCAGTGCTGCTGTTCCCTGTTCAAAGATGCACCTTCCCAGGCTTCATGTGGTTTTCTTCCTCACCTCTTTCAGTCTCTGCTTAAACATCACCTCCTCGGGGAGGTCTCCCCACCACCCTTTTTTAAGTAAATCCTTCTGTGTTTGGTTTCCCTGGCTTATTTTTTTCTTCACAGGATTTATTACTATTGGTGTCTATTTTATAACTATTCCTTTAACTCCGCCATTATAATCATTCGCTTTACACTGTGACTTTGTACCATTCTCAGGATATCTTTTAATAATAAATCCTAAACTTGATGAAAAGTTTGAGTTATAATTAGGAAGATGACTCTCAAACTGGGAAAAGATGTCATTCTTCTTCCTTTTTATTTTTCAGCTTTATTGAGATTATTTTATTCTGTTTAGGGCACCAAATAGTTGTTTGTTCTTGGTGACCCAGTTCAGATGGAAAGCAGTGACAATGACAGAATTGGGAGCCCTCTTACCGCTAGGAGGGCAGGGCGACATATAGTCGTTTCCCTAATGGGAAAATATTTTCTTTACAAATATGACTTCCCATAAAACTAAGTTAAGGGTCAGCCGAATGGCTCAGTTGGTTAAGAGCTCACTCAAGAGTTTGAGCTCCGAGCAACAGCAGTTCGATTCCCAGCCTGAACTGAGCTGCTGCTCAGCTGCCAACAGGTGGCAGGATGGCTCAACTAAAAAAAACAAACCAAAAACCCCAAAAAACCAAACAAACAAAAAGACAAACTAAAGTTAAAATGTAGTAACAGAACCCTCTAGTTCTCACAGGTTCTCCATCACTGCTTACACCCCACTAGGAAACTGTATCATACATATCCCATTACTGAGAGAGGGTTTACCAGTTAGAACATTGGATATGTTTCTACAAGATCAATTAAAAACTTTCAAAGAGCTTTAAAACATGTTCTTTTTGCACAGATGCTTCCCATGTTATAAATTCCAAAGAAGAGTGAACACATTTTATGAACCTATGAAAATCAACTGTCTTAGTGAGTGGACCTCCAGTGACCCGTGTGTTCCTCCTGTCTCGCATGGAATTTAGTGATGACGTTGTTGCAATAGAGGCCAGCAGCTAGTATCAGAGGCAACTGCGGCTGTCTGGACATGGAGGCGTGAGGCAACACTGCAGCTTTGCAACCGAGGCACCACTAAGTGCCCAGGAAGCTACTACCCCCTTTTTCCTTCATTTCTCTGGTAATACAGATGAAACTACACACTGTTTTAAAAGTGGGTTTTACCAAGGCCCTCCTTGAAAACAGTTGGGGAGTCTGTGTTAATTTGAATGCAAACATTCCAGCCATGAATGAAGTTACACAAAACTGACAAAAAATAAATTGCAATTTGATTTGTTTTATAAGCTTGTGACTGCAGATTGTGTAAAATTAACCCAAGAAAAACTGTGGAGGTGTTGAGTAGACTGAGAGTAGGGGTGTTGTTCCCCCAGGTGGCCTGGTGCTGTGACCACGCCCCCGCCACTCCTAATTTTGAGTCAGCTCAAGAGAACAAAGGGCATGCAGTTTGGATAGTTTTGAGTTTCGGATTTCCTTATATTCTGTGCTAGCTTGCTTGTCATTCAAATGAGATAGCCAAGGACCAACCCTGGGTAAAACATGTATTCTATTCTGACCATTGCTCATAATTCTCGATAAGCACAAAACCCTAAAAATCTGCCTTCATCAAATTCTGAATGGTTATTATTTTGATAAAGCATGGTTTAAACTATTATTTCTCTTTCTCTGTGCTATTATTTTTATTCTGAATATTTTTTTAAACTGTTTGCCATTGGTGTGCACCTAGATTCTGTCGTTTCTATTATTTTCACAGGAAACCCAAGTGGTGACTAAGGTCTCATTGCCACGCGCTCTCGCGGTTTCATCTTCACTGTGAACAAGGGTGGGCACTGCAACCTGAGAAAGACAAACACTGATGTGACAGGGTAGCTCTCCTCTCACAGCCCTGGCTTGGCCAGTTTCCTTGTGTCTGGCAGCACACTAGGCTCTACCTGGGGAGGCCTAACCCAGCTGAGAACTGTTAAGGTCAGTCTCCCTGGCATCAAAATCCAGGCTCCGGGCTCAGGACTGCCTTTCCTGGGGGAAGTGGAGCAAGTCTGAATGTGGCCTTAATTGTGCACTTTTATTGTCCTCTGTAACATAGAGAAAGCCTGGCGCGCAAATTGGAAAGGCTCTTTAAAGAGCAGCGGTTCTCAGGCCAGTGACTTATGCCTCTCCGAGTTGTGTTCCTTCATTTCCCACCTCCAGCCCCACCCCTTGTCACCCAAGCCAAGTATGCGCCCTGGAGACCCCCAGGTCAGGTGTGACTGTGTCACGCATGAATGCCAGGACAGTCTGGGACTGCTGAGGGCTACCCACAGCTGAGAGGTACGACCTCCGATATTACGGCAGCGTATCCGAGGAGCCTCAGTGGCACTTTCTTGGAGGTGCCATGAATCTGTGACTGTGTGGGTGGGTAAATGGTGGGAAGAAAAGGAAGGAGATGGAATACACGGGACCTCCCACGACTCTCTGTATCAGCTGGGAAGGATTAGGGCTTTCCCAGGCTTCCTAGTGGTCCTGCCCAACTCAGGGTCACATCACAGTCAGTCACCCCCAGGAAAGCTCAGAGCTGGGGAGGACCTGGCAGGCAGATGGAGGACACTGGGACCCAGTGGGCAGGTGTGCTTCCGTGGAGCCCCGTGTTGTGCCACCAGAGAATGGTGACAAAGGACACTACAGTGCTGCGACTCCAATTTCAGATACTGATAATACAGCTTCACATTTGTATTATTGCTCATAATTCTCAATAAGCTCTCACGCATCATCTTATCTAAGCCTTACAACAACTCATGAGAGCAGGGCACAAACTAGTAGTACCACTTTCCATTCAAGGAAACTGACGCTGAGCTACGTCACATGACTTCCTTAAACCCACATAGTAAATGAGGTGGAATGGGGATTCAAACCCACATTTCCACGTGGTCTAGGCTGTCTTGTCTAGAAACAAACAAACAAAAAATAAAAATATCTTGACTCATATACTTCCCAAGCATAATATCTATATAGACAAACATAATTTTTTTAGAGTATAAAATAACTACGTTAATATTTTTGTGTTGCTGTGGAAAGATACTATGTTTTGCATATGTGATATTTATTTGTTAGTCTATTGGGTTGTCGGAAAGTCATGATACATTTTTGCAATAAAAAACAGAAAAAATACATCATGACTTTTCCGACAACCCAATACATTTTCTCCCCATGCGCATTCATTCTCTTTCTCCATCTCTGTCTCTGTTTGTCTCTTTTTTTTTTGTGAAATAGAAAAATGAAAGTCTAACCCATGCTCAGCTCTATCTTGAATATGAATTAAACTTTCATTTTTCTACCACTACAAAAAGCATTGAGAATGGAAGAAGCTTAGACCAGACTGATGAAAGTATAGCATTTCTACATTCACTCATTTATACTGTAGCGTAGACAAGGCTTGGCATCCTCAGAGCTAAGGTCTCATAGCACTCTGTTGTGATTCTCCACAAGCAATAGTGACTTTCACGTCATTAAATGGGGTTTTCTGTCCTCAGGCCAAGCTAGATGGCAGATGGCTTTTATGTAATTCCTAGGAAGCTGGCAGGAGGTGACGCACATACAGAAATGCCTCTTATGTGCCCATTCACTATCACATTCGAGTCGGATAAGAAAGCTTTCCTGCCGAAGGTGGTGATATGGGACAGAATCAGAATCGCTATTGGGAGGGACCGCTTCAGGTACATGTGAAGGAAGGATATGGCTGGGTGTTGGGTGGTACTCATACCAGCTGATTTTCTGGTAAATGCCCAGTGGGACCAACACAAGCTAGCGTAGTAAGTGAACCCCCAGGGAAGGCCAGACCGGTGGACAGAGGGACATCCTTCATTCCATGGCTTTGTGTTCTGGTTTCTCATGAGGCTATGTTCTATCTGTTGTCTTCCCCACTGAGGTTTTTAAAGGGGACAAAACAAAACAATGAAAAAACACCCAAGGTGGAGCATATATAGAATTTTACTATTGGGTCGTCGGAAAAGTCATGATGTATTTTGTCTATGTTTTTCAAAGGTCATTTATTTATATAAAGAACAAAGATCAATCAATGATGTATTGCCCGCTTTGTTCGATAACCTTTGCCATCTTTCAGCGAGCTTCATAATCCCTCGTTCATAGAAGGACCTGTCTTTATTTGCGAAAAAGTGAAAAAGGTGTTAATTTACAGCCTCATCTGAATTGAACGTTATACCACACAAGGAGTTTTGAAGAGAGCGAAACAAGTGGAAGTCTGATGGCGCAAGGTCAGGTGAGTATGGTGGGTGTGGCAACACATCCCATCCAAGCTCCAATAATTTTTGATGGGTGATCAAACTTGTGTGTGGTCTTGCGTTGTTGTGATGGAATATAACTCTTTTACAATTAACAAGCTCTTGACATCTCTGGAAGATGGATTCATTCAAACTGTCCAATTGCCAACAGTACACATTCGAATTTATTGTTTGGTTCCTTGGTAGGAGCTTAAAAAAGACACCTTTAAAATCCCACCGCACTGAGAGCATAACCTTCCTCTGATGAATGTCTGCTTTCGATGTCGTTTGAGGTGAATCATCACATCAGGACCAAGACCATTTGCACACCACATTGTTGTAAACAATCCACTTCTCATCACCAGTTATCATTCACTTCATAAAAGGATCATTTCCTCATGTTTAATGAGCATATTGCAGATGTTTATACACACTGTCAAATGAACTTCTTTGAGTTTATGCGGAACCCAAATATCGAGCTTGCTATGTATCCCAGCTTCTTCAGGTGATCTTGAACACTTGAATGATGGATGTTCAATATTTCTGCAATCTCTCGTGTCATGTAACATGGGTTTGACTCGATCATTGCCTTTATTCTGTCGTCATCAACCTCGGTGGGCCTCCCTGACCAAAGAGCATTGTTGAGATCAAAATCACCAGCACGGAATTTCATGAACCATCGTTGGCACTGACGTTCTTGTAGAGCATTGTCACTGTAAATTTTATGCACCTTTTCACAAGCTTGATGTGCGTTCTTCCCTTTATGGAAGTAAAACAGTAAAATATGGCAAAAATGCACAGTTCGGTCTTCCATCTTCAACTTACTGTAAAATCTCCAAAACTCAACCAAATCGCTCAATTGTTTTTTAGAATGAAGCTAGAACTATTAGCTGTCAAATGACATAGCAATAACATAGATGTGAATGACTCTAGTACTTCCACAAATGAAGTAGTGCTATCTGTTGCAAACATGAGTCATGACTTTTCCAAAGACCCAATAAAAACTAACTGACCAACATGAGCAAGGGTGGAAACCTGGATTCAACAAGGTAATCAACAAAAGACGCAACATTTTTCACTCCCTTATCACTCCACACATGATGTTGGTTGCTGGCTTCCCCTGTGTTAGAGCATCAATTCATTATTTTCAGGGACTGTATGATTATATCCAATCACAGCACAGCATATTTCCAGTAGTACTTTTTCTCTTCAAATCCATTTAAAAATTTTATATGAATTCTGAATGTCTTCAGGCAGCTCTGAGACTTGTCTGAACTCTTCTACTAGACTTTTTTTTTTCTCTTAACTTTGGAGTTTTCTTGATGTGGTAAATTTCTGAAAGAGCTAGAAGCATTCCTTCAGCAGCCTTTTGATATGGTCTGCTACTGTCAATCAAGTTTTCAGAAAATTCAGAATCTTAATTCTGTAGCAAATCTATAGCAAACTTTATTCCAGGGTTAAGCAGTGCAATCATTATTTCTCCCAACCTGATTTTTATGTGAGTTGTTTAAAGAACGTAAAATTGATTTTTTATGCAGTGTTGGTAAGAAAGAAACTCCCTATGGATCTAAGTAAAAAATAAAAAAATGTTTTCACCTTTTTGGTTTGTTTGTTTGTTTTAGTGCAGCATGAAGAGTCTATCTTCCAAAGTTAAAAGTGAGTTTGTGTGATTTACCTAAATGAGGATTTTGTTATCATCGCAGGCTAATTGTATTGGGTTGTCGGAAAAGTTGTAACGCATTTTTTATGTTCTTTTTTTGTTTCTGTTTTTTGTTTTGTTTTTTGTTTTTTTAGCTGAGCCATCCTGCCACCTGTTGGCAGCTCAGCGGCTGGGAATTGAACCGGTGACCCTGTTGCTCAGAACTTGCACTCTTGAGTGAGCTCTTAACCAACTGAGCCACTCAGCCGGCCCTTATGTTTATGTTTTTCGTTGCAAAAATGCGTCATGAGTTTTCTGACAACCCAACAATTTACTTTTATAATTTGTTTAATGTAATGGCTCCTGAAAAAGCTAATGTACCATAGAAATGGCCCTGCTTGCATTTCTTAGAGATGTGATACTGTCCTTAGGGCTCCTGAGAGAAATTTGGGAACACCCAAACCAGGAATCATATAACGAGCCAGAAAAACATGTTCATTGACCTATGAACCTGTAGGCTGTGGTGCAAACAGTGGCGTTTGGGCCACTCGTAAGGCTGAAACAAGGCGTGCTGCGTATGACATTTTCCCAGAAGGTAGAGAGGTAGCTGAGGGAGGTGAGCTTGCACGGTTAAAAATGAAAAAGGCACAGAGCCATTCTGGAGTCTGACGGGGGCCTGGATCCCGCTCTTCACATACAAGCTGCTTGGCCTGGGAAAATGAGAGTTTCGATCCTAGCACCCTTTCATCAAATGACACATTCTTCATGATAGTGCTGTGAAGAACGATTGAAGTGACCCATGGAAGCACCACATCAGGTCATCAACTTAAAGCAAATAGTAGGTCTTCAGAAATGTCACTTCCTTTTATCTCTACCCTTTCCTGATAAACGCTTCCATAGTAGCAGGAGGAAAACCAGCACCCCCAAGGCACATTTGGTAATGGTCCAGTGGTCTAGTGAACGGGGTGCTTTACATAACTCTCATCAAAGGATACTACTAGCCAATTCTAATTACAGTGAATATTTATTGAGTGATGGGCACTTAATGTTTCCTAGGTTCTGTGCTAAGCATGGAAGATCTCATTTAATCTATTCAACAACTCACCGCTGATTATTATTATAATCGTTGATTATCGCACTAATGTTTTTAGCAACTCATTGAATTAGGTATTATTGTTTTATTCATTCTACAGATGAGGAAACTGAGGCACAGAGAGGTTGTGTAAATTGAGCAGAATTTTAAAAACGGAAATGTAACTTAGTTTAAAAAAGTAATATGGGGTATTCCTTTGCAAGAGGACTATATGATTTTGGGATTACATGCTCATAGTAACAAATCCATTTAACTTTAAAGGCACATATTGAAAACATTAATAAAGTATAACACAAGTCTGTGAAGAAAAGAAAGACCATTTTCCGTGTTCCTCTCACATTTCAGTATGCCTTATGAACAGAGGCACTGATTGCCTTCGCTTTGTACTGTCTTTTCAAAGATGTCTATAGAAAAAGCAGCTTTATAAGGCAGAGGCAGTGTCTTCCTTCAGAGCCAAGGGCAGGTTTGCTTATTTTCCAGTATAAAAAAAGACCATGTGTACCTCCAGGGCAAAGGGCATGCAGGCTTACTGCCCATTATAAAAGATTAGGGTTCCCTAAGATTAGGGTTCCTCTCCTGTAAAGGAGCTCATCGCATATGCGGGCATCAATTATCTGGAACTCTTCACATCACCCTGTGGGAACTGGGACTTGGAGAACCAGCTCAAATGTGGATGCTCTGGCTACTGCTATTGCTGTGAGTAAGAAGGTCCCTCTGTCAGCATCCATGAAACTGGGGCAGGCTGACTGGTTCGCTTGCAAGCAGGGCGAAATCTCAGACCTTTCATAATTCTTAACAAGGAGCAAAGGGAAATTGTATACATCCCCAGACAGCAAACGATCCAGTTTATTTAAGGTATCATCTATAGCAACTGCGCACAGATGTATGTGGGAAAGATAGTCAGCCCCCCAAGCTGTGTTCTGTGGTGGACCAGAGAGCCTTGGGACAGAGACATGGGTGTGCAAATGCAAAAAAAAAAATGAGATAGCAGAGGAGACGTATTGCTGCAAGCCTGGGGAACTAATGAATATACATGACTGTAAACAGCTTTCGAAGACAGGTACACTGCGTTGCACATGATTTATAGGTGCTCCTGGCTGGAAAATGAGCATCGGTACTAGAGTCACAAAAGCTGTTCAATTCTTTGGAGGCTCAATGCTACCGGAAACTGTTTCACATCTCTATTGTCAGGAAGCCATTAGGCTGGTTTGTAACTGTATGCAAGTATTTATATGGCAAATTGAGTGGAAAAAGAAGGGTTAATTTACTGTGAGGTATAATTCAAAGTTAATAAATTGTAACAAGCATCAGTAAGTAAAGAAACAGTAGGTTAATGGGGATACAGCAAAGAAGCTTTTTCCCCCCCTTTAAATGTACTTAATTAACACAATTCATCCTCTGGGGGCAGGAAGTAATGAGACCATAACAGCCCTTTCCTCTGGATCTTGCTAAGTCAGTTTAAAAGCAACAAATGACTGCACATGTAACAAATCCCTCCTTTTACATGTGAAAGCTCTTGTGCATGTATTTTAATTTAGAAATAAGTGAATTTATTTATGTAACACTAACCAGCACATTTTATAACTCAGTATTCTTTAACATTTGCAGATACCACACATACACTCTACCGCTTACATCATATGCATCATTTTAAAATTCTTTGTGCACGTGGCAATGCTGTGCACTGGGAATGATGGGTGCATATGTGCAAAAACGCTTCCATATGATGCAGTCTAATGTGTAGGCGTTAAAAGGAAACCAACATGTGAGTGCCCACTGCATGCCCAGCAGACCTCGTTTAGACTTCATGCGTCAGGTGTTGTCATCACCCCTATTCTAAAGATGAGGAGAACAGGCTTCCAAAGCTTAGGTAACTTGTTCGGGTCCCACGGCTCATGTGGGTCTGAGATTTGGGCTCAAGTTTTCTCAAGTCCAAAGCTCATTACTGTCTCCCTTTACATCTGTTCCTTGTGCAGTAGAGAAAGATAGGTTCTGGGAAGATTATTTTCTTCATGAGCCTGGACTCATCTTTGGTTTTCCAAAGGGGTCCCTTTTTTTTTTCTTTTTTTTTGGGGGGCAATAAAATGAATTCAGTTAATCTTCTACCTTAGAGCAAAATAATTCATGTCATTAGTCATTCATATGGTTTCATGGAAAGCACGAGTCACTCATCGGACTTTAGATATTGGGTTGTCAGAAAAGTCATGATGTATTTTTTCTATGTTTTTCATTGCAAAAAATGCGTCATGACTTTTCCGACAACCCAATAATTAACCCAACAGAGAGCCTATGTATATTGCTCTGTGGTAGGGATAGTGAAGGACATGTACACCCCACGATATAATGCACATGTTCTGTATTCTGATGGAAAAGCATGCATGTAAAATGGAGGAGAGTTTGTGACCCAGAACTTCAAATGAGACTTTCATAAATTAATTTAGGAAGAGGACGTGCCTTAAAAACAGCAAATGAGATAAGGAATCCACTCAGACTCTCAGTCATGTCTGTGACATTTTAATCTATCTGAACTGTGACCTCGATGGTGAGGTGCCCAGGGCTGGCTCGCTTCCGTTCTCATCTCCACTGTGTTTTCCCAGGCGATTTGATCCTGGGCCAGGTTTTTCAGTACCTTTGATACACTAATGAGTTCCCAATTTATATTTTTCCATTTGACTTCTCCCTGACCTCTAGACCTGCAGACCCAACTGCCTGCACATATCCACATGGATATCTAAATGACATCATAAACTTACCAAGTCTGCAAGAGAATACTTGGTTCCCCCCTTATTATAACTAAGCATAAGACAGGCACGGGCCTACATACTTTACATGTATGGAATCATGTCATCCTCAGGCACATCTATGAGATAGGTGCTCCGATAATTCTCACTTTACATAAAAGGGAACTGAGGCACAGAGACTAAGAAACGTGGCTATGGCTAGTAAGTGACAAAGAAGGGAAACCAGCTCCATCTATGTCCACAATGTCTGCGCTCACTGCCACTGCAGGAAGCCCTTCTCCCATCTGCACTGCCCCACTCAGCACCCCATTCAGGCTGCAATCTGAGGCGCTGTCCTCGGCTGTGCCCTTTGTCGAAGCTCCCACATGCCCCCCATTAGCAGTTCCGTCAGCTCCATTTCTGAAACATAGCTCAGACCTGCCATCCCCTCACCATCTCCCTCACCACCATCATTCCTCTCCTGGTCTGCAGTGGCCACTGTCAATCATTTTTCTACACAGTCCATTCTCCATATGACCACCAGTAAGATTGCTTTAAACACCTAAGCCAGACCTTTTCACTACTAAAGACCTCCAGCGGCCACTCCCAGAAGTTTGAATACAACCCAGAGTCCTCTCCATGGCCAAACACCCCTCCCAGCCCGGTCCGCGCCCGCTTTTCTGAACTCATCTCACCCCCGGCTCCTTCGTGTCCCCTGTGCTCCATCACCCTGCCCTCTGTGACCACCCTGAGCTAGTTCTGTGAAGTCCCTTTCCACGGAGCTGTCACCCCATGTCTTTGCCTTCACTGCAGGCTCATCTCTTCCTCAGGTCTCAGCTCGGTGTTCCCTCCGAGCGGGTCTCCCTGCCCAGCCTCTCAAGTTGCCACTCCCCTCTGGCCCCCAGCACCTCCCACTCCTGATGTCACGGAACCTGCGTTATTTTGTTCATAGTTTTCTTCTCTCTCGCTGGGGTTATTTTATTTGTCCTTTTGTGTATGTGTTTATTGTCTGTTTCTTCTCATCAGGGAGGTGAGCTGTGTGCAGGCAGCAAGCATGTCTGCCTGGGCCACCACTGTACCACCAGCTCCTAAAGAAAGCCTGGCACGTAGTGGACACCAAGGGACAGTGTGGGAGTGGGTGACTAAACATGGCCCCAGTTTCTTCTAGCTGACTTTGTATCTCTGAAGTATTTACAAGAACTAATTCTAATTATTTTAGAATTACTTCCAAAGGGCTGCTCAAATATTCTCTCCCAGTGCATGATGCACTCATAATAATAATAAAAAATAGCTTCAAATCACTGAGGGCCCACTGGAGTTAAGTGTTTGCTATACACTGTCATCCTCGCAGGAGACATCTGTGCTGTGAAGGAGTTACTGGTCTCATGTTAAAGATGGAAACTGGTGGTGAGACCGTAGATACAGGGCTACTCAGCTAGAAAGCCGCGGAGCGGAGGTCTGCACCTAGGTTGCTCTGACTTAGCTCCCAAGCTCTTCTCAGCAGGAATATTATCTTCAGCTCTGCAGCTGGCAAGGAAAAGTAATGAGTCAGAAAGAGCCTGATACGGGCCTTTTCAGTCTATACAGACATGCAAGCCAACGGATTGAAAATGGCTGAGCTCTACACGAGGCTGAGGGGGAATAGAGTGACCATGGGCTTCTTAAGCGCTAGGGGCTGGGAAATGCGTCTCAGGTTAAAAGCAAGCTTAAGGAATGTAATACAGTAACCGATGGCAGAGGGTAATTATAGAAATACCTTAAAATACTCTAAATAAGTCATGTTATAGATGGACAGCGTTACTGGGGACAGCTGACTGCTTTGTAATTAATTAGATCCCTCACCTGAAGAGGCTGCTCTCTGGGGAGCTGACCACACCCTGACACGCCCTCCTGAGAGCTGTCAGGAAAGCTCCCACATGGATGGGCGATGGGGTTCTACCTCTTGGAATGGGGCGCTCTGCTCACCCTACTTCACCATGTAATTACTCGGTTCCGATCAGTGGGCGCTGGGCTTTCCTTCGGGAGGTTTTAGAGAACCTCATGTAGTTAGAACTCTGAGAAACCTAAGAGGTGATTAAATCCCATTCGCTCATCCCAGAAAAGGAAAGTAGAACCCAGAGGGAATTATTTGTAATCCGTCAAGGGCTCTCACTCGTAGGCTCCCCGTGTGCCCACAATGGCCCCTGACGAGGGTGGAGCAGCTGTTTCCATGAGCATCTTTACCTGGGAGGAAACCTCGTCAGGGCTGTGACTTGTATTTTCTGAAGGAGCTTGTGTCCACGTCCCCCCTCTGTGATACCAATGAGGTTCTTTCAATTAAATATGTAAGAACTTTCATGAGGTTTTCTTGGAATATGACTATGTAAAGCTTATATACCAGCTAACGAACACTGTTCTATTTATAGAATATGAAATGAAAGGAAAACAGACCACTGGAGAGGCATGTGAATGTAAGGAACCTAAATCTCCCTTAACTACACAAATGGGTGGAAGTGGTTTCCAGCAGATGAGGTGGAGGCTGTCGCTTCCACGTGGGACTTGTCTCTTCCTCTGTGGAGTGGTGACATCACACAGCTCAGTGAGGCTAGTGACAGTGGCCTCATATCAGATCGGACGTGACAAAGATGGAGAAAGTGTTTCCTCTTGTCCCTTCACTCCCTTTAAATGCTTATTGCATTTCTAGAGAAGGTCAGAAATTATGCAAAAATCTTTTGAATAGTAACCTAAACAAATTTTTCTAAAGCAAACCCACTCTATATAGTTCACATGCTTTCATTATAATGTCTTAACTCTCTTCAGAATATTGTCAGGTATTTTTTTTTAAAGTTACACACAATCTGTGAGAGGTACTTTCCAGTGTATCAGAAGTCAAGTCTGGCAGGATGCGAGTAGTAACTGCCCTGATGATGTTTGAGGGTGCAGCTGGGAGGCAGTGTGGGGTCGGGGCGGTGGAGCTCAGCTCTGGGAGCCAGGTAGACCTGGACTGCCCCTTTCCAATCATAACATCTCAGGCAAGATAGTCACAGGCTGAGAATAACAGTTCTTTTGTTTGGTTTTTGTTTTTATAAAATGATTGTACTTATAGTCATTGTTTTATAGGATTTCTGTGAGAAAGATGATAATGAATATAAAATATTTAAAACAATATATGCACTCAAAAACTGTAACCTATTTTGGGACTAGCTAAGTACCCCAAAGACATCATTATAAAATAATTACATCTTTTATGGGCCTAACCATATAAGCACAGAAATACAAAAGAAGATCTTTTTATATTTTGATTTACTTCCTAGAATTATGGAATGTTAGGGAAAAAATCAACTCTCGATCCAGAGAAGGACATAACCCAGTAACTGGCAAATAGTAACTGGTTTTTACTTCCTTTACACAAAAAAGTGTTTCATTATTCATCAAGGTAGCCCTTGGAATCCTCATCACAGCAGTTGGGCAGAGTAGGTGTTAATAATTTCCTGAATGGAGTTGAACATCTTTAGAACCAGAATCTTTGCTCTGAGTCTCCCTCTCCTGTTAGCCCAGGGCGTGAAATGTGCTGTGTCGGTGAGCCTTGGTTCCCTCTATGGTGGCCCTGCTGTTTGTCAAGCATTGATCGGATCTTACAAAAAACGGCAATTAGTCTCCAAATGTTTTGTTTCTCTGTTCCTGTGGCGTCCCGTGGCAGTGCTTTGTCTCCTTAAGTGATTTACAACTCATTGCATAGAAAGTCACTGCATAACAAATGACTCCTTAATATAATAGTAACAAAGGAACATTGCAGCTCACTGCATCACAACAAACTTAATCAGAAGTATTCAGTGTAAATAGGCTATAGATATGATATAGTTTTCCCCCATGTTCCCCATGTTCAATTATTGCCATAAACTATTTCCAGGAAATAACTACCCTGAAATAACTGTATAGTTGTTAGCACACTTGTGGCTATTAGAGTTGGATAATAATATTGAGAGTGATATATTTTCCTGTATATTATGTCACTGTATATTATATCAAATTTAGAAATAAGCATTCCACCAAACTACAAAAGAAAGAAGCAGTTCATATACAGTCATAAGAACAGTCCCAAACTGCCTAACTTTTTGACAATTATACAGTAGAGACCCACAGGATTCTGACATAGTCTACTGTCACAAATGTTTAGGTGACTTCCCGGAAGCCCAGCTCCATAGCATAAGCAGCAATGGTTGTACATGAGGGATCTGTCCAGTAAGCATCGTGAACCAAAAAGAACTGTCTTTCAAGTACAAAGGTGAATACAGTCCATGAGATCGGAGACAGCGCACTACAGATACACGCTCATTACAGGAACGTGTAAAGGGTGTGCTTCAGGAAGAGTGCGGCTCCTTCTTTCAGTCAGCAGGTGCTGCCCCACGCACGCTGCTCGGTGCCGGGTACCACAGTGACCAGCACACTCGAAAGCATCTCGCCCTCATGGAGTGTGCCTTTTAGTAGGCAAAGCCACAGACCAACAAAAACAAGAAAATAGATAAAGTGCATCTAGTAGCACGCTGCCAAACCTCTAACAACTGGCTCTTTGGGAAAACCGAAAAGCCTGGCTTTGTGGCATTTGCCAATCCCCATGGTGTAAATATTGTCCCCATGTCACCGAAGCTGGGGAGAGATGTAAGCAGGTGTAAGTTCATATGTATATATATGAACTTAAATAACATAGCTTCAAAACACACAAGGTAATAATTGACAGAAAATCAAGGAAATATTCACAGTCCACTACCAGAGCTGGAGAATTAAACACACCTCCTTTGGTAATAAGTAGTACACCCCATTCCTTCTCCTCCCACCCCAAAAAAGATCAAAATGGTATGAATATAGAAGATGTAAATAACACAGTTAACAAAGTTGAGCTAATAGGTATCCCTTGACTGGAAAATATATGTTCTTGTCAAGTACACAGGATATTGTATCCAGCCACAAAGTAACTGTAGCGAGTGTAAAGTACTGGCAGCAATAGGCACCTGCTTCCAGAGCATCATGCAATGAAAGTGGGTATTATAATAGCAAAGAAAAGCAAGAACCCTCAAAAATGATGAAAAGGAATTAGGGAAACATGGGTTTAGGTAAAACAGACGCATCGGTGGTATGCACAGGCCTTGGCTTCTGTTCAGAGCTCTGTAAATAATGAACTATCTGGAGAAACTTCTGTTTCCTTTCAGTTTTTCTTTATGTCAGAATAATTGATTGCCTTTCTTCCCAAACATCCAGCATGCTAAGTTCTTTTTCAATGACGTTAGGAAGCCCCTGGCTTTCCCTTAGCTGGGGTAGTGAGTATCCTTAGGCGGGGTGGTGAGGCCACAGAGCTCACCTTTCCACTTCCAGCCCAGGGCACCAACCTCAGCACCATCAGTGGCCCGGAGCCTGTCTCTGCCTGAGAGCACTTACTTCTCCAGCTCTATGGCTTCCTGCTTCTATTCCCAGCACTTTCTTGTAGGCGTGCGGGACGGATCTCCAGTTAGAGAGGGAAATAATGATACAGTCCCTCAAGTCCCTCTCTTATTTGTGCAGCCACTGAAAACAATGTCCGTTTTGAAAGGAGTAATCCACAAACAGCCAAGTTAAGGCACAGTGGAGTATAAGGAAATCATGGGAACGTTTTGGGGGCGGTGGGGGCCAGGGGCAAGGGGAGGCATTGCGGGGTACCTCCCATCACACTAGAGGCACCCCTTAGTATGCGCAGAGACAGCCTGGCTGGTTCCGCGTTGTCCCGTGGGTGTTAGAGTTGGCAAAGCTCTAGACAATGCATGCCGTTACAGAGAGGAGAGGAGCAGGAGGAAGAGTGACGCGTGGGCCTGGGAGCTGCTGAGTGTGTATGCAAGTTCATTAAGACCCCACACCCACCTCCACCAGTCTCCTCCGTGCCCTCCCCACGTGTCCTCGGGGTGAAAGCTTAGAAGAAACGGTCTAAGACTAAAGGTGTAGTGGGTCTGGGGCCAGGAGTGAATTCCTTCTTCTCAGAGAGAATTTGAATTGTTAATTTTCATTCAGTCATGCTGTGCTCTCATGTGTAACTTTCACATGTTTTAGTGAAAGAAACATTTATTTGTAAACATCATGTTCCCTCCCCTAAGCACTTTGTGGACCCTTAGTCTCAGGAAGTTTGAGCAGGCCCCAGAACATAAGGAGCCAGAATTTTCTAATGTCACCAAACTAGTCCACGGTGAACTTGAGACAAGTCTTGTCCACATAGTTCAATAAAACACACCTTTTTTTTCCCGACCTCATTTAACTGAAATCAGTAGTGTCACTTTTGAATATTTTAATTGTCTAAGCTATGTTCTTTAGTTCTTTAAGGACTACGGTTTGTCACTTGTAAATGACACAACTAATGAGGACAACACCTCAAGCCTTTCATTATTTTTTTCTTCCTCACGAAGAGTCATGTACGGTATTTTGTGCCATGTCACAGTTTCTTTTGTAGCTTTGGGGCTCTTTAAAATGTGCTCATATCCAACAGCTAGGTAGGCAAAAACCGATACTGCATTGCTAATTCCAATTTTCCACTTAAATAAGGAAACTCATTTTTTGTTTGTTTCACATAAAGAAAAAATAACACTTTTGCAGTGATTAGCATAGTAGTTAAAATTTATGTTTTGTGCGCCGTTTTTCTATGTTTGCTAGTGACATTTCTGTTACCTTTAACTGTCACACATTCTTGTCAATTTTCCTTACCTCAAATAAGGAAAATATAACGTGTTCATAAGTGGTAATAATTAAATAAAAAAATGATTGAAATATTGCTGTGAATTATGTACTATGAATCAACTTTTCTTGACCTCATGCTGTCTGCTCTTTCTTCCTGGGATAAAATCACTCCCTTATTTTAGTTACTTAGGGGACCCTCTTACCCTACTTGCCTGAACTCCGAGTTTCAGCACTGAATGCCCCCAGGGCAGAGCGTGAGGGTGGATCACCCCAACTCCAGTCCCTCCAGCTTTCCTCCTGTCCTTTCATAACAGAACTTCTCCTCCTGTACCTCCCCTCCTCCTCCACGTCTTAGCCCCCAGGTTCCCTGAGCGTCCTGTACCTGTGCCTCTGTCCCCACCATTCCGTGTATGTGGGCCCTGCAGGACTCCCCAGTGACCTGTGTCTTTCTCCAGGCGGGTCTTGCCTGTCCTCACCTGGGTGGGCCCTGCTCTTGGGTTTCTGGTCACACCCTCTCTGGAGCACCTTACTCTCCAGACTTTGGGACCATCCTGGCTTCCTGGCATCTGTTCCTTTTGATGCCTACTCATGGGATTCTCGCCCTCCACTATTTTCTGGAAGAGATTTTCCTCAAGGTTCTACAGTGTGATCATCTTCCTTTATCGCTCTACAAACCCCTCTCCTGGCTTTGAAAGATATCACATACTGTCATGCTTTGAACCATTCCCTACATAGAATGATGACTTTGAAATCTATTCTTGCTACTCAGGCTTCTCTTCCAAGCCACGACCTGTTAAGAATATCCGTACTGGTATGTCCCAGACACACCTCAATAAAACTGAAGTTTTTAATGTGGCCTGTAATGACCTTCACTATGATCTTCTTTCTTTGCCATTGGAAGAATCAGCAATCACTCACCTGTGCTAAAAATCGTAATGTCACCCTTGATTATATTCTCTTTCACCTTGATTGATCCATCACTAAATTGTTCAGTTTTACCTCCTAAACAGTTCTTAAATTGGTCCTTCCTTCTACATTCTTATTCACATTTCCTAGTTTCAAGAAATTGCCTTCTTTTCTCTGAACATCACAGCCACAGCCTCCCAAATGATCTTATCTCTCTGGTCTCGCCTTCAGAATCAGTCCTCCTTAGTAGGACTTACTAGTTTCCGGAATGTAGTACACAGTGTACCCTTTCCCACAGCTTTACTCCGGAAAACCATGTAGCCCCTCTACTGTGTGCTTCCCGCATTGCAAGCTATTTGCTGACTTATCTCACCCCCACCCCAAGACTGTCACTAAGCAGGAGCCATGTTTATTTGTCTTTGTATCTCTAGTGCTGACCTCCGTGCCTGGCATGTGATGCGGCCACATCCAGTCCTGAGCAGGCAGAGTCTCCACTTCCAGGCTTCCCTAAGCGGCCGCGCCTTGCCTGCACCCTCCCTTCTGAAGGGATGAGACCATGGTTTACGATGCCATCCACGTACCGCCAACAATGCTTCACATGTAGTGTAGGCTGAATAGCTGCTTACAGAATGAGTGAATGAATGGGTGAATGAATGAACGGATGAATCAGTGAATATGTGTAGACTCTCAGGGCAGCTGACTACAATGGATTAGTGTTTTGAGAAACAATCACAGAAACAATTTAGAAGTAATTTTAAGACCCAAATATTTCAACACATACTTGTTTTTAAGCCTTTAGGTTGGTTAGAAAATATATTCCCATTTAAATGTGAGCAAGTCATAGAATATTTTACACATGCTAAATTCATATTGAATGTATTCAGCAGGCTTTTTTATACCCCTTAAAAATGGCTTAAACTTAAGGACAAAAGGCATTTTTGCATGTTGTCTAATTTTAGAGACTATAGTAGACTTTGCTTAAAAAACTCAGAGATTTATCTAGCATATTTTTAAATGTCATAACAATATATTTTGGCAGTTTTAAACAATTTTACTTTAAAATAAAAACCTTAAAAACATGTTTTATCATAATATTTGGAAATAAAAAAACTGGGAAGAGAATGATGTATTATTTGGAATTTTCAATCATATAATAAATATTTAAACTACCAGCTTGGTTTTAATTTAGCCACATATTCAAAAGTATGTTTCAGGAGACATAATGAAAACTTAAACACAACTTCTTTATTAATTAATTTCTATTAAGATACAAGGAAGAGTCTAAAATATTGCCAAGAATATGAAGATTTTTTTTTCAGTCTTCGCACTGTCTAGCAGTGGTTCTCAACCTGTGGGTCGCGACCCCTTTGGGGGTCGAACGACTCTTTCACAGGGGTCACCAGGTACTCGTATGTGGGTGTATCTGCATGTGGGCCTGGAGACGGATAGAGGAGTGGTGTCTCGGTTCCTAAGACCATCGAAAATATGTGTTTTCCAATGGTCTTAGGTGACCCCTGTGAAAGGTTGAGAACCGCTGGTCTATGGGAACATTTAATGGCCCTTCTGGCATTGTAGCTCATCTAACTAATGTGACGACCACAGCCATTATTTGTCAGGTGCTCAGTGTCTGGAGAAAAGAATACAGTTCTGAAGATTTTTTTCCATCCAGTTTAGTTCTTCATATTTTTTTTTATCAAAAGGTCAAAGCTATACAGAATAAAGATTATGTATCAAAACTCTCTCCTTTCACTTTTATGTGAAATCAATGTGTAGTAAAACAGAGACAAAATCCTATGGCATATTGAATAGGAAACAAAGATAAATATAGATCATTTTAATTTTAAATTTCATTAATAGTAAACAACCAATTGTTTATGCAACACTGTCCATTCACAATAATAACCAACTATTTTCAAATACAATAATACTTTGGTTTGTGAGCATAATTCGTTCTGGAAACAAACTACTTGTATTGCAAGACATTGCTCGTTTACCACGTTAAAGTGTATTAGAAATGCTTGCTCGTCTTGCAGAACACTCCCAAACCACGTTACTCACAATCCAAGGTTTTACTGTAATTGTTTTCTATTTAAGGACAGCAGTTTTACACAATAAAAAATCCAATACAATTTAAATGCAGCTTGATAGGCTTCATATATGTTTGGGCTTCAGAAACGTTTGATGAATTCTGAAAGTTAATTTAAATCCATTTAACACAGACAACAGTTTGGTGGTTACCAGAGGGTAACAGGGGAGGGGGTGGTAGAAGAGGGTAAAGGGGGTCAAATACATGGTGCTGGAAGGAGAACTGACTCTGGCCGGTGAGCACACAATGTGATGTATAGAAGATGTATTACAGAATTGTACACTTGAAACCTATGTAATTTTACTAACCATTGTCACCCCAGTAAATGTAATTTAAAAATCCTATGTTTATATGTGAACAAGTATACTTGTATTCATAGGTCTTCATATTTAGTAGTGCTAATTTCCATAATTTCAAAAAAATCTAATAAGGGAAAATGGGTTGCACATTTGGCTTCCAAAAATATCTGAACTTGCTCCTTGTAAGTTCTTTAATTCTTGAAATTTTGTGGGAGTATTTATTGTAATGAAAAACAAATTCACTTGGATTTCACACTTAAATAGATTAAAGTCTTAGATTAGTAATAGATTTCTAAGGTCGATAGGCTCTGGAAAGTCATCAAACAAAATGGTTTCTACTCTAGTTTTAAACACACGTGGAAAACCATTTGAGGATCCTGCCACACTCAAGCAGTCCTTTAGTATCACCCTCATTTTCCTTGATTCAGAGAGAACTACGTTCTCTACTTAGCTGTTCTCGGGCTGAGATTGGGAGGCCAGCCCAGCCCAGTTTGCAGCAGCTTCGCTGAAATGACCCGAGTCCCGCGTCCTGGGACTGGAGCAGCTGGTAAACCCCCGCGAGGTGACCTAGGCCTGGAGACTTGGAGGTCACAGAGCCTTACCTTCACGTCCTGGACGTTCATCCGCGTCCCCTCCTTCCCCACGAAGATGTCGTCGATGTCCACGAGGACGTGCCTGTCCAAGGACAAGGTCAGCCTGTCCCCCGACAGGAAGGACACGGCGTCGATGAAGATGAGCTTGTGCAGCCAGAAGTTCAGGTTGTTGCCGAAGAGCACGCGCTGGATGCCGTCGTGCAGCCCCAGGTCGTGGACGACCGTGGCGTAAAAAGCACCTTTGGAGAGCGGGGGGAGGTTTTCTGGGGCCTTCACTTTGGCAAATATCACTGGCTGGTAGGCAGAGTGGTTAATCTGAAAAACCGTCCAGTCAGCTCCAGGTAAAGAGCCTTTTTCGAGCTTGGAAGATTTGGTCACGTGGAGCAGTGGAGAATGGGGATTAATGCAACAGTCCTTCACTGCCAGGTTCCCATGTGCGGAAAAGGGGAACCCTCTCCCCGGGAAGCTCTGGGTGCTCCTGTCCCCCGCTCTGTGGAACCCAATGACGCCCACGCTGTATTCCACACAGTATTTATCTAAGAGGCTTCGATTCCAAGAGTCCATATTGATGTACTTTAAAATGTTCTCATAAATGATGAGGATGTATTTGCCCTTCGTTTTTTCCGTCAGTGCTGGGAGATCGCCCTTTCCGGCAGCGATTTCCGTGTGGTACTGGAAGCGGCTGGACTCCAGGATGGTGACGATGTCCTGCCCGAGCGGTGAGTACTGGCTCTCCACGAACACCAGGACCGTGGGGTCTGCGCTCGAGGCCCGGGGAAGCCGCCTGGTGTCCGCGGCCGTCGGCCTCCGCGGCGGGTGCTGCACGTCCCCGCAGGCCCCCGCTGCAGCCCCCTCTGACAGGTCGCTGTCCTGCCTGTAGCCCGTGTACAGGTAATAAGCGGAGAGGACGATGCTCACCGTGCAGAACGTGGCGAGCAGGACAACCGTCCTCTGGAAGTGTCTGCGGAGCTTCCTGACAAAACTCATGTTGCGCTCTCCTCGGACTGGTCCAGTAGAAGCACCATCAAAAAGGAAAGGAGAAGAGAAAAGATGGGGTGCGGCTACTGCTCCAGTCTCAGCTCGTGGTTCATGTCACCATCGCAGCGCATTTGTTTCGCTTGATCAGGATGCACAGGAAATACTGTCTGAAAAGAAAAAAGAGAGTAGAGTGTTAACCCTTCAGTCCGCAGCATGAGAGTGAGCGAGTTTTCATCCTGTTCAGGGGCACGCACGATGCACGATGCCCAGTCCGCAGACAAAGCCATGTACACTGGGAAAGCTCCCTTTCTCTCCCAAACCTGGAGGAGCGCATGGGCCAGAGGAGGAAAAGGTCTCAGGGGACACAGGCTCTCGTCCCTGACGGAGGAAGAGTGGCTGAGGAGGACTTGCCTTTCACTACCGAGCTCTGCTTCCAACTCTAGATAACATGGGCCTAAGAGCACAGAGTGGTCACCTGAGCCACACACTGTCACATCATGTAATGCCATCTCGGGCCATTTGTGTTTAGTTATATACGGGTATACTGAAAAACCATGAATGTTTGGACATACTTTATTAAATACTACTTTAAAAATTAAGACACTAGTTTTTATTTTTCCTGAAAATTTTTTACACAATGAATTTTAACATTCTATTCATATTTCAAATATATAAGATAAACAACCCTATCATATTTGCTTTCATGAGAATAACCCTTTCAAAAGGTCTCCGAACCCAAATGACCATTTTAGAGTTGTATATTTAGAGTTAGGTTTTTTAAATCAGGACAGTACTTTGGTGAGACGAACATGAGGGGTAAAATACTGTCCGAGGTGCCTTCAACTCTGGTGCGAGATTATGGAGGCATCACACATTCCTGCAGAGGGAGCATTTATCTAGAAACTCATTTGCTTTTTGGAAATGAGCTCAGTAATTATGGGAAAAATACATTGAAAATATAGCAGGTCCTTGAATAACATCATTTTGTTCAATATCGTTTTGTTATGTTGATGAGAAAACAATTTTGATTCCCTGCCAGGATCACTGTCTCTGTAGAGTTGGCATGGTCACCCCGTGTCTGTGGGTTTTCTCCAGGCCTCGGCTTCCTCCCACATCCCATAGGTGTGCAGTCAGGTGAATGGCGTGTCTACACTGTTCCTGCTCGAGTGAGTGTGGTGGGTGTGGTGGCCCTGATGGAAGGGCGTCCTGCCCAGGGTGGGTCCCCCCTGCGCCCTGAGCTGTTGGGAGAGGCTCCTGCCCTGAGACCCTGAAGTGGAATCAGAGGGTTGGAAACTCATTCCCTTACTTGTGTGTATTCATCTTTCTGAAATGTTTGTAGGGCTCACATTTATTTCAGCGTTTCATGTTAGAAGTGTTTGCGTCTTTATGTAGAAGTTTGGTGGTGTTTTTGTGACCAGAAATACTGTAGAAACTTAGCTTTTGTTTCTGTCAGTTAGCCTAGCGTAACATTGGCTTCATTTTGCAGTCCTGTGCTGCTTAATGATAGGAAAATGTTCTTAAAAATGTATCACTAGGTGATTCTGTCATCGTGCGAACATCATGGGGGCCACTTACACTAACCTGGATGGTGTAGCATACCCCCATAACCGTAGGGCCATACTCTTACTGGGCTGGCAGTGCAGGGGGGTTGTGCACACCAGTGTCACCACAAGCACCTGAGTGATGTGTTGCATGTGACCTGAGGATGGCTGTGACGTCACTAGGCAACAGGAACTTTCCAGCTCCATTGTAATTTATGGAACCACCATCACATAAGTGGTCCACCATTGGCCAAATGTCACAGGCGCTGCCTGAGTGCATGATGTGATGTTGCACTTAAAATCGCAGTTTCCGAGAACCTATCGATGATGCCAAGTAAGGACCTGCTGTATTTAAAAAATACATAATGGAGACTTAATGAAACATCATGTTATGCTATATTTTCAAATCCTTTTCAAGTTTTAATAACCTTTGAAAAAATTTAGTAACTTTTGAAAAATAACAAGAAAGATACATGGATGATTTTTAGAGCTTAAGATTATTAGCTTATGGTCCTGGCACTTTTGCAAGGCAATAGCATGGGATCTTTTTAAAAATTAGGGAAGGTCATGTCACAGCCCCGAAGGCGGCTGAGAGCCATCTGGGAAGACAGCAAGCCCTGGTGGAGAACACGTCGGATATTTTCCACAGGTCGGGGCTCCCTGCAGCTCTGTCTCTGACCAGCTGGGTCACTTTGGCCCCAGTAACTTCCAAGTAACATGATGAGGTCAGAATAAATGATCTCCAAGAACATTCTGCTCTCAAATTCTGTGATATCACCTATAAAATAAGCAATGAACAATATTTTTGAATAATGTATGTTTATCTTTATGAATAATATAATGTGGAGTATAACCACAGGATGTTTATAGGCTAAATATGCTATTTATCCTCTAAATTATATATTGTAGTCTATTCATTTAAATATTTAGGTATCTGTGTCATTCATTCAAATATTTATGAGGTAACTGTCTTTCTATATAAAATATAAATGTTAAGCAGAGTGAATTTCTTAAAAGTTCCAAAATTATAGAGACTAGATGACAAGATAGTGGCTAGATAACAAGCAGTGATGTGTGGGTTGTTGATTAGAGACAGGTGACTGCACGGGATGAGAGAAGAAGGCGGCACCACGATGGTCTGGGGAGGGGGCTTTGGACAAAGCATTGAAGGATGACTCATTTGAGTTGGCATCTGAGACAGCAAAACCTTATAGAGGCACGAGCGAGCACAATATTGGGGAACGGCTGCTCTGATGAAGAGTGAAAGAGTGAGGAATACTTAATAAAAACATTACACAGTGTGGGCTCCTCAGCTCTGGAGAGGTTTGACAGCACCAAAGTTCATGGCTGTGAAAGTCCATCAAGACCCATGACACTTTCCTGATTGGGGGAATAACATGAGAAGGGTGCGATTTTTCGGGAAGATGGATTAATGTGAGAGCAGCGTTAGAGAGTGGAGCCTGGCCTGCTGGTGCAGACTCATTCCTCATGGTCCAGTGATGAACCTTTCATGATCACAGGTCAGGGGCAATGCGGGGAAGGGACAAGCGAGGGCAGTGCCACGACAGGGGGACAAGCACTGGGAGTGCTGTGTGGTCTGTGGCTCACCACCCTCTGCCACGTAAAATGCCACCAGCGATCTGACATGCTGTAAGATGAATCTCATAGAGAGCATAGCATGCTGCTCTTAAAGATTCTAGCATAGGCTTAGGTAGAATTTGAGCAAATCAAAATGAGAGTTTTCATGTAACTGTAGCTATTTCATTTCAAAAACTAACTGCACTTTTAAAGTTATGTACATGTGTATGAGTGATACAATATTCTGGGGTGTAATAGCAGGATACAGAATCTCACGTTCTCTCTATGCCGCTGTTTTAATTTGAGCTGTGAAGTGCTTTTGACTGAATACTAAATGGATTGCCGCACTGCACTTCAGCGAGCCGTGTTTCATAGTCCGCTCCTATTGTCAGAAGCGAAAGGCATGTAAATCATACAGTCCTTATCTGTGGGGAGGAGCGTGTGCTCTCACCCCTTAGGGTGGATATGAGGGGCCTATCAGGCTGCCTTCTCCATGAGCAGGCATAAAATTCTGCAACACGTTTCTTTTTCATTAAACTCTTCCAGCTTCCTCCTGAAGCCAGAGCAGATTCCAGCATATATCCCCGAGGGTAGGATTTGGTTTAACATATTTAAGTGGGTACATTAAGATTCTCTGTTTCCTACAAACCTTTGTCGACTGCACATCTCCCTTTGCTGTGGTCACAGTTTGTCTCTGGTGTGGATGCTCACAATGACAGGTCCTACTGCTACCATGTCCACAGCACTGCTTCCTGTCCCCTGTGTGTCTCTGTTCGTTCTGAGCATCTCAGGACACACCGAGCTGTGGCTGTCACTCCTGCATGTGGTGGCACTGCTGCGCTTCTCCTGAGCCTGTGGCTGGTGAGGCATCTCAGGAAGACAGGCATGGGTGGAAACATCTGCTCCACCCCGTCCCCCCGTGGGACCCTCTCAGGTGGAGCTGACCTATCCAGCTCGGTCGGACCCAGCAGATACACATGGCCAGTGTGGAAAGTGTCTCTCTGGACTATCTGACACTATTGTCATTAAACTTTGGTTTAAAGCCAGTCTTCCTTGTCTAACTACAAACTCTGATAGGGTGCAGACAATGTCTCCCCTGCCTCTGTGAGCCCCTGGCACCCCACATACAGCTAGCGCCCGGTGACTATGGAATTAGTTGAATATAATCGCATGTTAACCTTATAGGCTAATTTGACACTTCTGCTTTACTCTAGTGCCATAACTTATTTTTAAGGTTACACATCACTGTTAATATGAGTATAATTATCTATACCTTGACTGCATTTAATGTCTTTCTCTGTTTCATTCAATACTAAGAAAATATAATCATACCATCCCAACGTGAGATAAAAAGGCACTAGCTATTAACTCTTCGCCCACTCACAGACACTTATCAGTGGATCAGTCTGCAGTCAGGCACCAGGTCTTTGCTGAACCCCCGCTTGGGCTTAGTGCTGTCTGAGGTGTCGGGGACACCATGGAAGTAACAGTACGAATGGCTCTTGTCTGCAGAAGCATGGCCTCTGTTGTGGGAAATAAGACTCGTGAAACAGTAGCCAACACTGTGTCGCACGTAATAAGCAATGATTTATACTGTACAGTCTATATCTGTTCGAAGTGTTGGGGAAAGAGTGAGAGGAATTATGACATTTAGGCAGGTCAGTGGCAGTAGCTTGAGGGGACTGTGGCATGATGGACGGGACCTAATATGACGATCGAGGGAGCATGTCAGGCAAAAAACCTGGCAAGGTTGAGGGAATAAAATGGTTACGATGTGTTTATCTGAGAGTGAGACTAAACTGATTATAAGACATGATGTGTTGGGTGGAAAATGGAAATGCAATTTCATTGAAAGAGTGCTGCAGACGAACGGATATCCATGGAAGTGAGTGTGAAGCACAAAAACAGAGAGAGCAGAGGGTGCATTTGAACAGGAGAGAGACAATAAAAATAGTATTTACAGACAATTCGCGTAGCAGTGACATCCAGAATGCACAGAGAGCAGTGACATGAACAGAGGCAGCACACACATTACACAGTGTGAGAGAGGAGGGGCGTCAGGGCAGCCCTGGCTAAAGGTGCTAGGGGGCCACACATGGGCAGTTATCTGGGAAGACGAACACTTGGGCGGAAAACAGAAAAAGGCATGATGCCTGTTAAATCATGGCTGGGGGACTGGGCGAACTTGGGGACTAGAGGAATACAAGTGCCCGCAGCAGCAGGAACACAGAAGCTTAGAGTGGAAATTGGCTTGAGCTAGTGAGATACACTTAAAGTTCTGACAAGTGACTCAGTGATGCACAGGGAGATAACAAAATCAGAATCTTCTATAAAACAGCTGGGTATTTGCAAATAAAAAAAGTCCAGACATTGATTAGTGACAGGCAAATCTGGACATGCAACAGACTCAGCTCCTCAGGGAAGCTTTCTGACCCGCACACTCCTGCCCCCTTCAGACAGGGTCCCAGATGATGCACGCTGAATTTAATGCCTTTCCTTTGGGGCCTTCATCACAGCTCTTAACGGTATTAGCAATGCTGTTTGTTTGATGTCTCTCTTTCTTGTTAGACTGAAATCATCAAGGATATAGGATCCATGTTATTCCCAGTAATCTTTCCATTAAGAAACAGGAGAAAACCATTTTTAAGGGCCAACAATGTCAACAGGCAAACACTTCAGTAGAGTGATGATTGTGCTCGTGATGTGCTTGCGCACAAATAACATCGAAATTACAGACTTGTGCACTGTCGGAAGGGCTCTCTGAATGACTGAGGATGGCACCAGCCTTCCCATGGACATGCCCTCTTCATCAGGAGTGCAGAGCTAACAGCTGTGTTTGAGTCTGGCTACCTGGTCAACCCACCGTGAGGAGCACACGGCATGACCAAGAAACTAACTGTACATTCAATGTAGAAAATCAATGCACAAAGCCATTTGGGCAGGTGTTTTGGAATAGTCACAGGCATGTGGGGAAAGGGCAAGGCTGGCTGATTATAAGCATCGCCACTCCATCAGGGTTCCCAGTCAGGCAGACAGAAGGAGGTGACAGCACACTGGGCACAGACCACAG
The DNA here is from genome assembly GCF_001890085.2 of Hipposideros armiger. Lineage (NCBI taxonomy): Eukaryota > Metazoa > Chordata > Mammalia > Chiroptera > Hipposideridae > Hipposideros > Hipposideros armiger. Next base: position 8,806,214 of record NW_017731351.1, read on the forward strand.
CCAGGCAACAGCACTGATGCCCACTGTACCCAGCCATGCTGGCCCTTTCAAGGCTAGGTCCTGCCTGCGATGCCACAGCTCATAGTGCTGACTGAAACGTGAAGACATCACACACCTGGGAAGGCACCGCCTCCCTTCACCCCATGCTGGGACTACATAGGAAGTGGATATCAGGCAGCTGTCATCTTTCCATGCTGCAGTCTCCTCATGTGAAATGGACAAACTCATGGTACTTACTTAGTAGGGTTTTACTTGTAGTGACGATCATGAGAGAAACTATCCAAAGCTCTTAGAAAGGTGTCTGGCACATAGAATGAAATACTAATGTTACCTGTGATGAGGGTGATATCAGTCACACATGAAAAGAGAGACCTATCCTGAAGATGCCAATAGAAATGCATAAGGTTTCCTGCAGGGACAGCAGAGTGTTCCGGTAAGCAGGGGCGGGCGGTACAGGAAGGCCACGTCTGTGGCAGGAATTCAGGTCTGATGGGCCTGAGACAGAGCAGGAGGCTCAGGCGGGAGCAGAGCTGGCACTGTGCCCATCCTCAGGGCCTATGCCCAGGTGAGCTCACACACTCCCTGGCTTTCATCCCCATTTATGCTCTAGTAAATTCCCAAGTTTGTTTGTGACCCACACCTTCTTCCGAGCTTCAGAATTTCCAACTCAACTATCAACTTGCTACGATAACAGCACCCACAGGAACTGTACCTTTCTTACTGTATGCCCACTACTGTTGGCTCCTCGGAGATCACATCACAAGCAAACTCAGCCAGTCCAGAGCTGAACTGATGATCTGCCCTGTGAAGCCACCTTCATCTTTCCACAAGCACCTCATGGTCATCCATGACACCTTCTTTCCCTGCACCCCTACTCATCTCCATAAACCAACCCCCCATTTCCATTCCCCACCCTCCCTTGACCCAGTGCACTTCTGTCCTTTCCCAGGCAACACCCCTCTCCCTGACCTACGGCCACAGGTAGCATCACCAGAAACACTCCGGGATCCCTCCATGCTTTCCTCAAGCCAGCATCAAAGTACAAATCCGATCGTCTCTGCAGCCGAAAGCGCATCAACGCCTGCCTAGTTCACTTTCTGATGGAAGCCCAAACGCCCACACGTATCCCACAAGGCGCTGTGAAGTGTGCTGCCCACTCTTCCATCGCCAGCCTGACTCGATGGGGTGCCCCCACACAGCCCCAGGACATGGGCCCTCCGTCAGTTCCCCAAGAGCGACAGCGTCTCTTCGAGTCTGTCTCATCTCACGTGCACTCTCTCTGTCTGGAAGTTTCCTGCCCACTTCTTCATCCAGCTTCCTCCTCCAATCCTATGGCTCTGAGCATTAGCACCTCCCTCGTTCCGCAGACCTGTGAGGGCTCCCCGGGACTCTCCGGTCACCACCTGCTTGGGCTCCGTAGCATGTGCCATAGTCATAATCAGCCATGCAACTTTCCTGTGTGATTTCTCCGTGGATTGGAAGCATCCATAAACACCTGTCCTGTTCACCTCTGTCGTCTCAACATCATCGTGGTGCTTGAAGTAAGAGCAGACCACTGAATACTTTGTTGTTTTTGTTTTTGTTTTTTTTAAAGATTTTATCGGGGAATCGAGGAAGGGAAACAGACAAGTTGCTGTCCTTTTGTTCTTCAGTCTAGTTGTGGAGGACGTCGCTGCACTGGCCCATGTTGGTATTATCATTGTGCTCTTCCCGGGCGAGGCAGTCGGTCGCCGGCCATAGGACGGCTGCTCACGGCGACTCATGGCAGCTCACGCCAGCTGCCAGCCACTCATGCTGGCTGCCGGCCACTCACGGTAGCTCACAGCAGCCCACTGCAGCCCCGGTGCAGCCTACACCATCGCCGGCAACTCACGGCAGCCCAGCTCCAGGCCAAGCTGTTGTTCACCATCTTAGCTGTAGAGGGCACAGCGTCACTGGCCCTCATGTGGGATCGAACTGGGGCCCTGCTGCTCAGAGCTGGCGTCCCAAGCCAACTCTTAACCAGTGCACCACTCGGCCGACCCCCTGAATACTTTTAAGTGAGTGAAAGAATGGCCTGACTAAGTTTTTCAAACAGCAGCAACATTCACAAACCAGGGCAGTGGTGAAGTGCAGCCCTCCACATGGACAGACACAGCTGTGGGTCACGCTGGCCTCAGGCAGTTAGGGCGATCATACAAACACAGCATGTGACAGGGCCACGTGACCACAGTCACAAACCAGAGGCATCCAGGATGCACATTCACCGAATCTCACTCCCGTTCCTATTTCAGAATTCAACGGGGCTAGAGTTGTTTTGCCATGCATCTGTGTTCAAAAAGAAAAATGTGTTTTCCACCAAGGGAATGCTAGCCATGACTTAATGATCTACCATTAACAGAAGGCAGAGGAAGAAATTCATTTTTGGAATCACAGGCCATTCCACATACACAGGGAAGCACTGAATGTACACGAACCTGCATTTCCAAAGCATTGCATGTCCCAAGGGGAAGGACCTGCATGTCACCACCACCCATCGTCTCTCTTTCACTCACACCCAGCACCGGCCCAAAGTAAAAATCCATTTCAAAGTGAAACAGAAGCATGTTGAAGTTGGCACTACAAGAAATGTGAAGGGGAAAAAAAAAGATTGCCATCTGGAAAATGAGTATTAATAACTGAAGAACTTTAGGTTCTAACATAAACGAAAGATATTTAAAAGATCTTGACAATATTCCTTTCACAAAATTAACTGTATATTATAGTATTGAAAACTGCATCGGGAGGCCTCAGATACATAACAGGAATGCGATAAAAGTAACTTGGTGATATTAACAGTGGATGAAGCCCGTGCTTTTCTCGGGGAAGCAGCATGTGAAACACGTCGTGGGAGCTGGGCCCTGTGGCGGGCAGGTGCAGTGCCGACTCCCGTGGAGTGTGAGTGACAGCACGCCCTGGCTAGAGCTGGTCGTTTTTAGAAGGTGGAAGGGAGAGGCCGCACCTGGGAGCATTTGCTTTGTCTATACATTAAAAGGAAGATGACTTCCTATTGCATGTTCCCCTCCGTTTTTGTATTTAGAAATTATGAAGAAAGGATCACATTTTGTTTGCCTCCTTCAGTGATATGCCATCCAGGAGGCAGGAGAACGCCCTCCCACTGCCACTGGCTGGCTGTTCTGCCTGCAGGATGGAATGGGGAACGTGTCTGCCTCCTTCCTAAACTGAGCTGGAACGTGTGCCTAAGAGCGGGCGCCATGACCACGGCCACTGCGCTGTTGGGGCAGGAGCTCACCCTTGCCATTTCCACCCTTCTTCAGAGCAAGGGAGCAAACGAGAATGGTAGGCCAGCCTCTCCCTGTTTGCCTGGCCCGTGAGCTGGGAAGGTACGGATCAGCTTCTGGCTGCATGTCAGGGCAGGTTTCATGATAGAGAAGCAGAGCGAGCAGTCTGCAGAGAGGATAGTGCGAAAGAGCGGAGCGGGGCAGTGGAGAAGGCAGACAGGGGTCCAGGAGGTCTGGGGTCCTGCTTTCCTACCCTGTCCTACGGATGCGTCACAGAGAAGTCAGACAAATTCTTCCTCCGTGACCACTGGCTCCTTTCAGAACAAGTGACAGCCCAACTGGGGTAGAAAGAGCGGAGAAAAGAGCCACCTAACTCAGACCGTACATCCGTCATCAGGGAAGGCACTGTGGGTAGTGGTCCTGAGCCTGCCGTGGGTCTGGCCCAGTAGCCGGTACTGGCTAAGCATCTCTTGAAAGAGTAAAGCATCATTTCATGTTTGGGGGTAGGAGTGGTGGAAACGACTGCAGTGGTACATGAACTGCCCATGCTGTATTGAGAGGCATATTGAGCACAGATACTTGAAAGCGATAGACAATGTAATAGTCATGCGCTCTGTAATGACATGTGGTCAACGCGTGATGGACTGCGTACATGACACAGGTCCCCTAAGGTTATAATGGAGCTGACAATTCCTGTCACCTCATAGTGACATCAGAGCCATTGTAATGTCATAGCACAATGCATCACTCGTGTGTGTGACGATGCTGGTTTAAACAAAGCTGTGCTGCCAGCACATATGGTTATGCAATTAATACATGATTATGATAAATGACTAGGGTACTGGTTATGTATTTACTGTACTATACTTTTTATCCTTATTTTAGAGTATCCTCTTCCTACTTATAAAAAGCAAGTCTGCTGTGAAGCCACGTGTCAGGTCACGCGGCAGAAGCCTCAATCGTGTCCGGGTACCGTGTCTTGATTGCATCCTTCTCTCTGCTCAGTCTCCTCGGGGGTGTGTGGTGCTTGACCAAATCTGGTGTTGTTTTGTCCACTGTGGCCCCTGAGCATACAACATCCACTGCCAGTGCTGCCAGGGAGAGGCCATGTGGAGTAACTGACCTGGAAGCGAAATTAAAAGTGACTAAGGACTAGGAAGGTGGGCAATCAGGGATGGTCAGGCACATCCATTCCACCATGATGGCGCTGTGGAGAACAAGAAAAGGTGGCGGGAGCTAAGAAAGGCTCTGCTTCATGGAGGCCTGAGACTAACAGGTCTGAGAAGGGCTGCCTCAGATGTGGGGAATCTCTGATGACCTGGAGTGAAGACCAGGCACAGAAGTGTGTCCCTCTCAGCACCATGCTGATCATGGACAAGGAGTTTGTGATGTTGAAAGAAAAAGCTGGCCCTGACAATGCTGCTGAATTTACTGCTAGCTCTGGGTGGATTAAATGATTCAAGAATCATTATTCATTACATAGTGTGAAAATGAGTCGTGAGTTGTGAGTCAGTTAGTGCTGATGTGAAAGCAGCTGAAGAATTTTTGGAAACTAGATAAGCTGATTGTGGAGGAAAATCACTTGCCAGAGCAAATATTCAGTGTGGATGAAAGCTCCCTGTTCTGGAAACGGATGTCTACAAGGACTTTCATTCAGAGGAGGCCAAGTCAACACCAGGCTCAAGGCTTTTAGGGGCAGGGCAGCAGCCTTGCTTGGGGGCAGTGTTACAGGCTGCAAACTGACCCCTTCATGAAGTGCCACAGTGAGAACCGAGGGCCTTCAGGGTATCAGCAAGCATAACTGCCAGTGTCCTGCTGGAGCAGTAAGGAGTCATGGGTGTCCCAGCTCCTCCCCCAAGATGTCCTCCTGAATTGCTGTGCCAGTGAAATGGAGAAGTGAAATGGAGAAATGTGGGTGTTGAGAGGATAACACAATTTTCAAGACTGTGCTTATTGTTGATAATGCTCCCGACATCCCCCTCTTATTGGTAGTTTTTATCTCAATATCACAATGGCATTTCTCCCTCCAACACCACCTCTTTGACCCAACCAATAGATGAATGAGTTGCAGCAGCTCTTAAGGCCTCCTGCCTGAGGAGGACCTGTGCCCAGGCTGTGCTACAACTGGGGAGATGCAGTTCTGGCAGGATTCCATCTAGGACTGCCTCAGGAGCCTTGATTGGGCTTGGGGTGATGTCACCAAGGACTGGGTGAATGGCATCTGGAAGAAGACACTGAAGAGGTTCTCCATGATTTCAAAGGATTTGCCGGGGATGAGGAGGTTGCAAGAATCAGCCAGGCTGTGTCTGAGTTGGTGACCAATTTGAACCTGAGTGTGGGTGAGGGTGTCACTGCGGAGCTCCTAGACGGGGTCCTGAGGAACCGACTAGTGAGGTCTTGTCTGAACTGGAACAGGAGCCATAGCTGGAGAAGAGGCAAGAGAAAGGGAAACTGCAGGACAAGAGAAAGAGGAAGAACTCCTAAGGAAATCCAGTAAAAAGTTTAGCAGAAGCTTTTGCAGACCTCAACAAGCTCCTTAAAAAGTTTGAAAACACTAAAAGGTTTTCATTAATAGAGAGGAATGTTCATGGTGCATTATCTGCTCACAAGCAAATCTATGATGAAAGAAAGAATCAAACCAAGCAAACCACCGGGGACATATTTCTGAAGAGTGACGGCTCCTCAAGAAGGCCTCAGGCAGGTCCTTCAGGGGGGGTTCAGGGAGAGGCCTTGTTGTCACAGCAGATGACAGCTCCACGGGTGTGACTGCCCCTGAAGACCTTCCCATGGGATGAGATGTGGATGCGGAGACAGTGATACTGATGACCCTGACCCTGTGTAGGCCTGGGCTACTGTAGGTGTTGCTATCTTAGTTCTTAACGAAAAAAGTTTAGAAAGTTAGAAAAAATTAAATAGAAAAATGTTTTTAGAAAGGATATAAAGAAAAGATATTTTTGTACAGCTTTTAGTTACAGTTAGCTAAGGTTAACTTATTATTGAAGAAAGAAAAGCTACGTTGTTAATAAATTTAGTGTTGCCTCAGTGTATATTTGTAAAGCCTACAGTAGTGTAGTCATGTCCGAGGCTGTCATATCCGCTTGCCACTTGCTCCCTGACTCACCCAGGTCACTTCCCGTCCTGCCAGCTCCATGCACAATACGTGCCCTCCACAAGTGGACCATTTTACCTCTTATACCATGTCCCCATGTACCTGTTCTATGATTAGATATGTTTAGATGCACAATACTTACTATTGGGTTACAGTTGCCATGAGTGTTCAGCACAGTAACATTACTGTGTGCAGTGGCCTGGACCATGTAGGTTTGTGTGAGTGCACTCTGTGACGTTCCCACAGTAACGAACTCGCCTAATGACATGCGTTTCTTAGAACTTAATGACTCTCCT
>NW_017731351.1:8813598-8876270 GCF_001890085.2 Hipposideros armiger
CTCCTCCTGATCCTCCTCCTCCTGATCTCCCTCCTCCTCCTGATCTTCCTCCTCCTCCTCCTGATCCTCCTCCTCCTCCTTCTGATCTCCCTCCTCCTCCTGATCTTCCTCCTCCTCCTCCTCTACCTCCTCCTCCTGATCATCCTCCTCCACCTCCTCCTCCTCCACCTCCTGATCCTCCTCTTCCTTCTCCTCCTGATCCTCCTCCTCCTCCTCCTCCTTCTCCTGCTCCTCCTCTCCTCATTAAGTGACACATGACTGTACAGTGGTTAAGGCCACGTGCATTGGAGCCAGACTCAAACTGAATCCCAGGTTTACCACTTGCCAGAGATGTGATCTTACACAGGTAAGTAACCTCTCAGTGCCTCCATTTCCTCATTTGTAAAATGAAAGTATCTACCTCAAATAATCGTTGTGAAGATTGCATGAGTACAAATTAATATCTAATGTGCTTAGCCCAGTGCCTGGTACAATGTAACTGTTCTGAGTTTCACTGTTATTTTCATCACTTACATATCTGCTACTAAAAATCTAAACAACAGCATTTATCAACAAGTTGTGTATTAGTCTCTAACTTTTTATGTCTATTAGTCCTGTCCTCTAGAACAATGTCTACAGTGTTGGACAACAAAGAGGCTAGGAAAGGATCTCTGAGATCCTATTTTTCTAGGTGAAGGACCGAGGCCCAGAGCCACCAGGGGAGCAGTCCAAGGCTAGACCAGGCCTAGAGTCCAGGTCTAGCTTTGTGTTATTCTCCAACATCGTCATCAAAGAAAAAGGTTAATAAGGGTACCCATCATTCACACATTAGAAGGATTTAGTAGAGGACTTCAGTACTGGATTTTTAAGCTCTTGTTTGGCAACAGGTACTCCAGAGTTGTAGCCCTCAATAACTATAGGAGTTTTTGTGATATAATGTATTATATTAGTAGAGCCTGTAGTAATACAACTAATGTATTGCATTAGTTGCAGTAGAGCCTGACTTTTCTTCTAGTTATGCAACTTGCATGAAATTAAAAAATGTTTAGAGTAACATGTCACTCATCCCAGAGGCTAAGGATATCATTTTTATTAAAAACAAACAAACAAAACCAACTGGTTTTCCAAAACCAGTTATTGAGTGTTCTAAGAGGAACTTGAGTCCTAAGACAATTTTGAACATCATGCAGACTAATTATCATTAAACTGCGAGCTGGTTGTTTCTGGCCCACCAGCATCATCTAGCTGGACAGGTGTTCGTATGCCTGTGTATTTCTAGTAGCCATAGCACTGGACAAGTAAACTCCCACTGTCACCTCCCCATCGTCTAAACTGTTAAGCAATCAGAAATCCAAGGCATTTATTTAGTTGAGAATAGTGTTTTCATCACTAAGTCTATTTCCCTGTTTTTTATGGTGCATACATATCACAGAGTATTTAAATATAGTTTTTTTCTTGGAATATATTTTATATCTCAACAAATACGTATTCAAGTTTAAAACTTGGCATTAATCACCAAACAGCAGTTGAAACTCAACTGGGCTTCAGGGAAGTAATATGATAAGGTTCTCTGAATGAAAAGAAAATTTGCAATTTCTTTAAACTTCTGAAATGACAAGTCAACGATTGACTATTTGAATTCTAGATTTTATAAAAACTTCTTCAGTAGAATATAGAGTCCAAAAAAGGGACCTCAAATACCTGCTACCTCTTCTAATATATTTTTTCTAACAAACCTTTCAGTTACACCACAAATTACCCTAATATTTGCTATAATCTTCAGAAACAATACTTTTCTCAAGAAAATGTATTAAAGAGAAGGTACTCGTATATACTATAACTCAACCGAACTAAACTATAACAAATCTCTCTAGAAAGAGATGTTTTGTTTTATCTAAAACATCTTAGTAACCTGAGAGTCCTTTATTCTAACAACAACTCATGTGAACAGTTTAATATTAATATAGACTTACACAAGAAAAGAAATGCTCTGTTTTACCATCAAGACCATACAGGAAAACAATAAAATGATTACAGAGATAGTAGATACCGCGTTAACTGGAGAAAGACACCCAAGGCATAGTTTCTGTTAGGGGCAAGCCTCTTTGTTCAGTATTTTTTCAAGAGTCTCTTTCAAATTTATTTTTGAAATCTCCTCAAATATAATATTAATAGGGCTATGGTTGAAGAAAAAGGAGGGGAAAAGCCCCTCAGCTAAGTATCAGGTGTTTGAGTGTTTCTCCCCCATGTTATTCGCTCTGCTGCGGTGAGTAGCATTGTTCAGTAGTTGATAATGCAATATTTTCAAAGGTCGAAGAAAAAGTGGGTATGCCATCAGTTTCACATGTGTCTCAATATTTGATTTGTGTTTTAATCTAATATTAAGATGTAGCTATTTACATTACTTAGGAGTGATTTCATCAAAACTCTTCCAGATAATATATGTTGCTATACTCCAATATGTTTATAATGAATATGGATAAATTTTCAACTTTAAATGATTCTGAGACTTACATGGTTTCTAGACATTAAAGAACTAGTTGGAAGATGATCTAGGTAAACCCCTATGTAACTTAGTTCTTCCAAAAAAAAGTGGATCTATTAAATGGGAGATACATGTATTTTCTTTTAATGTAAAGCTTCTGTATTCAATACGTAGGCTCATTATTTCTCTCTAGTTACATTTAATTTAATAATTGTATAATTTTAAATAATGTTTATAAAACAAATTGCATCCAATAGAAATATTTGTTTAGAATCATTGCTGTATAGACAGACAGGCAGCTATAGCTGAAATGTCTAATGTTGCTTACACATTTCTAGCCCATCAAGCAACAGACACGGGTTCTGTTTAACCAGTCTTCTGCTGGAAAATTACAAGTTGTTGGTGGAGATCTTACACAATTAAAGGGATCATCCCCTTGATACTTTAATTTTATGAAAGAGAAGCTTTAAAATTACCCCAGGATGATACAATATTCCTTTGTTTCATTTAATTTAATTAAAATATCCTATTTCTGCTACAACAATAAAATTAGGCACTTTTGTTTAATCCTGGAATTCTTAGATTAATTGAAAAGAAAGTTACTGTCTCTTTCTAAAAGCCTCTAAATTTTTGAGAGAGCCATTAACGTAGAGGGTAAGTAAATAGATACACTTACCTGGAATAAAAATTGAAAGAACTGAAAACGCTTGAGAAAGTTTCGATAGATAGAAAAGAAAGGGAAACAGCTGTATCCACTCCCATCAGCTCAGGCTTTTTGGCTTTACAAGTGGCAGCAATCCCAGCTGTGGTTTAGTCGCCTTGCGTTATGTAACATCTTATTATCAGTCATCACACTGCTACCAAGCCGGTGAGGCACTAGAGGGCAAGAGTGTCACATACAAGACCCGTCGCCAAGGGACAGGCTTTGGTACCATTTGGGGAAGACAGATGCTAACTAAGCTGATGAATAATAACACTGATGCCTGAACAACGCGGCGAACTTGTCATGTTCCTGAAAAAATATTTTAAATGTCAATTTTCTGACTAGCTGCAGAGTTCGTCGGTTTACAAATATGCATAAGCAAATAGCCACACCATGCAAAACTTTAGGGATATTACAAACCTGCAGTCATCCAGGAGGCTGTGTTTTCATTGCCTAAGTCACCTTGTTAGACAGAAGCAGAGAGGCAGTGACCTGAGCAGCAGCCAGAGCAGGGCGTCCTGAGCGGTGCCCCCTCGGGAGCCCTGTCCTGTTGGGTTGGTTCCCAGCGGTGGCCGGTCCAGGACGCTCCTCCCGGTCCTTGGCCTCGGGGTCTGGAGGGGTCCTCTCTGCCAGGTCCCCGCAGACGAGGCAGCAGCGCTCCGTGTCTGGCGGGCGGGCGGGTCCTGCGCTGGGTCCGACCCGGACCGCCCCGCGCCGCCTCCGGGAGGGTGGGAGGGAGGGAGGGGAAACGGGGAGGAGAAAGAGAGGGAAGGAGGAGGGACCTCCGCCTCCGGATCTGCTGCCGATCTGCCCCCTGGGCCTGGGCGTGGGGACTCCCTGCGCAGGGACCCTCAGCGTCCTGTTCCCATGGCCGGCCGCTGTCCCCAGGATGGAGCCGCCAAGGGCCAGCGAGGTGGCATTTCGAGGAAGTGGGCGCGTCCCTGCAGAGGCGCTGGGAAGATGGGGCGCCCTCACGGTCCCTCCGGTTGCTTTGGCCGGTGATAGCGGACCTGTGAGCTGGGACTCGCCTCTCTCTATTGGCTGGCTTTCCTGCTTTCGGAAGGGACAGGAGTTCCTGCTCCCGACGACAAGGGGAGGCCAGCAATTGCAGCGGCACTTGGGACACAAGACACGAGGTTACACTCTTCAACAAGGAGCCCCACTGAATGGTCTTTTACTCTCCTTTTGATCCACTAACGTAGCACGTGTGAATCTTAGTAAGTGGGGGAGGTGGGGTCCTCTAAGGACCACTGGAGTGGAGATCTGTGCTTCCCAGCTACTCACTCATCTCCATGGAAACGGGACCCGCCCCGCAGCCCTTTGCTGCCGGTGATGTCAACCAGCAAGGTGCCTCCCTGGGTGGCCCAGGGCTCCTCCAGGCAGGCCATAGGACTGTATGTCCTCTTGGAGCTGGGATTGGCTTACAGGAAAGTATGTGACCCAAGGCTGGCCAATCAGAGACAAAACGTCACCTTCAGGGACCTTTTCTTGCCCCCTTTACGGAAGTGGACTCTAGTTTAGAGCTTCTTGTCAGCATGTGAGGTCTGGGGTGGGGGCGCTGCTGCTCAGAGGCATACCCAGGAGTTGGAGAAAAGCTAACCCAGGTTGGGTACTGGGACCCCAACTGTGGCTGGAACAAGGTCTTACTGCTGGGTAGAGTCAAATATGAATCTAAAATCTAGTTTTTCCCTAAGGCAGCTTGAGTTGAAATTTTGCTCCATTGAAATAGAAAGAGACGCACATGATACAGAAATTAAACATCATGGTCACTTATTAACTTTTTGAGGGAATTGGATGCTGTAGAGTGAGACCTTCCATTTGATCCCAATATCCTGCAAGTTACAAAAGTTTGGAATTTTAAAAAGCCCAAGTCATATATTCTCTTGCTCTATACAATACGGTGGTTACAGAGGGACTGAACCAATGAGTCCCTTGGGAAGCCTACATACATGTCAAGATGGCAGACTTCTTTGACCAGATGACATATATCTGAGGTTTTGTTTATTTTTATTTTTTAGCTGGGGCCCCCTTTGGAAGACTTGTGCCTTTCAGGAATTTTAACACCCTGAAATTTTTTTTTTTTTGTATACTCCTTTTTCAGAGACAGCTCTGTCATATAAGCACCTATACAGTCATCATTTCAGTTATAAAATAAATTAATTAATTAATTAAAAAATAAATTACTGCCCATCTACTAACTGGCTCTGGGAATACAGTAACCTTTAAAGAGAAAAGAAAAGCAGAGCCTTCCCTTCGATGACGTATAATGTATTGGTATCGACATTGGGATCAAAGGTCAGGCTCTTCACAAACGTCAGGAAATAGACAAGTGTCCTTGATCCACACATTCCTGAGTGTCTCAGGGTATGTGGGTAGGTTCAGAAATGACATTCACTTTTTCTTCTTTCTTTTTTGTTTTCCTTGCACAAAACAAAAAATTAGAAAACCTCTCCTGGAAAGTAAGGTATTTAGTATTTTATGTCCGTCTTTTGGGGTTTTCTCCAGATGGGTTTGACAGGAGGCACAATGAGATTTCCAGGAACTCTGGGGAGAACTGCTACCTCCACAGTGACGCTACTCCCAGCCACCCGTCTGGAAGTACAGGCACCTTAGGGTCACGCCTTCCTTTCCTGTGAGACAGTCCCGTCCTGTCACTCTGTTCCAGGAGCTCCCCTCTGTACACATGTGACATCTAAGCCAGTGCATTAGCAGATTGGGGTGTTGCCCGTATCCCTTCCTCTTTACTGGGCCAGCAGGAAGATACACAGGGAGCCGATAGCAGCGTCAGCCATTGCCCCGCGAGCCCTGCCTTCCTAGCTTCTTTCCCTAACCCAGGAACGTGAAGGCCAGGATCAGTTTTCCTTCCAAGAGATGTCCCAGTTGAGTGGAAGACCAGATAGAGACAAGGACCCAGTGGCCGTGGCCAAGGACGGGGAAGGCCGCGTGAGCCCGGGCTTCACTCCTGTGGCACGCCTCCAAGGCAGCCGTCTCCAAATGTGCTTAGCTGTGTTTTTAGTGTGATCAGTGTGCTAGGTTTAGTTTAGACTTTTAGGCAATATGATCGTTTTTGGAACCACCTTTGCTGTATCTGTGATTGCCTGAGATAGCTAGTAAGTGTCAGGGCTGCTTTTCTTGAAAAATATCCAGCTTGGATTTCTGTTCAGAGTAATCAGTGGCACTGTTAAGCCACTGCAGGCAATGGGGCGAGGGTTTCAAAGAAAGCATATGCTATTAATAACTAGGAACTGCTAACTCGGCTCAAGGAAGTGTACCCGACTTTCTGTACTGTCTCAAGAGGCGTGAACGGGAAAGTAGATCAGAACCAAAATGACCAGTTAGAAGGAAAGGAAATGGAAGCTTATGGGGCTTCCTGAAAGCCACAGTGAGATGGCTTTCACCTGCCTCCAAGCCTCCTTGCAAACACTGCCTGTGAAAAGTGTGCACGGAAGAATGCAAATCTTGTCTGATTTTATAAAACAGCAATTTAAAGCTTCGTAGACCAGATGACAGTGGTGGTTCTCAGGCTTTAGTGTGCGTGGGGTCCTGTGGGGGGCTGTCACATCCCAGGTTGCTGGGCTCCTCCCTGCGGGTCTGGTTCAGTAGGGGCAGGGCGGGGTGGGGCCTGAGAATTGGCATTTTAAACCAGTTCCCAGGACACAGATTGCCTTCATGTGAGTGAATAAGACTGAACATTTATTATAATATAAATGGTTTGATTTTCAAATGAGTTCTCTGTTTTTCTGTTAATCATAATAAATATACAAGGAAGTCAGTATTTTAATTGGCTTTCCGTGTGCTCATTGAGGTAAACTGTCAAAGAAAAGAAAATGGTTTGTTAAAAACCAGAGGACCGTTGGCAAAGTGGAAATTAGCAAAACATGGAAACAGGAGAACGGACGCTGCCCTCTGAACACCCTTCCGGCTGCCCCCTCCCTGGTGGGTCTCCCTCCACTGGCTCACCCAGGGCCTTGCACACAGCCCTCCTTAGAAACACACCAAAGAAGAGAAAGAAACTGTCTATTTCTCAGTATAATAGGCCATGTTTCACCCCATCCCTGACAAAGGAGAGCACCTTGTTTTATCCTGTCATTAAAATTTTTCTATTTCTTAGCCCAAAATCCCTGCTATACATTATGTTTTATCATTTCTGTTTAATTTTCAAATGCTTTGTCCTCAAAAATAGCCTTTTTCCCTATGTGCAGCTAGTTCAGGTTCTTATGTGTTGATCATAATGTATGTGGTTGATTACGAGCCTTAAGTGATGACTATTTGGCAGTCTAAGCATATTTATATCTATAGGTTTAACGTAAACCATTGAGATAACTGTGGTTTTGTTCCAACTTAATGGGGGGAAATACAAGGACTCATCAGATTGTAGAACCCACTGTGTGAGGCTTCAAAGCTATTACTTAATATTCAGGCAGGACCATCATCAAGGTGTCTCTTTGATCCAGCTCACAACATTAAAACATCATTTTAGAGCCTGGCCTGATGCCACACAGTACAAGGGAGGTTCATTATGAGAGTAAAATGGATGATTTCTCTCTCAATTTGTGTGCAAACAGACCTCGTAAAGACCCCAGAACCCTTTGCCTGCCTTCATTATATGATGTGTCTTCATTATCTAATCCTTTGATTTTAAGAGGTTGAGGAAAATAATAAATATTCAAGAAGTAGGAGTTGCATGAATTCATTTTGTCTTGCTTCTCTGAAAGAATGTCTTAGAAACCGTGACATGAGATGTTGTTACAGAACAGAGAAGTAGCAGGAAAATGGAGGCGCCCTGTGATTTAGGGATTGACAAATCCAACATTCTGAAACTTGAGGCTTTTTGACTGAATTCTCCACCCGACATTTGGATTTGAGAACTGTGAGACTAAAAATGAGAAATTTAATGGGGAAAGGGAGCATTTGTGCTTATGGTTTCTCCCTTGAACGCGAACACGTGTCCTCGGCAGTAATACAAGAAATAGGAAATGGAGACCCTGCCCATGTGACATTAACTGGATGTGTGTGGCTCCGCATCTTTGCATTCTGAGAGAAAAGGAAGTAGGAGCCCTCATCCATTTTTCTTAAAATTCTCACTTGGAATCCAACACAGACACTTAAATGAAATGAAATTAGAGGAGCCGGACGGTTAAACACAAAGTGTTTCCTCCAAGGTCTCATTTTCATTGTTGGGATCCACGCCCATTCTATTTTCCCGCTGCAGGCTACCACTCATCCCTCTGGAGAAGATTCTTTTCCTTAAGCCCTTTATGAAAACAACAAAAAAAAGAAAAAGAAAAGAAAAGAAAAGAACAACTAACAATCAATCTTTGAAATATGCCATTAGTAGTTTATGCCTATGGTTTTATATATAAATTATACCTTTAGAACATAATTCTCTGTTATCAGGACAAGGGATACAGTTCACAGAGACCTCCTGGTGTTCTCAAACTTATAACAGCTTTGTATTTACAGCCAAAGAAAACATTTTAAACTGGGCTAAAGGTCGTGGGGTGGTAACAGAAGTACTTTTTATTCAAGCCTCATTACTCTGGGGCCAACAGTTTTCTGGCTTTTGAGAAAAATCTTAACTGTAACTCAATATAGAAAATGATTACTTTTCAGTGTAGGGTAGAATTTAAACCAAACAAAGCCAGGAGAGCCATATCAATTTCATTTATATGACTTTATCAATAATAAACTATGCATTAGTATTCTTTGCAGTCAGTCTTGGTCACTGTATATACAATATATATCCATCTGTGTCTGTTTTATGCAGCTTTTTTACCTAATAACTTGACCATTGTGACAAATAGTAATAGAACTTCTACAAGTGATGGCAACAGAGATGGCAGTGAGACAAACCAAGATAAGCACTTGTCACATGTCAGCACTTTGTACACGCCGAGTTGTGTAATCTGCATCAGAGCTCAACAGAGTGCTGTTATATTAATACTTTTGTAGAAGTAGCAATCCAGATGTGGGGGTGTAAGCGACATCCCGGGGTCCAAGCATGCTGATGGTTTTGAGGTGGGTTGGGTGTGGGGTGGGGGGAGAGAGAAAAGAAAAAAGGTGATAGGCAGAAATTAAATCCCCAAACTCAGGCTCATGTGATTCTATTGTGAAGCTTTCCCAATGATTTAGTTCTTTTTAGACCATCAACAGATGGGCTCTAAATACGTGTACTGGGCATCTGTCTGCGTGTAGAGAATGTGCTGCATTCCATGCTGGTGAGCTGGGAAGACCCATGGCAGACCTCCTGATTTTCATATCACTGTTATACAGCTAGTGTTTCACAGCTGACTTAGCCACACCATTACTTACAGTCACCACTTCCTGTCGTAATGCTGTGTAATGGCAGTGACCGCCAGGTGCCTCCTCTGGGGAAGGGTGAGGGCAGAAGGGGCCAGAGGAACTTTCCTCCGGGACTGATTCTCGGTGACCCATGATACCTGGCTTAATTTCTCTCTTTTGTTTTGCAGAAAAAAAATCCCGCTGCCACAGAGGGTCCAGGGTAACAGAGAGGGAAAGGCGGAGAATGTACGGGAAAGTGTTTAATTTCAGTAGCCCAGGAATAACCCATTTTGGAAAGGTCTGTGTTTGGAACTACCTGAGCCACTTAGTCGTTTCCTGGAGGATTGGACTGACTGTGTAGCTAACGATTTCCTTACTCTCTTCCTTGTCACCTGCTGGGATGGTGAAGCCCTCTCAGAGCTCTCCCTCCCGCCTGCCTCCCCTTCCTTGCTGCACGAGCTGTTTTGGCTGGAACTCTGTAAACACAGCCAACAGAGGCCAAACAAAAATCCATCAACTACCTGGATGTTTCCACATGTCTAGAGCTTGACCATCATCTAGCATTTGCTCAAATGTTCAATGTATGCACGTTTTTGTTCTTCAGTGAAATCGGTTTCTTGACGTTGAAGGGAGGGAGAATCTGTGTAGGAGTGTACAGGTCTGGCTTGGATGTGCCGTTTGCCTGTTCCTTAGCTGTGGGCTGGTCTCTCACCCTCAGCTGCTAAATGACAGCAGTGGACATGCATTGTGAGGGTTAAGAATGAAACGTATAAGAACGTGCTATGACATTTCCAAAGAGTAATATAGTTATACGATTGCTTTTAAATGGGATTATCAGGTTGATCATGTTGTAAGAATATAAAATTTAACTGTTAAGACTGGATTAAATTGATTTACCTGGAACTTAAATCTTACAAATGAATTGAACGTGATTTTCTTTTTAAATATTTTTCTTCTGTGAAGAGAATATGATTTCTATTCTTCTATAATAAAACTACAACTGGTAGTAAATTTAGTGCTGAAATCAGAGGGCAGCATCTGACCACCCCCTAACCTATGCCACACACCGTCATATTGTTCATTTGCTACAGAAGCTGTACGTGGAAGGTCCCTGATTGGATGGCGTTCCCAATATTCAGCTTTTCCTTCCTCCCCAATAATAGTGTTTGCATCAGGACACATGGCTACCCAGAAAAAAGGGCTAGTTTCCAACTAGATGTGGCTGAGCTGTCGCCAATGGGATGTAAGTGGCAAGATTGTGGGACTGTTTCCGGGAACTTTCGTGTGGTGGACACTAGACAAGCCCTCACTCTGTCTCCTGATGTCCAGGCCCCTGTAGAATCCCTCCTGTTTGAGTGTGGGCAGGATCTGTACTTGTTTCAAACCAACAAAGTGTGGCAGAGGTGATGGGATGACAGTCCCAAGAAGTTGTCACATGAGACTGCATCTTGTTGGAATACTTAACTCTCCAGCTCTCCTTTCTGGCTTGATGAAGTCGGTAGCCACACTGAGGCAGCTCATGTGTTGGGGTGCTGAGGGAGCCCTTGGGAAACTGTGGGCAGCCTCTAGCGGTGGTGGCCTTCTGGGAGCTGAGGGCAGCTTCCAGCCAGCAGCTAGCTGGACGCCCGGCCCTCAGTCCTACAAGCGCAGGGAGTGAATTCTGCTCATGACCTGAGTCAGTTTGGAAGTGGAGGCTTCCCGGTGCAGTTCTCAGACGGGGAGACCTCATCAGGCCTCTTCAGAGGAGCTATGCAGCAGTGTCCGTACCCTGCCCCATAGAAGCTGTGTGGTGATAAGGGCTTTGTGTAAGCTCCCCAGTATGTCTCCTCCCAGCCTGTTGCCTAAAGCTCAGGTAACACTTTATGGGGTGGAGCAGATATGGAGCCTTAAGCTGGTGGAGAATTAGGTTCTGGGGGCAGGAGTGTTCCTGGAAGCACAGGCATTTGTGTTGTCAGAACTGCCATTTTGTCTTCCATGTTTTTCTGTCATTTGTTGCTAAGCTATTCCAAACAATAAGTATTATTAACTGGAATTTGTTTCATTTCACTGTTTGTTGCAATAAGAGTTCATGTTTATAGTAGGAGATTTGGACAGTACGAAGTATAAAAAAGAAGACTCATTACACTCAGACACCCACCATTAACATTTACTATATTTCTCTTTAGTATTTTGATCTAACTTTGGAAAAGAAGATCTCTATAGCAAACATTTGTGACATTTAAATGTCATGACTTCTCTGTCATTAAGACAAAGTTTGTTGAAATTACTTTAAAACATCTGTTTGCAATGTGAAAAAAATCAAACAAGCATTTGGCGTGAAAGAGACAAAGTATTCCATCCATTTTTTTTCATTAAATTTAAGCTTTTATTTTTATAGCCAATTTAGGCCATGCATTTTTGTGTTTGGAAATGTGACCTCAGTAACTAAACAGATAAGTCTGATTCCCAACCCTTGGCTATTACTAGACAAGTTTATTTTGGGTACCCAAAATATCTGGATTTTTTTGCATTGACTGATGAATCTCAGATTGTTCCTTAATATTGTACGTATAAAGGCTGTGATTTTGCTACTATTGGGCTGTCAGAAAAGTCATGACACATTTTTGCAACAAAAAACAGAAAAATACGTCATGACTTTTCCGGCAACCCAATATTTTCACATGCTAGTTAAAACTTTATGTGAACTCTAACTTACCATATTTTTCATTAAAGCTTTTTTTCCCCAAGAAGTCAACTTTTTTGGCATAAGGTTATTCATATCGCCTACTATTCTTTTTTTATTTTTTATTTTTAGTTTCAGGTGTACAAAACAGTGTAATAGTTAGACATTTACACCCCTCACAAAGTGATAACCCCCCTCCCCCAATCTACTACCCCTTTGGCATCGTATAAAGCTGTTATAGTTCCACTGACTCTATTCTTTATGCTGTACTCCACATCGACTATATATATGTATTTAGAGAAAAAACTGAGGGTCATTGCAGCTTTTTGAAAGCTGAAGATTTGCTAGTCATATTGATAGTTGGAGAATTGAAAAGTTCTCATGAAGTCCCTGGTTCTCAGTGGTTGTGATCCTGGACACTCTGTCTTTACAGACTTATCTCCTCAATCAGCCCTTCGCTGGGAGCACGCTGGTCTACCCAAATAAGCTTTATAGCGCTCCCTCCTGTACTGAGCCCCCAGCTTCTAATGGGGTCACCTCAGTGGGCCCCTCCTTCACAGTTCAGCTGAACTCAGCCCCTTCATGGAGCCTCCCCTACCTCACTCACATCAGCCCTGATTTCACGCCCCTCCCCCCGAACCCCGACCATTCCCGCTCCGCTCTACTCAGAGGCATTAAGAACCCGCTGCTTCCTGGGGACAAGACTTTCTTATTCCTACTGCTCTTCTGCTGGTCTGGAAAGAGTAGAGATTTATTAGCATTTTTGTTGGACAGCTAATTGATAAAAATACAGCTCAGAACTCCATGAATAACTACATTTTTCACTTATGAAAATAAGTAGGGTCATTTTCAATGAAAAGTGTATGAATTTACTGTGTGCATGGGAAAAGATTCCGGAAGAATACATAAAATGAGGACATACAAGCCTGACCTTTAGAACTCTGTAACAACCTTCTGTTCTGAACTAAAGTCACATTGAGGAGGTGCAACTGGCCCTTGCTTTGCACGTGCACTGCCCATGATGGGAGCGAGCCTGTCCATGTAATCTCACTGCACTTCCTTAGGAAATGCAGACTGAATAAAATGAGGAGGACAGCATGACTTTTTTAAAAAAAAAATAGTGATAATTTATAGAGACTCTCCAATTCAAGGTGAAAGGGTCAGTTAGCACTCAGAGGCTTTCATGCTCAAGAGTACTTCACAGACAATAGATAAGCAAATTGAGGTGACCCTCTTGTGAACCGGTCCCAGGACCTGTAGCTGTGCCTTCACACTATGTGGAAGGACCCTAGGATGCACACTTTGTAAGTGAGGCTGCAGCGTACTTAATGGAGTAAGTTGTCATTTTATTTTAAATTTGATATCCTCATCAATATATTAGAAACTTTAAAAAAAACTGAAATGGATTTCCTAATTAGAAAATTTAAATATAGGTGGGCTTGAATAAAATGTGACTTTATGGTTTGGAAATGCTTTGAATAACCCAATTACATTAGACTCTTAGGTGAGTCTATGTCTTACCGACAGGTGAGGCGGAGGTTCGAGGTATAGGCTGGAGAGGTTCACGTCAGGGGTAGAAGGAAGCCTTCAACACTGGTCCTTCAACTCCTTTGAAGAAACTTCTCTTCTTCGTATGAAAAGGAACTTTTATTTGTAATGAGGTGGCATTTTAAATCCATGCCAGATAATTAACTTAAAGAATGGAAAGCTCTTTTTCATTTAAATTTGCAAAAAGCTGATAATAATACTAAATTGTTCAATTGTTCTGTTTTCTCTCACTTTCTGAAAAGAAACTTACTGTTTCTTACAATTGGCACAAGATGTGGCATAGCTACTTTTCTGTGATGGAGGTAGGAAGGCAGAGGACTCTGCCTTAGGAGGTCAGGTGGAAATCTGGTGAACAGTGGGACGTTTCCTTTCTCCTTTCTATTGGCGAGTTGCTGCCTGCATTTGATGCACAACTCTGCATTCCATTTTACAGCATTGGTGTTCTCTACATTTCTATATAAGGTAAAATATTCCATTGGTTAACCATTTTAAGAATAATTTCCTACTTCAGAGATGCAGCACTTTGGTTTTTTCTTTTTTAACCAGAGCACATTTAATGATGATGAATCTAATAATGCTGCCACTCATGTGTCCCCAGGTGTGTGTGGGGGGGGTGTCTTCATAGATCTCACCTCCGGTCAGTGGTTCCATTCCAAACCAAGGGTCCCCGGCTGTGTGTTTGACCAGAAACCATGTATCAGATCTTAGCCATCTCTCCCTGGAGCCAGAGCCACAGTAACATGGCGATGATCAAAGTGATAGCTGTGTAGCTACAGAGGCGGACTTGCCATGCTCCCGGGGGAGAAGGATGACATTCCTAATGACGAATTTCTACAAATCATGGTCAAAACTCAAGGGACATGTTGGAATTATAATTGCAAATAATAGTACCTGACTTAAAAATGGAATTTAAAAATTTCCCAAAAGTCAAAGCTCTTGTGGTATAATGGAAATGGTGTTAAACCTGGAGTCAAGGGCCCTGAGCTCTGTCGATTTATTTGTTTCTCAAATAGACACTGAATCAGAAGCATCAGGATTATTTCCTAAAATGCAGACCCTCCCCCCCCAATTTTGCCCCAGACCTTATATTAAATTAGAATCTTTAGGGGATGTATTGGGAAGCTGCATTCTTACCAAGTGACTTAAATAATTCTGATGCTCTCTAAAGTGCAAGATCCTCTATTCCTATTTCTGTTTCCTAAATTTTTCCTTATCTATAAAGTAAAAAAATAGTTCAGAATTTTAAGTTGCTTTTATTCACTAGCTCTGTTGAGCCCATTAGTCTTTAAGCACCGTAATTTTGGGCACACTGGCTATTTTATTTGAATTATTATCCCCTCTATAAATGAAAAAAAATACAATGTATATAGTTAATGATCAATCTTAACTTTGTAGGCATCTTTTATTTACTTATCTGTGCTGTTTTCGATTTAAAATTTCAGAATTGAGTTGCTCTGAGATTTAGACCATAAGAAAAATCTTCTTTCCACAAGAAGTATACTATTAGTGTTATGTTAGGAAGATACATCACGGAGACAAAGGGGGCGCTCTCGCGAGCTTAACGACGGCACTGCCAACAAATCCTCGGTGACGCCACAGCCCGCTTTTATTTCTGCAAGACTTGGTGGCTGAAGAAAGGGACTGAGGATAAGACCGGACAGGCTGAAGAGCTTTGGAGAAGGCTGACGAGAATAACCAAACGCAGTTATCGAGGAAGGCTCTGGAATCGGAGATGGCGATGAATCTGCAGCCCGCTGTGAGCACCACAAGCCCATAAGGGCAGCAGAGTCTTAGGAAATGCCTCCGAGGAGCGTTTTTGTTGATTTTTAAACAGTATATGACTGTTTCTTATTAATTTTTTTCCCTCCTCTCCAGGTAGCCTAACTGAATGCAGGGGGAAAACACACAATTCCTTCATAGAGATAAGGAAACTAAAGTATGGAAGAATATATATTTCTCCTGAGAATAGGAAGGAAGGCGGGTGAGACCTGAAATGACAGGCGCTTTACCCGGTCACCTGAGATAATATTTGCGGTCTGCGACAGTCACACTGAGCTCTGCTGTCCCCTGCCCCAAATGTCTTCATATCTCTTAGGCCAGAAGTTTTACACTAGAGAGATCAGATTAAAATTTTCATCAAAGATAAAATTAATGGGAAAATTATAAAAGCCTGACTTTTAGCCTGAGGCCTTTATGCAGAAGTAGGAAGAAAGACTGTAATTGCTTTTGTCTTGAGAATAATATGATGTATGCAGACCCGCCATTTGCAGAAAGAAATGGCTGAGCGTGAACCTGCCTTTTCCTGCCTTCTTTGTCGTCTTCTCACAGCCTGAGACTCTGAGCATGGGTTGGACTTGAGATTTTTATCTTTTGTTACAGGCTTCCAATTCAGGACAAAATAATATTTCCCGTCTCCTAAAATGGATAGTTAAAATAAAGAACTTAGGTCTGAATACTAGATACGCCTAAGAACATTTCAGGGTGTGTTTACCACTGCTTAAATACTGGTTTAGAACAACCAATTAAAAAAAAATTACAGTTCTTGATTTGTCATAGTGTCAGATGTCAGCAGCCTTATTTCTTCGAAGTGGATAAATTTAAAAAATGACCAAATATTTGTAATGCACAGCATAGCAAAATTCAGCGGCGCTGAGGTAATTTTCCCAAATGCCCCTGTTGAAGCTTCCATCAAGCTGCTTGACCTTTTTATTAGACACATGATCGTGGTGAACATGTGCCTTCTACAGGATATCTCCTTCTCATCCTTCTCATGATAGCTTTAAAACTAATCTCCAAGGAGCGTCCTGGCCAACACAGAGGTAAAAGAACAGCAAGTGCTGAGGACAGACACTTAAGCTACAGTGTCAAATCAATTATTAATTATAAGAAAGTATGCATAATCTGCCAATCGTATATGTTATCTACAGGGTAAGATTGTGAGGCTTGTTTTCACCAAAGATGATTGATTGGATTTGTCTTTACTGTTACTTGACCTAATAAGAGATATTATGTCTGTCAAATGTGGAACGGCTAGAGTTTGAAGCATTTCTGTTTCATACTGTTTACTTGGCCATATTGTTTGCTAGTATTTTCTAAGCATGAGATTTCTAGTTTTGTCGTGTCTAATTTTTCTGATTCCAACAGCCATTTGGAACTTGTTGCTGATTGTAGGCTAGTGGAGGTGAATTCTCAGCGAAGGAATGTACCCTTTCTTTGACTAACTGCTGTAATATTTCTCCTTTCTGACATCAGCAATGTCCAAAGTACTCCCATCAAGCTGCACGTGGTAGAAATGGAACAAACACAAATGCTGGTGCACACTTGGGTGCATCCTATATCTTACTGAATGAAGATGAATCACTGTACTTTGCAGGGACACACTCTCCCCCCCAACCCCCCTGCCCCTCCAAAAATATAATTCTTTGTAGATTTCAAGGGCTTGATCTTAGGTGTACCAAATGTGTTTTTAACATATTACCACTGTTTTTTCCACTTTCTGATGTCTGCTATCTGATTGATCATTAGTATTCCTGCAGTAAATCTGGGTTGCATTCCGTTTTGGACAGAACCCAGTATACACAAACTTTAGCTTTCTCTTTCTATGATTTGTTCTTATGTGATTTCTGTTGAAAGATTTCTAATGGTGTATGCCGTGTTCAGTGTTTGGTATATGACTTAACTCTAATTATTTTCCTTTCGCATGTGTGTCATTTTATGAGGTCACTAATGAACTTTCTATTAAGGCACTTTCTCTAAAGCACTTTAGCACAAAGAATGGCTTTTAGGGGTCAATAACTATGTGAATAAAGTACTGCATTAACATAGAGAAGGGTCATTTGTCATTAGCTTCAGAAGTGCACACTGTCTTCTGGCGTGATGGACAAGCCTGCTCCAATCTGTCACTCAGTGGAGCGTCACCATTCATAGCCTGGCCCTCTTGTATCAGAAAGTGCCAAAGTGAGGATTAAGAGTTTTTAAGAGGCCAAAGAAAGGCTATGTGATCTCATCCTTAAGCCTCAGGGAAATATTTTATATAAAATCTGTTCTACAATGCTTTTACGTTTAGGATTGCAAAGGGCCTTTGATTTTTGTTGTTGTTGTTTGATACTGAATGAGCTGAAAGTTCAAATGAGAAAAACAGTTAAATAATTTGGATACTGAAAAGCTAATTGTTCCAAAATTTAAGTAGTGTATATTCCGTTGCTAGAAAAGTACATAGTTGTTCATAGTTGTGTAAACAGAAACATGTTCAGATAAGACTGCCCTACAGATATGTAGTGATATCACTGTCCATCTATTTAGTTTCTAAGCTTTAATCTTGGAGGACTCAATGGAACTGTTAATCTGGTTCTGTAATTGAAAGGTCTGTAGGGGGTCTGATGTAAACGAGAGAAGGAGACCTCTAAAATGTTTGCAGACCGGTGAACTGGATTATCTTTGTAGAACAGTTCTTGTTCCTTGTGCTGAAGGAAGAAGACTCAGTTGCTAAGCTTGCTATCCAGGTTTCATCTCACTGTAATAATGAAGTCACCAAAGATTGACGTCACTAAAGATTGACGTCACAAAAGCCACTTGCTGAATTTTACATAAATAAATGATAGAACAATTCAGATATTTAGATTTGGAAGGGGAATCTAAAAGACACAAAAATGAGAGGAAATTCTAGATTAAACAATCCCCAAATCCAAAATAACTACACAAGCTTTGTCTCCAGAGGCTTAAAACAATCTATTTACTACTTTCATATATTCTGGAAAATTATCAGTTCTTAACAGATAAGAGACTGCCTTCTTCATGTAATTATGAGTATACTGTAAAATGAATAAATAACATTAAATTACATTTTCAATTTCAAATATATATATATTTTTTACTGCAGAATTATTTCTTCAGGCACTAAACTACTTTACCGTTTTATTTTGATCGTGAACAAATTGATATTAACGTTTACCAATAATTATTTATTATAATTTCCTTGAACTTGTATATTTTTGGGGATTATTGATATATATATCTAGAGCTTTGTCTTTCATTCAGGAATATACCTCATTTATTTCAGTCTTTGAAAAATCTCTCAGAACAGTTTTAAAGTTTTTTTCATGTAGGTCCTTCAGATTAAGCTTCTATTTTCATATTTTATGTATTTTTTGTTATTGTGAATGGGGGTCTTTTAAAATTGTTACTGACTATGGTAATCTAAATATTTAGATTATTTCTGCTTTTTCTTCATGTGATATTGCAGTTAGAAGGTTCTTTGTTTATTTGGTTCATTGTAAAACTTATTTAATTTTTCACTAGCAGTAATTTATGAGAGGAATGTATTTCCTGTGAAAAGGATGAGTCACACTAAAGACTATCTGTAGATGTCCCTAAATTATTTTTCTGTGTATTTTTATTCAGCTACTTTGCTGTATTTTCTCATAAATCTAAGAGTTTTAGACTTGGTTCTCAGGTTTCCTAGGCAAACAATGATATAATATAAAAAATATAATTTCACTCTTTCTTTTTCAATTAAGACATATATTCATTGTTTCCTTTTTTGGTTTATTTTTGGCACTATATAGAAATTTTAGGATAAGGTTTTGGTGTTGGTAGGTGATAACCTGACTTGTTGCCAGTATGGGTGACAATGCCTTTGGTATTTAACATGAGGTAACTTTTTTTTTTTTCTAAAGGTTTTATTGGGGAATTGGGGAAGGGGAACAGTGTTGGGGAATTGAAGACGGGAACAGCCAAGTTGTTGTCCTTCAATCTTAGTTGTGGAGGGTGTAGCTAGCTCAGCTCCAAGTCCAGTTGCCATCTGGCCACCCGTCGGCAGCTTGTGGCCGCTAAGCTCAAGGTGCCGTGTTCAATTTTAGTTGTGGGTGGGCACAGCCCACCATCCCATGCGGGAGGTTGAACTGGCAACCTTGTTATTAGGAGCACGTGCTCTCACCAGCTAAGCCATCCTGCCACCTGTTGGCAGCTCAGCGGCAGCTCAGCTCGGGCTCAGCTCACTGGCCCATATGGGAATCGAACTGGCTGCCCTGTTGCTCAGAGCTTGCGATCTTAACCAACTGAGTCACTCGGCCAGCCCTGGGATAACTTTTATAGGCTGTATGTATCACATTAAGCATGACTCATTTTATTCCAAGCTTAACTTACTTTTCTTTTAACCAAAAGCCTTTTCAACATCTGAGATAGTTCTATATTTTCAAATTAACCTATTAATTTAATTATTATATAAATAATTTTTATTTATTGAAATATTCCTTTCCCCCTCCCTCCCTCCCTTTCTTTCTTCTTCAGTGAATATACATTGTGTGCCTGTCATGAATTATTCTTTTAATGTAAAACATTCAATCTTTAACTATAAATAATGTTAGTTGATTAAACGAAGTCTTGATTGGATTATAGTTTTTGGAATATTCTTCAAATAGAAATGTGAAATACTTATTGAATTAATATTTTAACAAGCTATTCTTAGTATAAATCTGTAGTATAAATCACAATTCTGTAGTATAAATCACAAGAACCAGTTCTGTTGTACCTGACAATTCTCCCCAAATTCAGTTAAGGTTTATTTGATAAGACACATGGAAATCTAGTGAGCAAAAATAAACAGCAATTTTTGCAAATATACTTAGGGATTATAAAAACACACTTAATATCTGTCCACTTTAATACTATTTTAAAGAAAAAGAATGGGGAATGAATTTAGATAATAAACGCTTGGATAGCTGTTTTTGTTCCAACTCTGGAACTCAATCTTATGACAATTATCCTAAGTATGTTGTATTTATTTGGTTAAAGCAAACTCACAGAAAATTATGTTGGGGCATCTACCAATAGTCTTTAGTATGACTAATCCTGGTGGGAAACACACACCCCTCATGAATTACTGCTAGCCAAAATCAGACAAATGGATAATGTTGAAATCTAGAGGGTACCCTACATGGCTGCAACGAACCAAACAAAGACCCATTTAAGTACAATGGCCCCCCAAGAAAGAGGAAAGGCTGGGTTTTGCTGGTGGCACATGAACACATCTTGTCTTCAGTAGCTCCTAAGAATATTTTGTGGCTAGTTGCAATTGTAAAATAGAACTGCATTAAACTTTCCTGAGTTATTGTGAACCCAACCAATTAAAAAAAAGGTGCTCTGTTTATTCAAGGCAACTACAAGAAGAAACTTGACTTGCATCTTTTTTCTGTGATTCTAGTACATAGAACTGTTTCAGAACTGAATGAAAATACCATGAGCAAAGAGGTACTTGACAATTGATATATTTAGAATATTAGAGTGCCCTGTTAGAGGTGTCACCTTTAGGAAAATAATTCCACATGCTGGTTGATTTAATGACAAATTATTATGTTGATGGCAGTGCATGTTGGGATAAACAGAGCAAGCTCTTTCTCATCTTTTTCTTTTTTGCAGCATTCTTGTGTTAGGACTCATTTTGAGGGTCTCTCTTCCACTTTTTATTTAGGAGAATAAAAAGTGATTATCTGTTTGTTCCAGTATACCGAGTCCCATGCTAAAATTTTCAGCATTACTAATATTCAAAGGAATGCAAATTTAAACAATAATGAGGTAATTTTAACATCTTTTAAATTAGCATAAACATTAAGGATGAGAATAGCTTAATGCTGGCAAGTTCCCCATATAGCTGGTACTTTAGATGGGAATTCATATACCTCTTGGGAAACAATTTGGCAATATGTATTATAAACCATTGAAAAGTTTATGCTCTTTGAGTCTGTAATCCTACTCTTGAGAATTTACCCCAAGGGAAGTCTTCAAAAGAATGAAAATAAAAAAGCTAACCACTATGCTCTACACCTGAAATTAATATAAAATACTATTCAATGTCAACTGTAACTGAAAAATTGAAAAGGTGGGAAAGGTGTAGGGGAGTAAGAGGCTCAGAGGGAATGTAGTCAATAATGTGATAGTGTGAGATGGTGTCAGATGGTTGCTGGACTCGCCATTGTGATCATTTCTTTAGGTAGATAGATGTTGAATAACTATTATGTATACCTGTAACTAATATAATATTGTATGTTAGCTACATTTTAATAAAAAATCTTTAAAACAGCTATGAGCAGAAACAAACATTACAATAACAGATATAGTGAAAAATAGAGAATAAATTCAATAATGAAGACAATAATGAAATTTAATAATGAAGAATAAGTGAATCAAGGTGTAGGCAGTTGATGTTATATTACGGTGTCATTAAGAAAAAATTATGAAACTAATTCAACGTGGAAAAGTGTTTGTAATGTCAGGCTAAATGGCAAAAAGTGAGTGAGAAGCAAAATTTTGCATCCTTGCAACTGTAACTCATTTCCATATGGAGATATCCTGGAGAGAAAAGCTAAAACAGTGGAAATAACTGGTTTTAGACATGTCAATTATAGAAGTTTTAGTTTTTTTTAAGTGTATTTTAATGTCTTCAATATGTGTATTGTACTTTAGTGGTTTAGTGATGGTTTATTGAAATAATCATGAAGAAACAATTCCTTCCTGTAGTTCGTACCTTCAGGCCCACCCACTTCGTGTGTATAGATTCATAGCTCTGACTAAAACATGCAGCTTGGGTGGTTTCGGTGAATCTGCTATGAAGACGTGTGATCCAGCACACCACTAAAGTTCAGCTGCTAAAATATGATAGATGCATTGCTTTAACGTATATAACATTAGTTTTCCAAAACACATCTGTATTTGCTTACCAAAAAAAACCCATCATATAATCTTAAGTGGTTAAATTTTAGAGTGATAAAATTGTACAAGGGTATAATATTTGATACAGAAAAATATATGAGGTCTGACAATATGAACTTTTTGCAATGCTGTTTCTAACCTCTTTTGATATCAGAGGGATTACTCATTATGAATTTGTACCAACTGGACAAACAGTTAACCAAGTTTATTATTTGGAAATGCTGAAAAGGCTGCGTGAAAAAGACAAAAATGACCTGAACTTTTCACCAAGAATTCATGGCTCTTGCATCACGACAATGCACCAGCTCACACGGCACTGTCTGTGAGGGAGTTTTTAACCAGTAAACAAATAACTGTATTGGAACACCCTCCCTACTCACCTGATGGCCCCCAATGACTTCTTTCTTTACCCAAAGATAAAGGAAATATTGACAGGAAGACATTTTGAAGTCCAAAATTAAGGTGTCAGTCAGTGGGGTGGCTTCCTTCTGGAGGTGGTGAGGGAGAAAGTCCCATACCCGTCTCCTTGCTTCTGGTGGTGGCCGGCAGTCCTCGGTGTCCCTTGCCTGGCAGAAGCATCCTCTAACTTTTGCGTCCATGTCCATGTGGTCTTCTGTCTGTCTCTGTCCTCTCCTCGCCTTATAAGGACATTTGTGTTGATTTTAGGGCTCTCCTTATATCCAGAACGAGTTCATCTCCAGATCCTTAACTAATTACATCTACAAAGACCCCATTTCCAAATCAAGTCACAACCTGAGTTCTGGGTAGACGTGGATTTGGAAGTGACACTGTCCACCCCACTGGAAGATGCAGGGTGATTGGCAGTTAAAGAATACCGGGCACCTAGGTGCCCTCCCTGGCAGTGCCAGCGTGGGTGAGAAAGTGAATGAAGGGGTCCCGCTTTGCCAAGCTGGAGAAAACTTAGGTCTCGGGGTTCTGGTCTCATCCAAGATTCTCCTGCCAGATTTGGCACAGCAACAGTAGTCGGCCACCTCCAAGGCCCCACACAGCTTGGACCTTATTTTCTTTGACTAAAATAATGTCACAATCCTTGCGCATCCGAGTGTGTGAAACACGTCACTGCAACCACACTTATTCCACGCACCCCCCCAAAACTGACTCAACTTCCCTTTCTCTCTAAAGCTCAGGCTGATGTTATTCCTTTCTTCCTTGTCATGACTGCGACTTTCTTTTGGTTATTAATACTGAGTTGTCCATCTCATTTTTCCCTCCCATGGTATTTGCATGTTAAGCCTGCAAAGCTATTTATCATTTCACATCTTTATATTGTTTCCCAGCTATATTAGAGTTTATCTCCTTTACGGATGGGACTATGTTTTATTTCTCTTGGTAACCATCTCAGTTCTCACTGTTGTGCATTCAATAGCTATGGATTTCATTTTATTTATTGCTTTTACCTTTTATTCCTGGTGTTCACACTTCTTCCTGTCTCTTCTTTAATATATTCTAAATATATATTTAGAAATGTGGTGGTATCTGGTGGTTTTCCAATGCAAACACATTATTTGAGTGTTTATAAGAGAGTGTTCAGCCGGCAGATACTGTGTATGATTTTCACCAGCCCAAAATAAATGGCAAGGGAGCACAGTAGCTTTTGTTTTCTGCGTCCCTCGGTTGCTTCCTATGTGGTGAGAGTGCTGCCAGCCAACCCTGGCCGGTTCTGAATTTCCCATCAGCTCTATTTATCATAAGTGAGCTCCAAGGAAGTGGAAAGTGAATTACAGTCTGACACACACACAACCCCCCCCAAGCCCAGCAGGTGTTCTTATGGGGGTGCTCTGTTTTCCTTGATTTCTCTTCCTTGGGTGTAACTTTTATATAATATCGGAGCTAGAAATAATACAAAACTCAGGAAAAATTTCACGTCAAAGTGATTCAGTCATGTTCAAAGAAAACGCAATTAGTCTCCTATGTCTTGGACAAAGGGACGTGTTCATTTCCTTCTGTTTGACTAAAAAGAGTGACAGACTTAAGCACAAAGTGGAACTTTTCTTCAGTTCTGGAACATTCTATGCCCAGAGTGGGTTTGAATAGCTCCCAGGAAACCTATACGTCATGTTCTGTGGGTAGACTGTCAGATTTCAGATCTGGCATTATCTTTGACTTGACATAGATATTTCCTGCTTAAGTGTGAGAAACTTAAGAGTCAGTACTATCCTTATTAGATACTCAAATGCGTTTATTTAACTCACTTACTCAAAATGACTATTAAAAAATCTTTAATCTACTTATAAAGAAATACTTTAGATTTTCTTGCCAAATTACACATTCTTTGCCACAAAAAGAAGTATTTTTTTCTCCTACTCTTAATGTAAACAGCCATTTCTTCCTTAAATTAGACAAGTGAGTCTATTTCTGTAAAATTAACTGATGTATATTTTTTGATGTCACAGCCTCCCTGGGTCCATCCATATAGCTGACCCCTTTTGCGTCAATTTTAAATTGGTGGCCAACACTGAATATTTGGAAACTTTACATGAAATTTGTCTTCTCTTCAAAAGCTTAAAATTGGAAATTTGCATGGTCCATATTCCCCAAAAGCATCGACCTGACAGAGCTCGCCCCATAGACAGGTTCTGAAGTGAGTCACGTGCTTGTCCAGGCTGGCGCTGGCTGCGGGCAGGAAGGGAGACCTTTGTTCCTGAGAACAGCTGCGCCCTGAGGACGCTGGTTTGAGTGAGTGGGTTCTGTCTTCGCAGTCTTGATGATGCCCGATTTGCCTGGTCCCCCGCCTCTTTGTGCTCCTGTGACACCCTGCACTGGCCCCTGCGCAGTGCTGTTTATGTGGAGTTCATGTTGCCCTGCGTGCCTCGTGTCTGATGTGGCCACTTTTGACCCCCTGCTTTGCCCCAGCTCTTCTCTGCCCCATGGTGATTTATCTTTTAATGAGTTTCACTTTTTGGCCATAACTTTATTCTGAAGCTCAGCCAAATATGGATGAGGAGGAGGCAAACGGAACCTAGGAAAGGCATCAAGTGTGGTCTGAGGGCAGGCGCCCCAGGCTCTGAGGGCTGGGGCTGGGGAGAACCTGTCCCCTCACTGGTGCGGGCATTGCTGGCTCTCCGTGGCTTCCACAGCCTCATGGAGCCGCTTGTCACTTGCCCGGAGACTACATGGCTTTATCCAGTTAGCCAGCAGGACGATGCAAACTCCAGACCCATCTGTGCTGGGTCCAACATGTGCCTTAGACAGGGCAGCATGCCTGGCGTCCTTCCGAAAGACATTCTCAGCTGTGGATTCCTCCTGGCAGATGGCTTTTCACCAGTGTCATGATTCCATATGGAATTACCACTCGGGCAGGAAGAGAGAGTCATCATGCCGTGGAAATAGAAATCCTTGTCACACAGCCCTTTCTCTCTGGTTTTCAGAGACCAAGCATTTTCTTCCGTCTTTAGATCTTTGAAAAGAGTTTGAAAAAGCAAGCGCTCCCTGCCAATCATAAAATGGAATTACGCAACAGTGAGTTAGTCCTAAGCGGAAGCAGCCGAGCATTTACGGGGTGGCCGCTATAGGAGGGAGCATGTGCAAAACGCCTTGACCCGGTCTTTGGACCTGCATCTAAGTCGCTTATCTCGGCTGGAATCTTACCACGTGAGGCTGTCAGGACCCTTAGCTCCACTCCTCCTGCAGAGAGAGGTTTGCACAGGTCCGGACCCGCCCGTCTGCCAGGAGCTACTGTGCTGGGTGCCGAGCTGGCTCAAGGGGTTTCATGGACTTACGTCCCTGGACCTTTTGTTCTGGCTTAGTGTCATAAGAGATGGAGCATGTGACCAATGGCGCTGACTATGGGAAAGTGACAATGCTTTGAAGAAAGGATGGAGTTACAGTAACGATTAAGAAGTGGAGAAATTAAAGGAGACTCTTGTGTGTAGTGAAAAGCATCAGTGTATAGGACTGTGTTTCCGATGATCCCTTTGTAATTACACTTGTAGTTTAGTCTGACGCAGAAGGACTGTGAACCTAATAGAATTTCCTGCGCTCACTGAGTGAGTCTTGTTAAACGTCCCCAAGGGGCAGGTCCTGGACCAGGTCCCCTCCTGCCCCTTGTTTAGAAAACTAGCTTTTCCCTGGTGAGGAGATCGTCTCTGTGCCTAACACACTGACAAGCGTGGGTGCAGAGAAGCCGCAACTGAAGTTAGGAGGGTGTCGGTACCCCGACTTTATCATGTCCTCCTCCCTTCTCTTCCTCCTCAGGCTTAGAGCTTGCACAAGCTGAGCGAGGCTGCGTTTCATGGCCAGCACTGAAAATGTCACGTAACAGTCCTGATAACCTGTTCTCCTGAGGAAACCAGGAGCCGTAGCAACATGTGGTTCCCGCTCCCCCTGTAGGACAGGGTGCGTATTTTCAGGTCCTGAGCACCAGTTCTCCTCAAACCCCACCCCCTCACCTGTGGCTCTGTCACCTGTGGCCCTGTGCCCTCAGAGCAGCCTCCTGGTGTGGCCCGCTTCCATAGCACTGGTGTCACAGGAAGCATTAGCATCCTTGGTGTGACTGCCCAGGACCTCACGCTCTGGCCAACTGCTGGGACGGAACCGGGAGCCCAGAGCCCCGCCTTTCCCTCCGATGCCTCACGCTCCAGGGAGGAGCACAGCCTCTGCCAGGACGACCCCGACTGCTGCCCCTCAGAGGGCACTTCCCTCCCTGCCGCTTGCATGGCCTGACTGTAAGTTTTTCTTAATACAATGTAGAGAACCTGAGCTTTTCAATCATTTTGCTCAGTAGTGACAAATAACAAAGAAAAATAGATGCGGCAGTGAAGAATTGTAAGCATCCTGGAAGACAGGGTGTAGCTGGCTTCTGGGAGATGCCAGGCTCCTTAGGAAGTGACGATCACAGCTCCTGGGTTCCCAGTGCCCACCAGCTGCCGCGACTTTATCAGAGAGACAGGGCTTGTCTGACTGACTGACTGACTGACATTGAGTCTTTACAAAAATCCTACCAGGTAATGATATTTTCTTCCATCTGCCAACTGGGAGACTGAAGATAAGAGGCAACATAACTAGCAATACATCATACGGCTTTTTCACCAAAACGCTGGGCTTCTCCTCCCCTCCCCCCAGATCTGATTCTGAAGCGGGCACCATTCTTACTTGGCCACATGGAGAAAAGCACCCGCTGAAGCCTTGCCCTGCTTTGCTCCTGGCCTGCTTCCTCCGGGTGGGCCGCCCAGCCTGTGAGGTTTTGTTGTAGCAGCCCGAATGCACCAGCACAGATGGTTATGCAGACGGGCACTGTGCTGCTTTCCAGAAGATCAGGGCTGCTGCCCCATCACCCAGTGGAGGGGGTGGACAAGGCAGTGCCAGTGACACACAGGCCAGGCGTGGAGGTGTCCTGACAGCAGGGTGCCACCTGGATGTGATGTTTTTGTTCAGGCCTCTCGCTCCCCTGCCTCTCTCCCTGGTGACAGCGTGTCCAGGGTATTGAGCAGCAGATCAGTGCGAAGGTGGGGACTGTGCATGGATGGCCAGCAGCACCCTGTGCTGGGCCCACCGGGGCTCTGGGGCGACAGGGCAGCAGTGGGATGGGCCGCCCAGGCCCCACTCAGGACTGAAGAGTCCACTGCCCTGGCTGCCAGAAGTGCTGAAGGCAGGAAGACCACAGCTGTCACCCCACCACAGAACATGCTTCCAATGACAAGCAGCTCACCCGCAGTCACACTTCATATCTGGGGTGGCCTATGGCCAATGACTAGCCCGCATGGGATGTAAAATGTTGGCCGTATCTCCGTGACTCGGGCCCACTCTAAAGGGTCATTCCAGTTCAAGTGTCCCCTAGAGCTGGCTGAGATGGCACTGACACAGTCTAAGAGCTCTTCCTCATAACGGTGTCACACGCTAAACTCTGTCTCAGCATTTCCTTCCTGGGAACCTGACATGTGACAGCCACACACAGGGTGTGGCGCAGAGGAGGCTGCCCCTTCCTGGCTGCAGATGGCCCCGTGACGCATGCGGGTTGTGCTAGCCAGGCAGAGTCCGTTAGCTGCAGAGCTGGGGCGCTTGGCGATTCCGCCTGGAATCGTTCCACTAGCAGGAGCTTTGTAATGCTGCAAACACCGTTTACTCATTTATTTTCCCTCCATAAGCTCCCGAGGATTTGGGAAATACGTGGTAAATTTATATCTTGGTTTATGGAGAGGCCAGTGGGAGACAGGCATTTCTCTGCAGAAGACGGCAGCACAGCCCGTGTGATCTATGAAGAGTTTCTGATGACTCAGTCCATACTGATTCTCCTTATTTCTGATTCTGCACACTTAATCTGTGCTTCATAATGGGCCATTTATCTCTAGGCTTCTACACTTTCCTGCTCTACTATGAAGTCCTGTCACCCCACTAAGTTTATGCATTTTTCTCAGGATAGCTGTTTTATTGTTTAGGTTCATATCCCTCCCAATGCATAGTCCAGAACTGGGCACAGAGGAGACATTAATAAATATATTCTGATTCAGCTCAGATTAAGCTCTCATTAATGGTTTGAACAGCGGGCGTGGGATTC
Organism: Hipposideros armiger; assembly: GCF_001890085.2. NCBI lineage: Eukaryota > Metazoa > Chordata > Mammalia > Chiroptera > Hipposideridae > Hipposideros > Hipposideros armiger. The sequence goes on from NW_017731351.1 coordinate 8,842,478, forward strand.
AAACAGCTATATCATGCTGGAAGCACAATTGAGCCTTTGGGGCGGTTTGTCACGAAAATGGCCTTGGATCATTTCAAAAATTTATTTCCAAGTCTCTATTGCTTTCTTTCCTCTCAACTTTGCCTCTTTTCTTTGAAGAATATTTTATTTTTATTTTATAAGTTCTTGTGCGATATCAAAGATTTTTAAACACACACACACACACACACACACACACACACACACACACCACCTATATCACCCCCCACACAGAGACAACTATTATTATGTTGTCTCAGAGATTTTCATATATATGGCCCCCCAAGTTAACACCTCATACCTAAAACAATCTTGAGCATAGTCACCTTCATTCAGCCTCTAGCCTCACTAATGTGACTGGTGAAAAATAATATATCACCACGCTCCATTGTGTTTCTTTTGTTACTGATGAAATGAAGCATTATTGACCACGTTTGTCGATACTCCTTCCCCGTGACTGAGAGTCCACCAAGACCGAGTCGATGTGCTAGCTGTCCATCCCCGCACTGGTTAACTCGGTAAACGTGACACCCTGAGGCCTTTATTGTCATCTCCATTGTACAGAAACCGAGAATTTAAGCAAGTTGACAAAGGTCGCAGGGCTGGCATGAGACAGCCTGTACCTGCCACCTCTCTCCCTTCTCGGGACTCCTAATCTACTGCCTAGGAAGAGGAAATAGGATGGTTTGGGAAATAGCTGAGAAAATTACAACCCACAAAAGACATGGAGAGCCTGGGGCAAGGTGGAGGTGATGTGCTCCTTCACCAGCCTGTCGCGTTCTCCTCTTGCTGCTGGGACTTCGCCCCACGTAGCGGCGTTCTCTGTCTGTTCATCGGGAGACTTTTTTTATTATTATTAACAACTGAAACACCTGTTCAGGCTCCTGTCACCCACAGAGTCCTGTGAAGGTGGAAGCTCTCCGAGGGGGGACCTCACCGTCTTCCTCCTTCTAACGTTTCTAGAAGCTGAGCCACAGGGAATGAAGGCCCAGGACGCAGGGGCTGGTTGGGAGGTGGCTGGAGGCTGGGCTCCCGGTGGCTGGTTCTGTTCTGCCTCTTACTTTATTCTTTCTTTATACGCATGGATACCAGCCAGAGCCTGGTTTAGGGAAGTCACTAGATTAAAGTTAAAGTAACCCTCACAGATAAAAAAGACTAGAATTATTGAGAAGTAACTTGGCATTTGAGCGTGTGGGAGACCTTTCGAGCTAAAGGTCACGCTCACTTCACTGCAGCAGTGGAATAAGCTGCTTAGATGGGAACTATACGTCTTACTCAGCGAGGCAGGGAGGGATGACTTCAGTGGCCTTTACAAAGCATTGCTTTCCCAAACTCACGGCAAACATTTGTCACATGGCGATTGCTCTTACTTTAGTAAACTATAGTTAGGAAAAAAAAAAAGAGCAAATAATTTGCATATTAGAAGATTATATGTCAATGGGTAGCAAATACATACCCAATAGCATATATTTATCTTTGGGCTGCTACCCAGCATCCATTCCCATTTCTGATCAATGCCCTGATTTTTTCTGGGAAGGATATGAATTTCTCTTATTCTAAGCACTACCTTTCAACCTTTCTACTGTGGCTCACAGAGAAAAAATTACATTACTACCCACCAAACACATATACATTTATATAAAACTAAGCAACTTTCAACAAAAAAATATTACTAACAGTGATGCATTGTGATGTTTCTGTCTTAGTCTATATTACTCTATTCTTAAAAAAAAAAAAATGCTCCCAGTCCATTGTATTGGGTGTTAGGCCTGCATATGAGATATTGTCTATAGCTGAGAAATACTCATCTCACTCAGCATGACTAAGTGTGTTGAACTGACCTCAGAAGTGGCCAAATTACTACAATAGAGACCCGAGGCGAAAGGAAGCTTGTGCTGGGATGGATGTGAATGCCCTATGGGTGCCGTGCTGCCTTGAGGTGGCCTGTGCTGCTCCTCCGTCCCTAGGTGGGGTCTGGTGTGTTGCCTTTCAGGCAGAAGGAGAGGGGAGACTTCGAAAGAAACAGATCCTGGGTGATGCTTTCAGAGTCCCTGTATCAAGTCCTTTTATTATCAGTCACATTTCTAGATAGCCCAGGATTGAACCCAACCAATTCCCTATATTGTTAGGCAATGTCACAGGATGGAAATTTAAATTTGTAGTTTATACTTTTCTCTACTATGTTCCATTATGATTATCAGAGGATTTTTCAAGGATCTAAGTTATGGCCTGGAGTTATCACCAGGAGGTGGGATTAAATGATCCTTTAGTTCGCTGCTGGCCTCAGTGAATTCTGTGACATTGATTCCTGCGGAGGTGCGTGTTCTCCAGGGACTCGTTCCTGGGAGAGGGGAGGGCTCTGCTCTGAGCACAGGGCTCACAGCGGCTTGGAACGAAGGGGTGCCACACTGAACATTCGTCCTGGGCAGTTCAAGGAGAGCATCTGTGCTTCTAAAGCCTAAGGGACATAACAGGAGTACAGAAGGTGTGACCCTTCAGTGCCAGGAAGGGGAGCAGTTGGTGGCATGGAGGACAATGCCCGGTGCCACCATACGGCTTTTGAATGGGTTGCAGATATGCAGGAGGCAACCGGCTAATAGGTGTTAGCGACCCCTGAAGCTTAGGACACACTAGGAAGTTACACAGGACACAGATGTGTTGCTTTATGTAGACAGATGAAGTAACTAAACCTAAATGTTACTTTGTTTCCAAGTTTGGTGGAACAAAGTTTAGATACAACATCCATACTTTTGAATTTCACCACCACACAGCAATGTAACTGAGCTTGCTGATTTGGGCTGTGAGGTGAAAGTTACTTTTGAGATGGGAAAGCCATCTTGGGAATGATGGTAAGATACTGGATCCAATATTTCCTAGGTCATAATCTTTGGTTAATTTCGGTCTCAGATATATCTGTTTATAAGAATCATGTGCTTATCTTCTAGAAACTTTCTGGGAAGGCGCCATACCACGTGAACATCATTCTCAAAGTTAGAAGTCTTGCTTCACTGCTTCCCATCTTTGTGACACTTTGGGGCTCCTTTTGCTGCCATCTGGGAAACGGGGACACCACCAGTACCTACCTGTTCTACTGATTTCAGAAGTCATTATGGCAGGTAGATGGAAAACGCAGCTAGAAATGATTTGAAAACTGAAAAGTACTGTATAAATATAAGAAATTATTTCTCTACATTTATAGAAAGTCAGCCGGCTTTTCACAAATGCCCTGTCAGTATTAAAAATAAATTAACCTAATTATTAGTTAAAGAGGGCTGGACATTAAGGGGTCTCAATGCCTACAAGTTCAATATCCTTGATTCCATCTGACAATATGAGTATGTTATGATATTTTTGTTTGTAGGTAAGTCTGTATCCATCTTGGCAACTATTGGGTTGTCGGAAAAGTCATGACACATTTTTTTACAACAAAAAACAGAAAAAAATACATCATGCCTTTTCAGACAACCCAATAATTATGGAAAGTGTTAGAAAGTCAAAGATCCTTAAAGAGTTGCCACTAGTACAGGGGGTGTTTTCATCTATTATTCTATTCAAAGTGCCATCATATCACCTTAGTCAATCCTTAGAAGTATAGAGGGTTTCAGAGGTCACTAATGCAATCTTGTTTTGCAGATCAAAAAAACTAACGGCAGGGCAGTGAATTTAAAGAGTAATTTAAAGATACAGAGCTGATTTTGGAGACAGCGGGAGCTGATAGGTAGGCCTTTTTGTTTCGAGCCTGACATTTTTCTTGGTGATCCATGTTGCCTCTCAAGCTGCAGGGGTATGAATTCTTCAGTTCCTCAAACTCGAATGCATGGCTGTCTCCTCTGCGGAGCCGCAGCTGAGTTATGTCTGAAGTGCTGTCCCTGGGGGGTGGGAGTGTCTTCCATGTGCTCCAACTATCATAGTGCCAGTGGCTGGACAACCAGCGAGAAAAGTCTCATTGGGTGACCGCTGCTTATGAAAGTAGCTCAGCTTCAGATAAGAATTGTATCGCTCCTTTTAACATTTTCTTTGCTCCAGAAGGCAGTGGTGCTAATTAAACTTTCCAAAGGTAGGGACTGAAGGCTGAAAATCAGGGCTTGTTTCCAAGTCTAAAATGATGGGTGAGGCACTCTGGTCCTCTCTCGCGTCCTGTGCAGGGAGGAGCCTGTCCCTCACGGATTTGTGCAGGAACCCAGAGTTTCCTTTTCTGGGGGCACTGCACCAAGAGACTGCAGGCCAGGAACAGCTGGCATAGCAGGACGTGAGCCAGAGGGACCACAGCAAAGAGAGAAGATGGTAGAAAACCCCGCAGCAGGACTGGTGCGACCACCCAGACCTCCAGGGCCGTTTGACTCGTGCCGCTGCGTCCACGTTACTCAGCAGAGTCGTTCCTGGAGAAATTGTGTGGCCGCTCAGGAGAGACATGGCCGCTGACACCTGGCGAGGTCCCACGAAGTGCTGGCTTCCACCAAACAAAACGTGCCCGCCCTGCAGCGCTTCCAGTCTGCCTGTGGCTTAACTATGAGTATGTCAAAAATCATTCACATTCGCGAGAAGCCTCCAGCATGAATTTTAGAGACTGAATCCCAAGACAGTAAATAAAAAAAATAACCAGCAGTTCCAAACAAAGAAAGCAGAGGAAAAGGAGAGGAGCCTATTTAGAAAAACATTCAAGAGCTGAAAAGCCTGTGTTGTCTCACTCGGGCGGTTCGCCACCCACGCCATCATCTCACCACACGGTTCACGGCTCTGCCAGCATCACTCACTCATGTAACACACATGCATTGTGTGTCCACTGTGTGCCAGGCCCTGTGCCAAGTCCAGGGGACAGAGCGGGACCACACTGGGGGCTTGCTCTCTGGGTGGAACGGTGCTTCCTCTGCAGGTTCCGGCTCTCTCCGGGCGTGACCCCAGGCCCAAGCCCACGCAGACTGTGTCCCTTCCCCGCCCTCTGCACGGAGGCCTCTCGTGTTTGCCCGGACACTGAAGGCTTCTGCTTTGCCTGAGAGGAGGGTCCGCGGACAGTGTGGGGTTTTACACCTGCATCTCACTGAGGGGTCTCTCTCTCCTCCGCGCCCCAGTCCTTTCCCAGCACCTGGTGGGGAGGGACCCTGGAAGAGAACTCGTGTGGGCGTGAACTCTCCTTGTCTGCGTTAAATGTGAGCTTCTTCTCATCTGCTTTGTGCCACTCGCCCCACACTGGCCGATGGTAGCGCCGCTTGTGTTGCCCTCTGTCCTTCGGGTGCAAGGAAGAGGCCCCTCTTGGCTTCAGAAAGCCATTCTGCGCTGAGATAGACTCTATATTGGCTGCAAGTAGATATCAAGGAAACACGATTGACCACAAGATAAACCCAAAGGCTTCCTGCAATAGTACATTAAAAAAATAAACAAATGGGTGTCTATAACAGTAAAACGAGGCAGAGATAGTAGGACTCTTCTATATTGGTAAAAAACACAGTAGCGATTTTCTGTCGTCTTGGAAATTGTGTGACATAGTTAGATAATCACGGTTTGCATAGTTATGTGAGGACTACCCATCAGCATCAGCCCCGTGTCCTCTTAGAAGTCTCTGCAAACAGGAAGTTCCCAGCTCTGCTCCTCAGCACACTGAGGAAGTCTCTGAGAATCTAGTTCGTGAAGGGAAGACGGTCCAGCCATCTCTACTGTCTGCTTCGTACTCTTGTGTCTCTGTAAAACAGCAGCAATAACAGTGACCATTTATTGAGGACACATTGAGTGTCAGCGATGCTTCTGGGTGTTCGATTGGCGTTCCCTGATTTTCTCTTCACAGGGGTCTTGGAGGCAGGCGACATTCATCCATTCACAGGTGAGGAGCTAGGCTGGGACGTGTCCAGTGTCTGGACCCACTGAGTGGCCCGGCTCAGACTCAGGGCCGAGCAGCCTGACTCTGGAGAACTTGAACATGGCAATGAAACCTTACTAGTCAATACTTTTGTGAAGGTGTTAATTTTTCTAAGTAAACAGAAGCAGAGATGCCACGGGAATTCAAACGTAGATGCTATATCTTAGTACCTTCTCATATCAGAAGAAACCCAGATGTGTTTCCCTGTCCTCTGATTTTCAACCTTAATGATATTTTATGCTTCACATTCTGCTTCAAAACATTCCTAGAACTGAGAGCCTCTCTGCATATACTAGTATAACATTAATGTGTTTTATGAAATGGAGTTTGGGACAAAAGGAAGAAATGCTATTCTCCCTGACTGGATATTGATGATATAAAGGAATACATATTAAATTATTTTTGGTGTGATATTGGTACTCTTATTCTATTTAAAAGAGTTTGTAGCTTTAACAATTCATACTAAAATATTTCAAGAGGAAATAATATCATTCAGGGATTTTTTGAAAATAAAATTTGCTTCAAAGTAGTGAATGGGGATATAGGTAAAAGTGATTGCCATGAGCTGATAATCGTGCAGCAGGGTAAGGGGAGCATGGGGGTCATTATTCTATTCTGTTTGAAAATTTCCATAATAATGAGCTGAAAAAGAAATAGTTACTCCAAAGGCTGGTCTGCCTGAAGCGCCCTGGATGCTGGCAGCAGGAGGGTGGCTAAGACACACGTGGTTCTTGCCATGCAAACGCATGCGAGTAAGAGGGGAAATAATAAATGATATTTTGAGACAGCATAGTACGGGTTACGATTTTAAGGAGTTATTTCTTTGTTATTTCCTCTTTTCTCCTAGGAGAGTTTATCGTTCTGTGCATACAACTCAATCTTTCTGCAGTTTTAGTATCAATTTTACTATTTAGTCTACTCTTGTGTACTTCACTGAAGTTTATTTTCATACTAGATACCATTTTTTTAAGATGCTAGAATAGAAATTTAGAAAATACCACTACATTGTACTTTTCTAAATAAAAGAAGCCATACTATAGAGGTTTAGGCAGTTGATATGTCCTCCTGTTCTATTATTTGACAAGTGCTTCCCACCACCTTCCCGCCACTGTTGTCATAGATAGATTAATCCTGACGAGGGCCGTCTTGAGAGAAACTGCCCACCCACAGCCCTGCAAACGGAGGAAGTCTAAATCCTTGTGGAGACAGGAGGTGAACGTGGTCTGTGCCACATGGCCCTCCCCCAGTTGTCATTGAGCAGGGCCTGTTTAAGACGCTGCAGGAAGCCGAGAGAGGGGGTACAGGTGTGTCAGCCTGTGTTGGTGAGGCGCTGCCCGCCACGGGATGATGGCTCCTGGCACAGCTGCAGGAACGGGAAGCCAGGACCACGTGCAGAACCTGGGCCCGGCCTGCACTGCCTTTGTGTTCTCACCGTTGGGAGCCAATAGCTTAGAACACAATGGCTGGTAAAGCTCGGTTTACGTGTGCACTTTGGAGGCAGGGGGCATTTATCAAGTGGCAAACCTGTACAGTTCCTGTTCATGGCGTGGGTGGCAAGGAGTACTCAAAATCTACAGCAGTGCTTTTCCTCAATCTGTTTTCTTTTCATCCGAGGCCGCCTGAGTGCCCCACTGAGTCAGTCAGCTGTGGGGCAGAATACTTTCTTCCTGCATTGTGGGTGTTCTCGCACCTTCTTGGGAAAATGACAGAATATTTCTGCAGAACACCTCCCATTCTTCATGCCGGTGTGGAGCAGAGCCCACTGCCTTGAACAGAAGCAGCGTGCCTTCACAGGCAGAGAACAACCAGGAAAGCCACATCCTGTGGAGTTTTGCCCCATGGTTCCAAGGCTGAAGGGAGGGACAGGATTTTAAGGAATGGTTTTGCAAACTGCACTAGGAGACGACCGATTCCTTCCTGTAGTTATTCCCAATGCGTCCCGAGCAGACTTTGTAATATGTTTACGCTGCCTGAATTCTCTGCACACTTTCAGTATTATAACACTGTTTGCCACCTTTCTGTTTGGCTTCAGGTATTCAGTTCAAAACTAGGATAATTTAAAAGTACATTCTGTTTTTTAAAATTGCAAATATGTGTAAGCCTGATAAAATTATTGGGTCGTCGGAAAAGTCACGATGCATTTTTGCAATGAAAACATTGAAAAATATGTCATGACTTTTCTGACGACCCAATACTTGATTGACTAACAAGGTTAGTGGCAACATGAAAATTAAAATCCAGCACTACTCATCCAATCTCTATTATCGAACCATTACAATTTGGTTTTAAAAAAGGAATTTTTAAAAAAACCCTTAATTCATTTTAAATAAAAATATTTACTATTTCTGGGGTTCTAACTTAAGGCTGCTTATACTTAAGTGTGGATAAAATTTCATGACAAAACTTATAGATGTCAATATTATAATTTAGCATCTCCCATCCTTCCTTATATTGGGTTGTTGGGAAAGTCAAGATGCATTTTTGCAATGAAAAACATAGAAGAAATACGTCAACTTTTCCGACAGCCCAGTAGGTAGATAGGTAGATGACAGAGTTAGACGCTCATCATCACCGGCTAATCTGTAATCACTTGCTGAGCATCAGTTCTGTGTCTAGGACGGGAATACGAGGGGAACAAAAGCAATGAAGAATGCAGCCCTGTTGTCTGGAATAGGTATCGCATGGCTTTGGCTGGTGCCTTCATAAATGCCATCACTGTGGGTCCTGGCTGTCGTTCCGCCCCGACAACCTCCATCAGTGCCACCCACCTGCCCCCAACACACACATCATACTCAGATCCTGCCTGTCAGTCGTAACCCCGAGACACAGCACCCCTTCTGCCCTGCCGCCTTCCCCTGCCCCAACGGCGAGGCCCGCCAGCAATTCTGCAGCTTTCTGTGACGATGGTACCTATTTCCATAACTGAAAAGTTCCCTGTTTGTGCACTTAATGTTTCCTCACCAAAGGAAAGATATCTTTATGGAAGCGGTCTAGTCTCTGAGTGATGAATGATTTCCATACGCAGAGAAGTCCAGAATGAGTGTTTTGTTGACACAGTATAAGGCATGTGACCCAAGGGGTAATTGTGTGAGTCTGATGTGATCGTGCGCTCTCTGATCTGTGCTGGGGGAAGACCCCATCACACATGTGTGCCTGTGTGAGCACAGAGACACTTGACGGCACAGACGGTCAGTCTTCCCCCAGCCGCCAGGGACGCGGGTGATGACTGAATGGTCACTTACTCCGGAGGAGACCCGGCTCTGTAACGAGGCCTCTGAAGATGAAGGTGATGGACAATCACCAGCATTTGGAGGAGAGATGGCTGCGTTTCCGGAAAAGTCCAGAGCTTTGTCTGAAAAGCTAAGTGTTATTTCAGGTGAGGAGAACAACGTAAAAAGGTGAAAAAGCCACAGAATATTAATAAAAATACACAAAAACTTCTTAATCGAATAATACTAAAAGCAAAGTTAAGAGACAAATGGCAAACTAGTGGAAATATTTAGAAATATATGAGGAAGACCTAATTATAAAATATATAAAAAAGTTCTTACAAATCTATTTTAAAAGAGCTCTGTAAAGGCAATCAAAACATGAGTAAATAACAAGATCAGGTTCTGTAGGAAAAAATAAAAATTATTTTTAAACAAAATAGAAGACATGTTTACACATAATATATGTGCTAATTAATAGTAAATAAAAGACACTTTTTTTCTCTTATTAGATTGACACCATTTTTAGTAACAAAGTTGGTAAATACGTTGCCAGGAGATTAATTTTGTCAACTATTGATGGAAGTTTGAATTGGTAAAAGCTTCATGGAGAGCTATTTGACAATATCTATTAAAATTATAAATGCATATACTCATTTACCCAGCAATTCTATTTGAGAATCTACTCCTACACTTTATATGTGCAACGAGTGTACAAATACACCCGACTTCATTAACTGAAGAATTTTTGATACAGCCATGGATTGGAAGCCACCCACGTGCCCATGGAGATCCCAGGATGAATAAATTCTGAAACCCTGTAATGTGGAGTGCTTAGCACCCATTAAAAATAACAAAACAGTTCTATATATTTACTGGATGGAAATGAGTCTTCAAATCTATGGTAAAATGAAAAGAAATTAGACACGGAAGAGGATGCATATAGTATGTGCATGATTTGTGTTAGACACGCATGTATGTGTGAGTGTAGGATTGTAGCTAGAAGAACACACCGGAACCTATACCACCTGCTGCACCTTGACGAGGAGGCAGAGAGGAGAAGGTGGCACAGGGAAAGGTTTATTGTTTCTCCCCACCTTTCTCTTCATCCCAGAGTAAATGGGGCTGTGGGCTGGGAACTGGGGTTTACCAACCTTCAAAGGCTTTATCATATCTAACCCCGTTACTATGTAGTTCAGTTATAATATTAACACACACAGAGTACCATGTCTATTAATATTTTACTGATGAGGAAAGAGAAGCTAGAAAATGTAAATAAGTCTCTCAAGGTCAGAAAGGTGTTAGATTCGGAATCAGGACGTGACTCCCAAGGCACTGACTGGGAACAGGCAGCTGTCCTTCCAGCTGGGCCAGTGCCCCCTGCAGGAATGCCCTGGCACCGCTTTTCCAGCCAGGGCACATGTGTAACACTGGAGATGCCCAAAGATGGGGCCATCACTTCACACCTGGGAACGCACACACACATACCCCCCACACACACACACACTCACGCACACTCTTTCACACTCACACATACACACATACCCCCACACCCACCCACCCACTCACACCCACACTCACATGCACACACACTCTCTCTCACACTCACACATACACACATACCCCCCACACACACTCTCACTCTCACACATACACACATACCCCCACACACACACTCACACACACACTCACACACTCACACTCACACACACTCTCACACTCACACATACACACATACCCCCCCACACACACCCACTCACACACACACACACTCACACATACACACACACCCACACTCACACTCACACACACTCACCCACTCACACCCACACTCACATACACACACACTCTCACACTCACACATACACACGTACCCCACACACTCACACACATACACACATACCCCCCCCACACACACTCACACCCACACTCACATACACATACATACCCCACACTCACACACTGACACACACACACACTCTCACACTCACACATACACACATACCCTCCCCCCCACACACACACACACACTCTCACACACTCCTACTCATTTGGACCCTGTGGGGACAGAGTCCTGTTTATCTGCTACGGGAGCCCCATCAGGAAGTACAGCAGGAAGGCACCTTCACCCAGGTGGAGAGCCAAAGCCACAGCCCAGGATGCACTGGGGCAGGAAAGGAAGGTGGGGGAGGGGTTACAAGGCTTTATAGCCTAAAAGTAACTTTGGGAGCCCATGCACCCCCTCACCTGTGGGGGCCTGAGAAGCCCTACGGGGACACTTTCCAGAAGACTGGAGATTTTGTGGGTGAATGGGGACAGGAGCAGATTATCTGTGTGACTGTGACTGTACAACTGTATCATTGTCAACATGACTGCCATCAGCATGCATAGGGCTGAGTCAAGGCATTGGGTTTACGTTTATTTAATTCGGATTCCAAACCAGGGATGATCCTGTTCTGACTTGGACTTTTCGTTGCTTCGACTCATGAGCCCTTACCTTTATCTGTTTCTGTTCCTAGCCAATTCATTCCTTCACGTAGCCATTTATTTGCACAGGTTTTCAGACAGTGAACATCTCATTGGTTCTCACGATGGTGAGATGACAGTTTCTACACCCACAACGTGGCGTTTGTGATCTAGACGGGAGTCAGCAGCCACATGCACAATGATCGTATTTCCATGTACATAAGGGACTTATTTGCAGACTCAAAACGTGGTACAGAGGAATGGGAGCTCCAGGCATTGGGGCCGAGTCAGAGGTGTAAGGCCTCCCACAAACATGTAAACTGGTCATCAAGGGCGACTGGCTGGTTTCCAGACAGTGACAGGAGCACCCATAGCAGAGGCACCGGGAGATTTGCCAGGAACCGCAGGGGATCTTGAGTTACCTGAGGCTTTCGGTACGAGCAGGCTGGTGCAGGGTGGAGTCGGATGCTAAGGACACGTTGTGGTCCTTCATGTCATAGTACAGAGTGCATGATAGGAAGCCACTGGAAAAGTGTGGGCAAAGGAGTAACCTGTATTGATGCAAGTCACATGGATGGCCTTGTGAATATTATAAATATAAGTAATGCATGTGAGGACACATCGACATTCTTTAAGCTGGTGGTTCAAGTCTCTTTCCTCCCAAGCATTCTCCCTACCTTTTGTATGTCTCTCTTCGGTACCCAGTTCAATCTTGTGTGAAACTGTCTCATAACCCTTCAGAAGTAAGATGAGAAAATCCCTAGAGGGATGCTCAGACGGCATGTGAGGGTGCCCTCATGTTTCCAGTCAGGGAGCAGCCGTGCTCCTTAAACTAGACACTGTACAGACACACCAGGAATCAGCTCTTTAGAAACATCCGGAAAAGCCATTCTCCACAGAAGAGCGTTCTCTGTGCCAGTGAGCATTGGATTTCTAGGACATCGTGACCTAGAAGTCCCACTCCGCATTCTTGCCTCTGGCACAGCCTTTTGTTCTTCTCCCAGCTCCTAGCCGCCTCACTAATGACGCAATTCCTTCCGGAGTCCCTGCAGAAAGAAAGACATCTGCTTCCATTTCCTTCTTACTGGGAAGAGGGACAGGCTCTCTAGACAGTGAACAGATTAGATCCTGAGTGTGAGCACTTTCCCTGAGGCACAGGCCGAAAAAAGACCAGGGAGGATCCCGGCCTGGAAGACAGGACACAGGGTGTGTTCCCCACCCCACAGGGGTTCACTGCCGCTACCTCTCAGCAGGGAGGGACTGCTTCCCCTTCCCTTCTTATCCTCCCTCCCTTCCTTCCTCCATTCTCCCCTTCCTCCTTCCCTCCCTCCCTTCCATTTTTTATGTGCAGAGCTAGTAAACAGACACAATTATTTTACATTTACATTTAAATGTGTGAATCTCCATTTACATTCTAAATTAGAAAACTGTAATATAATTTTGTTTTCTATAACGTCTTACAAGTAAAATGTGTCTCAAATGGTTTTACAACTCAGGAGAGAGGTATAAATCTAAAATTAAAAAAAATTATATAGGGAGAGACAGGGAATAAGGCATATTTGTCCCTCAGGCAACATGGTTCATTCAGTTTCTTCTGTAATTCATTTTGGGTGAAGTATACTTTATGAATTATGAACACATTCAGTAATAAGGGACTGATAAATTACTTAACTATCACAGATCAGTTATTTTTTTCTTATTTCTAAAAATATGCAGAACTTCAGTCAGATGAAAGTGGTGTGATCCTGTGACTTTCTCCTGCAAGTAATTCAGCTCTTTGCGTGGGCGTGGAAGTTCCCTTTGTTCTATATACCAGTCCAAGTCTTAGACCCCATACTGTTAGGTAAGAAACACACCCCATGATGCATGCTGCATACATACAATTTAAATATATAAATAAATCTGAATACTTACTGTCTTGTGGAGAGAATGTCAGTTTTTAAATGAAAGCATTTAGTGAGTGTGAAACTGGCAGTTGAAAGCAATAAGGAACTAAATCAGCGTTGGTCAGAGTCAACCTGTGTGCCTGGCCCGGCGTGTATGGCATCTACTTAAATCTCATGCAAACCCTAAACTGGCTGTTCTTTCCTCTATTTTATATGAAGACTGGGAGAGGTTGAGAGATTGGGCCTTGTTTGTACAAAATCTAAGTCCTGGAGTTTTGAAGACAGTTCAAACCTGCCTGGCTTCAAATCCAGGCTCTTGGCAATTATTATATAACAATTTTGAAGACTAATGCCGCTATTGCATCCATTAAATGTTTCATGCCTGAATCAGATAACTTTCATACTTCCGGAGCTGGTTTCCCAAACAGGCTTGTCTTGGAGTATGATTTCTTGTCTTAAGAGGCCATTTCTTCAAGCTAACATTGTTTCATCTGCTCTCCACATTGCTGATGAGGCTGCAAACTGTGAGATGCCTAGAGGCTTCTGACAGAAAGCATGAAGGGTCTCTGAGCAGCCTGGAGAAGAAACGAGAACAGTGCTAGCTAGCCTCTGCGGCTGGTGGGGCCGGTGACAAAACAGCCGTTCCTCCCCCACCGGGTCTTGACACACTTAATATTTGACTCATAAACTGCTGTCTGATCAGACACACATTTCTATTCTACCTACCTACCTACCTATCTATTTCAGCCGGGAGCTGAATGATTTTGGTGCCTGGTTTCCGGAACAGAATTATTCTTCCATTCAGTGATTCAAATATTGCCTTGTGTATTTCTACTGGAAATAGATGCATTTCCTGTTCTGAAGCCTATATATGTTAAAGTAAAAAGTTACTCCTTGAATTCCAGGTTTTTGCCTCAGAAAAACATAAGATATTTTTGTTTAAAATCTGCACCTAATAATAGGCCCTTCTCTAGAAGACTGTTCTGCAGGCCTTGGTTTCTCCATCTTGGCACTGGTGATATTTCAGATTGGGTACTTCTTTTTTGTGGGGGCCAGTCCTGTGCATTGTACGATGAAGAACATTCTAGAACCCCCAGTTCTACACTTGATGCTGGGGCACCTCCCCCTGCAAGTTGTGACAATAAAAAATGTCCTGAGGGACAGCCCTTTTGAAAACCCTGCCACTGGCCCCTTAAACTTTATGCTTGGTCAGTTTGGGGCGGGAGGAGAAGGGCAGTCTTGAAGATGTAGAAGAGGGGACGATAAGAAAGAAAAGTGAAATAAATAATTACAATTAGATGTGAGCTAGCAGGATTATTCATAATGCACCCAAACTGAAAACATTCCAAACATCCATCAACTAGTACATGGATAAACCAGTTGTGGTGCATCCTTATAGCGGACACTTAGCGAAAAACAGGAACAAACTACTGAGCAATGCACAGATGTTTCGTGTTTTACATGAAGTTCGAAAAACGCCGTGCTTGGTGAAAGAAACCAGACACATAAGACTATCTGTGGTTCCATTTATGCCGAGTCCTGGGAAAGACAGAGGAATGGGACAGGGAGTGGAGCGTGGGGCCTGAGGCTGGGCATGGGGGCGGGAGGGGAGGGCCCAGGAGGGCAGGATGGAGCTGTGTGTGGTGACCGGAATGTCCTAGGTTCTAACTGCAGTGGTGGGTCCGTGACCGTGTACGTGGCCAATATGCGTGAAATGACCACTGAAAACAGGTTAATTTTATTGTATGTAAATTATACCTCGAGAAAGCTGTTGGAAAACTTCGCTGTGAAACACAGGAAGAGAATACGATGCAGGGGACGGGGCGGGGAGCCGTGTGCAGACTCTTCTTTGTGAACAGCCTGTGACAGCCGACCCCGGGGACGTGGTTGTGGGTGCCCGGGGCTGGGAAATCTGGGGCGGTCGCTATTTTCTCACAGTGGCTTGTTCTCAGGGGCCCAGTCGTTGTCTCAGACGACCCGGCAGTGTCCAGAGCCGAGCCGATCGCCCAGGAACCCAGGGCTCCTTCCAGAAACCGAGTAAATAAGACGAAGGAGCTGGAGCTGCCCCCGGGTCCAGGCGCCCAGCACGGTGGGGACTCCGACCCGCCCACCCGCCTGGAGGCTCCTAGTCCTCAGCTGAGCAGGCCGCCCACGTTTCTTCTCACTGCAGCCCCCTCGGGAGCTTCTAGGAAAACACTGAGAACAGCAATGTGAGAGCTTAATGTGTGCTCGCGTAAACATACTCACCTCTTCTCGGGAATGGTAGGAAGAAAGCAGGCTGAGGGCTCCTGCCGTGGAGTTGGAACAGCGAAGGTTGTTTTCAACATGAGGTTGAATTTTTGTTTTGTTTTGTTTTTTTAAAGAAAAAGGTCTTCAAGCTGGACAGACCTGTGTGTAAAGCCTTTCTCAGTAGCTCAGTGACCCGAGTCAGTGCCTTTCCTCCCTGAGTCAGAGTCCTTCAGTATAAAAAATATCAACTATAATACATGTATATATATACATAGTCACGGGATGTAAAGTGCAGCACAGGGAATACAGTCAATGGTGTTGATAGCCAGGTGCCCTGTCAGATGGGCAGTCAGTCGACTTGGGTTTCTCACTTTGTTTGGTGTGTAACTGTCTAATCACTGTGCTGTTTTGTACACCTGACACTAATAATAAAAAATTACAATAAATGGGACAGTAGCTCTACTTCTTACAGTTATTATAACAATACTAATGTGTGATATTCATTTCCTATGGTTGTTGTAACAAATTATCACAAACTCGGTGGCTTAGAAGATAAAAAACAATAAATATTTATTCTTACACAGCTCCAGAGGCCAGGAGTCCAGAATGAAGGCATTGGCGGCACCACGCGGGCCATACTCCCTCTGGAGACTGGGGGGCCCCGCTGTCACCTCTTCCCATGTCTGGTGGCTGTCAGGGCCCCATGGCTGTGTCACTGTCGTCCCTGCCTCTGTGTACCCCTGCCCAGTCTCCCTCGGCCTTGTCTCTTACAAGGTCACCTGTCATTGTACTTAGGGTCCTCTTTAACCCAGGGTGATCTCATGTCCAAGTCCTCAATTATATCAGCAAAGACCCTTTCTCCAAGTGCGGTCACATTCATAGGTTCTGGGGACAGTTCAACCCCACCACCACCCCACCAGTGTCAGCTCCATGCTTGGTAGCTGTTACTATGTTCATGATTTTATCATCTCATTAGGACTAAAAAATAACTTCTGTAGTAACTGTTTGCATGCCTCAGATTTCATGTACTTCTACTCCTGTAGGCATAATAATGTATCAGGATGGGTGATTTCTGAAATTAATGAAAAGTCTATGATTGATTAGCCCTTTTTCCAACACTGTGACAGTGTTCCCCTTTGGTCTTCTCCCAATCATCTGTGTAGCCTCACGTCCTCCCAGCGGGGTGAGCATTAGGACAGTCATTATTTTTATTTTATATATTATTTAATAACAAATATTTATTGAACAATTATGATGATGACAGTGAATTAGAAGGCGACGCCCACTGTAAGATTGGATGACCTGGGAATTTACCCCAGTTTTGTGGAATGGAAGGTGCTCCTGCTTAGGGTGTTTGTTTCCATGACCTGTGCTCCTCCATGAAGCTCGGAGGCACCAGCCGTCACAGCACTTTCCACCCAGACCTGCTCAGAGGCCAAGTCACTTAGTCCAGGTCACATAAGTAGTATGAGTGACAGGCTGGCCTAATGGACATCCCTACAGATGGAGCTCTTACTATGGTACACAGCATATATAAACTCACTCTCCCACCTCTCTCCAAATCAGGAATTTTCATCACGTGCCTCTAAATTGTAGTAGCTTTTGGAAGGTACGAGTCAGATGAATTTCTGCTTTGGTCAGCCTGGGGTTCTGTCAAGTAGCTTAAATACATTCCAAAGAAGGTTTTTTGCTCTCGCTTTTCAGAGGTTTAATAGCAACCCTCTGTCCCAACCTGTCCCATCGCAGTGATCTCCATGCCCCACACGTTCTATGGACAGCACAACAGAAGCCCCCATGGTGCCAAGGAACACACGTGCATATGAGGCCCACTGCGTCCCAGGCAGCTCGCGGGCAGCCGTGTGGCCGTTGCACTGCGGCCTCCACAGCGTTCGGCCCGACAGTGGTCAGATCTCCCGCTGGGGACGTCCTTCCTCACTGACACCTGAGTCTCGTGACACGCATGCGTCCTTCTCTGCAGGCTAGGCTGTGGCCTGGCCAGATAAGTGCTCACTGTTACGTCCAGCTCTCAGATCCCTCACCTGTATATTTTAGGTGACAGGAGCTTTGTTTGCTCATTAACAAGCTGAAAACAGAGGAAAGTATAAGATTTCTGAAAATATTGAAGCTTGCACGTGCGCTTCTCATCTAAATATAAATGTGTGAGGTTTCCCCTCCCTAACAGATTATAAACACACGCAGTTGTCTGTTCTCACTGAAGTTTTCTAAGCAAATGTTAGATTTCAGTAAGTATCTTAGTGCTTGTGGTGTAGTGGACTTGTGCAGCCTGTGTAAATATATGGCAAAATATGAATATGACCAACACATTTAGGTAAGCGATTCAGCAATAGTATAGATTTGTATTTGCAGATAAATACTGTAACAATATGTGTACATTCAGTTTGATAATAAGAACAGGATTTTGGATGGAGATTATTTGTGAAAAAAAAAAATCAAAGTTATAAATAACATTGAGCTGAGGGTTGGCCGGAAGCATCGTCTATATGACTCAGGAATGGGCATATTTATTTAAAGAAAAAAATAAAAAAAACAATCACAGAAGTTGAAACATGCATCCCCCATGCCTTCTATTTGCGTTCATTTTTGTTTTATTTTCATTGACAAATGGAGGTGCTATTTTAATCAGATGAGTCAGTTCAGAAACTAATGAAGTTGAATGTCAAGTTACCGTGGAAAAAGTATTAATAGCATCCGCGTTAGGTTAGGTCCCCGAGAAGGAGAGAGAGAGTCAGGTCCGCGTGTTTTGTTGAGCGAGTGGTGTTGTTCTTTAGGAAAACCCTCTAAGGGAGTGAGTGAAGCAGGATGGAGGGAGAAGAGGAAGGACATGGCCTCAGGTGACGCCCTGCATTGGCTGGCCCACAGGGGCGACTCTAGGAGCATAAACTGACACAGAGGGGACTTGCCCTCCCCGCCAGACCTTCCTGAGGCAGGGGGCTGGAGCGCTGGGACTCCTGGCTGCGGGAACCTGTGAGGCTGGATGGTGGGGTGGGGGCGTGACTCCCCTCAGCTCCCACCCTAGGCCCCTTCACTGCAGGAAGGCACAGCTGTGAGCCATTAGGAGGCAGCGTCGACTCAGGTGCTGCAGCCACGGGGCTTGGCGACACCCCACTACCTTCTCCATAAGCTTACTGGGCCTGTGGCATTAGAATAACGTGTGTGTGTGTGCACGTGTGGCCATGTGGCAGGAAAGGACCATGTCTTCAAAGGTAGAGGCTCAAATTTTGCCCTTTGGAATTCATTCTATGAGCAGATGAACTCATCATTGTTTAAAATGTTGACACGTTGGCACAGGTAACATAGCAAATGTTTCATCTCACCTTTGTATGAATTACTAGATTACTGTCCTTTTAAGAGCTGGATAAACTTAGTTGAAGGAATTGGCTTTGTATGAGACATAGGAAATAACTTTAATTTGAACTTAACATTTGGGCATAAAAGATAATAGGGCAGGTGCCTTGGGCAGTCGGAGGGGGTGGAAACGTGGGGAGGTGAGAGCAGCCCTCACCGCTGTGGGTCAGGCTGCCCTGTGCATGGCAAGTGGAAAGGCCTGTAGTCACCATTAAGCCCTACAACAATTACGGCTTGTTAGATACATTTTTTCCCCTCTATCCCACAGAGCGATTATTCCATTGCAGCTAATCAAGACTAGGTCACTGTGCCTCTAATTAGTATAAGTTTAGCAAAGATGTTTAGCAAACATAGGTTGGAGGAAGTAGAAACGCTGAAGCTCACGGCCAAGAGCTTGTATCGTGGTGTGGGTCACAAGTTCAAGAGCAGGGAGTGCGTGGGCATGGCCACGGCCAGCTGGCCATCAGGTGAATTCAGGTGAGTCAGGCTGCGTGGCCTGTGTGGGCTGTGGAGAAGGCGTGTGCAGGTGCCCAGGTACGCATCCTGGGCAGTGCTCCACGTCCTACAATACACTCCATAGCCAGGTGTTTTTATGTTGATAAAAGAAAACGGGAAATATTCCACACTAAAAACATTAAAACTACAGATAGAGTAATACATGTTAATCGTTGGATGTTTAGATGGTTTCAATTTTTCTTACTGTTAACGGAAGAATGAAATGAACGTCTTATGCACCTTCTCATCTCCCTTACTCCTGAGAAGCGCATCCTCTGCCAAAGGGTACATGAGTCATTTCTGATTTTCTGCTGTGTTGTTCAGAGCCTCTAGGAAAACTTGCAATGAATGAAGCATACCTAAACGTTAACTGTGTTTATTTATGGTGAAATTCATCTGTTATTGGTGCGTGTGAATGTATACATGGCATTACGTTCAGGAATCAAATGAATTGAGCCGTTGTTTTGTACTTTTCCAGGTTCCAGATGTCACTCGCCTTGCAGCTTTCCAGGTGCTTTCACGAGGCCATCTCCTGACCGGCACCAGGACGCTACGCGGTAAGTGGTGCCCTCGTCGCCATCGTGTTCGTGGGGAAGAGGTCTCGGAGGGTTCAGGCCCTGGAGTACTCCGCCAGTACCTGCCTCCTGTCCCCTCATTCCAGCGGCTGTGTGCTCGCTGCTCCGGCCAGGGCGCTGTCGGTCTGAGGGCAGCCTTCCTGTTGAGCAGATTTATCAGCACAGGAAATGTTTACAACTCTTGGAAGTTTCAGCGGCAGAGCAGATGCTGCCGGCGGGCTGTTTCGCCTCTGGAGTTAAGAGCCAGGGGCTTAGGACAGGGTCTCCGCCTTCCCCTCTGCTCAGGTTCCACGCTGGAGACGCCTCCGGGATGTGCTTCTAGGAGGAATCCTTTACGTCCCTGCCTCACTGTCATTCCTTCTTTATCGGTAGTAACTGGGCATGTCCCTGAAATTGACAGTCTTCTTGTTATTCTTTGTTCTCAGAAAAAATTTTCAGAACATAAAAATATCTTAGAAGAATATTTTGAGGCTAAAATATTATATGATATTTTCTTAAATATGATCTTTGTGAATGCTTTGAAACCAGCTTGAGCGTGTCATCATACAAATATCCTGATTATGTGGTTGTTGTTTAAACTTTTGTTTATTCATAGTTTCTAATACTATATATTTTTATCCTGCTGATAAGATTGTCATCAGAATTATAATGTGTGGAATAGACCTTAGAGATCAAATAATTAGTTTCCCCATTTATAGGTGAAGGCAGTATCCTGATATCTGCTTCCTTCCAAACAGCAAAAAAACAAAACAAAAATAAACTGGAACAACCAACCAAACCAAACCAAAATAGCCAATATGAAGTGAAAAATCAACTGTAAGGAGAGTAAAATCGTAAATCTTTAGTGTACTTTCTTTATTCAAATGTAACCCAACTTCAGTTTTAGTTTTACTTGCTTTAATTGGATTACCCAGATATTGGATAGTTTCTGAAATTACAGGGTTTTAAATCATTTGATTATATCTCTTGTATAACATTATCAGTAGTTGTAACTTTTTTTCATTTCTCTTTCTGAAAATTCTTACACATCCGAATAATCTATATCACCACAGAACAATGCACTGGGAGCTAGTGTTTCTGTCCAGTAGACACGTTAGAGTCCTGCCCGTGTCTCTTAGGCATCCTCCGCTTCGGGGTGGGCTGATGGCTTAGCTGCCTCTCTCATCCACAGGACTTTCTCTGTTTGCAGCACTATGCTTGGTCCTGGATGGGGAGAACCAGGGGTGTCATGCAGTAAATGCCCCGGGGGGCAGCCCTCGGCCTGTCATGGGTGGGAGTGGGTGAACCCTGCTTTTTGTGCTGTGGCAAGTGGTGCTGGCAGAAGTGCTGTTGGCCAGAAGACAGCCTGGGCCATGAACGCGCAGTAATCCTGTGAGGATGGAGCACTGTGCCCTACCTGGTGGGAAGGGTCAGTGAAACCTGCCACCTCCCCACCAGGTAGCTGGTGGTGCTGCCAGGGGCACCGACATCTCAGGGGCTCCGCCCTAGCCTGGCCTCTCCTGTCGGCAGGTGGGCAGTCAGCAAGATGGCATGAGGCACTGAGCCTGTGTATGGCCTTCATCCCCACTGCCTTGATCCATTCATTGACTGGTACTCTCATACCTTGTTGGCGGGACTATGAAATGGCACAATCGATCAATGTGGAAAATAGTTTGAGAGCCTCTTTTGAAGTTTAAATATCCACCTACTATATGCTTGTAGGAGCTGGTATTTCCACTCCCTGTATTTACCTAAGGCTATGAAAGCATACCACACAACGATGCATAGGCTGATATTCAGAACAGCTTTTTTTGTAAATTCGAAAGCTGGAAGTAAGCCAAATGTATGTCAGGAGATGAATGGATACACAAAGTGTGGTGTATTCATATGATGGAAACTACCTGAAGCCTAAAGAAATGAAACCCTGATGGACACAACCACATGAATCTCAAAAACATACTGAACAAGAGACGCCCACCACGAAAAGTACTGAATGTACGAGAAAGCAAAACTAATCTGAAGTGATAAATGTCAGATCTGCAGTGCTCCGGGAGTGAGGATGGGGGAAGTTGATTACGAAAGGAGAAGAAAGCTTTCTGGGGTGACAGAAATATTCTGTACCTCATCTGGGAAAGAGGCTACATGGGTGGATACAGGTGTCAAAACTCAAACTGTGCATTCAAATGCGTGCCTTTGAGTTTATGAAATGCTATCTTAATAGACTTAAAGAGTCAGTGGGGTCTTTGACTTCAGGGCTGGCTCCTTACACCCACAGCCCATCAGCCTGGGGGTGGGGGTGGGAGTGGGGGCTGAGCAGATGTGGCCATGGCCAGGGAGCTTGGCCAGGGGGTCCAAGTCAGACACGCAGCACCAAGGCCTCCCCGTCCGTGCGTGTAAGCATGGCACTTGCAGAGATTAATGGCTGTCACTTTACTTCTGTTTGCAAGTCGTGTTCAGATTCTTCTAACACAGGACCTGGCAGGGAATTCTGGGAAAATAGGTTCCACATGAACCAGGTTGATAGGCACACCTCGGTAACCGTGAATCACTATCATTCTGTCTTGAGAAGTGAGAAAACCCCAAGCCTTCCAGAGTCACCCACCAAAGCCTGAGAAAATTGGGGCAAAGTATCTAAATTCACCAGTTTTCTAAATGGTAATTCTTCACTTGCTAGTGTTGACTGTTGCGTTAACTTCTCCCTGCCTTTGCAAACATGACATTTTTTCTTAAAGGACTGCGTGGTCCAGCGAACAGCAGGGGACTTTCCAAGTTCCCTTGTTCCCTACTCAGTGTTTTTTTTTTCTCATTTTACTTCCTTCAAGTTTACCATCCAGCTATTAGATTGTGTCTTGTAAGTATATAATTACACACCAGGTTTGCATCTAGCCAAACCACCCTCCTTCAGTAGGAGGGGATGTTTCTAAGCACAGCTGTTGTTATTGCCGTGTCTCTCGGGCCTCCCACCTAGGGACCAACTGAAACAAGGGGCACCTCCCTGTATTCTCCCTCTGGGGCTGCCAAGGAGAGAGGGACCAGAAAGCACCATTTCCACTGGGCTCAGATGCTGCTGGGACTTCTCTTGGGCAGCAGAGAGCGGCCGCTGAGCTCGTGTTTGAGCTTATCCTTCTACCTTGGACCTCTCCTTCTATCTAAACCGCTTTGCCCTCTCAGCATTCTCATTTTGCCATTAACATCTATAATTTCGTGGCTTATGAAACTTTTAAAACACAGAAATTACTTTCTTTATTCCCTTATTCAGCTAGTCACCAAATTCTATGAATATTCATTCATTTGTTTTTCTCTTTAACATTTGTGAAACCTTTGCTAGCTGCTGGGAAAGAAAATGGTGACAAGGACAGGAGGGGAGAGGTGCCACACAAGGCCCCACCCCGCTCCCCGCCTGTCCTGCTCCTGGCCACCTATGTGCCCCACGGGGTCAAGTGTGCTTCGTTCTTTATATGACTCGCCCGCTGGGGCTCTGATACCAACAAAGGTTGGATGCATCCTTTTATAAAAAAAATTAAAATTTATCTTCCAATTACAGCTGACATACAATATTGTATTAGTTTCAGCTGTACAGCATAGTGGTTAGACATTTAGATAGACACCTTACGAAGTGGTCACCTCGATAAGCCCAGTCCCCATCTGACACCATCCAGACTCGTAGTTATGACATTATTGACTGCAACCCCTATCGTCGCGTACACCTTAAGGCGTCGCTCCCCTTCCCTGCCTCTGGCTTCCTCCACAGTTCCCCCACCCACAAATTCATTTCCCGTGATCCCCCTTCCCAAATTCATTTCCCACTGCCCCACCCAAATTCACTGCCCCCAGCCTGTCACAGCTCCGTGACCCCCCTCAGGGCGTCAGGGTCCCGGCCGTCCCGACGTGGCTTCTGCCACACTCCCTTCTCCTCACACCTCCCTGGACTTCCATGTCCAGCCTGACAACGCCTACCCGCCACACGAATTTCCAGGCGGTAAATGCAGTGTGTTAGTATACCTGTAGCAGCCTGGTTCGCTCACGCTGTGTTTCATGGGCGTAGGTTTTCCTAGCTAATTTGTTGATGGATGCTTATCCGCTTTCCATGCTGTGTAACTGCTGACAGCTTTTTGATGCACAGAGGACTGCAGTGTGGAGATTAGGACCCGCGATTCTGAAAGCTCACACTGGATTTATATCTCAGCCACTGCCGTCTGATCTTGGGCAAGTTATTTCATTTCTCTATACCCGAGTGCCTCATCTGGAGAAGCAGATAATAGTATTACCCCTCTCACAGGACAGACGTGAGAGTTAAGAGAGTGACAGTACAGGCAGAGTGCTTAGTTAAGGACACGTAAATGTTAGCTGGTGTTATTAGCGCTCGGTGAATGCGCAGAGACGCACACACTACAATTAATCAAATGCTTAACAAAGGCAACCAGTATATTAATGTGCGTGATGATGTGGAGATGCTGCCGGTTCTGTGCAGTCACACGTACAACCCTCAGAGCTTCTCCTTGTACCGCATGCGCCTGGCAGTCCCCAGTCCTGGTCACCCACACC
Organism: Hipposideros armiger; assembly: GCF_001890085.2. Lineage (NCBI taxonomy): Eukaryota > Metazoa > Chordata > Mammalia > Chiroptera > Hipposideridae > Hipposideros > Hipposideros armiger. The sequence goes on from NW_017731351.1 coordinate 8,867,097, forward strand.
GTCCACTAAGATTGCGTCTGCACAGCTGGGCTTGTTTGGAGCAAGCACACGTTCGTGCCGACGGGCCTTGGTCAGCTTATCGGACAAGATCTTGTGAATTTCAGGCCAGTGCCCTTGAATTCACGGGCACTGACATTGAGGCTTCCTGAGCGGTCCGTGGTTCCCCGTCGGTCCCCTCTGTCATGGTCCTCGCCAAAGCCGTCACACCTTCTCCTTCTTTCTGACCCTTCCTCAGCCCCGTGCCCGCCCTTGGCTGATCTGGAAACCTCGCTCCCTATTGCAGTAAACAGAAGAAAAAGACGCCCCACAGGTTCTCAGCCATACATCTCCCCGCTTCCTGCCCTGGGGCCTGAAACTCTGCGCCCTCCCTGCTGTCACTGTGGCAAGCAACTGGTGCCCAGTTCTGAGGCCTCTCCTTTCCTACAGTTCTCCCCCAGCCCCTGAGCAATCTCCCCTGGTTCCACGGCTTTTCGTGCAGTGCCTGTCACGTAGGGTTTAATCAGGGAAGCAGAACCCATGAGCAATGTGGAATAAGGCGTTTATTATAGGTCCTAGGCCTTTCATGGTTATTGGCAAAGAAGTGTATGCAAGGCTGTTGGCTCTACCTCTGGTTTCTTTGAAGGTCATTGTCAATCGGCCAGGGCTTGCAGTCTGGCAGAAGGTCTGGACATGAAGCTTGGGAGAGTGAGGACAGCCCAGATTCCATGGGTCAGAGAAAACTGGATCCCCAAGGACAGATGGGAGAAACTGGTACCCTCCGCATGGGGCTGTGCTTGAGCCGGCCCTGGACTCGGAGGAGCTGAAGGGAAAGGTTCAGTGGTAGTCAGGGGACTCGCGTGCTGGGCCCGTGTCATCAAGGTGCCCAGCTGGTCAGTGAGCTTACAGCGGCCTGGACGCTGCTCGTCAGAGCTTAGGGCCTTCCTGCTGGCACGTCTCCACCTGCGCACCTTGCACAGACATCTCGTGTGGCCGTCCTGCCGCAGAGCCCACAGGGAGGGGCTGAGTGGACATGGGTCCAAAAGACCCAGCCATCATAGGCTGACGAATCCCGATTTTGTGTCTAAACTCAGACTTCTCCCCTGTGTCTGTCCACTGGCCTTTCCGTTCAGGTACCTGGCAAACATCTCAAACCTAATTGCCCCCCTTCAGTTAGCTGCATCCTGGTGAATCCAACTTCCTCCCTCCAGTTGCTCTGGCACCTGGAATTATCGCCGCCTCTCACCCATTTCTGATCCATCCCAAGATTCCGTTAGGTCCACCTTCAAAATAAAGGTGACCCTTGGCAAACACATTCTCATTCTCCAAAGCTCAAGAACTTAATGGACCTGGAAAAATGGTATCTTTTGTGATCTAAACATAGAACTGAGGCCCGTGACTTCAGAGCAGGAACTGACTAGGACAGAATAAGGGGGCCTGGACACACGTCCGCAGCTCCATCCATCACCTCCATCAAACCACATATCGCCTCCCTCCTGAATCATTGCTCCCCGGTTTGTCTCCCCTCCTGCCTGTTTGGTCCTTTGGGGGTCTGTCCTTAACCTTCACTCAGAATGACCCATAAACAAAGTCAAATACTGTCACCTGATCATAGCCAAGGGTCAAACCCAAAACTGGTGCCATTCTTACAAAAGCCTTTGGAATCAGAGCCCATGCTGTCCCTGAGAGCCCCGCCCCCGACGTGTGCCCTCCCCATGCGTGGTCTTTGCTGTGCCTGCACGGCCCCCCACCTCAGGGCTTTGCCCCTTTCCTACAGCACATCCCCCCCCCCCCATAGCCACATGGCCCTCTTGCTCATAATTTCCAGGTTTTTCTCAAAGGCCACTGTGACAGCTCATTTTATGTATAAATGGCTAGGCTATGGTGCCCAGTTGTTTGGTTAACAGCCAACTTAGATGATGTTGTAAAGACATTTTTTAGTATCTAAAAGTTACCTGATGAGTTTTAACTCTGAAAAAGGCATGGCAGCTAGCAGGCTGGGCATTCCAGCTGGAATTGATGACACAATCAGTCTTGAGTTCCAAGGCAGTCTGGAAGTGGGACCTCCTCGTGGGACCTCAGTCTTTTCTCGGGGGACCTTCAGTTGATTGGATGAGGCCCACCTGCCTTACGGGGGTAATCTGCTTTGCGCAAAGCATATTTATACGTTCCATGGCTCTGTTTCTTGGAGAACCTGACTAATATAGTCATCTTTTCATTGAAATCTTCGCTTACCAGCCTGTTGAAAATAGGAACCATCCCCATGCAGCTTTCCCCTGGCAACCCCCATGCCACTTATTTTTCTCTAGAGCCCATTATGATTATCTTCACATGGTTGTTTGCACTCTCTTTTCTCGGCTTGTACTGAAACATCTAAGCTTCGTGAACACAGGCACGCCATCCTGTCCTCTGCTGAATCCCTGAGAGTGGCTCAGAGTAGGCATTCGGTGAATATTTGTTGTGTTAATACATGAAGGAATGAATGAATCAGTCCGAAATAAGTTGAGTGTCTGATTTAGTTGGAAAACATTTGGCAATGACAGTCCTTGGAAAGGCATGGAAAAGAGGTTAACTCAACACTGGGGGGAGATAGTGGGGAGGAAGAAGGAAGGATGACAGCATAGTTTTGCCAAATTTGTTGTAAATATAAGAAGAAAGAAAAACAGAAGAAAATCATAAAAAAATACAGAATGAATAATTTCTTGATTTGCATTGTGCAATTTTTAAATTGATAATGATAGTTATTGTCTTGTGTCTGCCCGGAAAAGAAAGCATAGGGACATGAAAACAAAGGAAAGGACAGAATTTGGGGGGAACCGAAAGGAAGACAAACGGCAGTAATGAATGCCAGTGCTTAGCTGAGATTAGGAAGCACAAATGCTAATGCTACCTATTTACACAGATTCTAACTCTGCTTATCTGTTTGCAGAGGAGGGAAATTAGCTTATGCTAGAAAATATGAATGTGAATAAAACACTAAATATTTATAGCATGCAGAATAAAGCAGAGGAGAAAAGCTTATTTGTAGAATTTGAATATTTTATGCAATGCATTTAAAAAGATATTCTGGATCACAGTCCTGAACAAAAACAGATAAAATAAAGCACACTCCCTGCCTCCGTAGGAGATAATCCAGCCCAGACAATGTGTCCCAAGACTGAGGTGGCTATTGGAGTCCCATTTATTCATTTACTCCCTTATTCATGGACCTGACCAATGTGCATTGATTACTTTCCATGCGCTAGGCATGGCAGTGGGCGCTGTGCTTGGGAACTTGTTAGGTATGGTCCTGAACTTGCCACCTTAGAGGCAACCGTGGCAGCAGGTGCTAAGAGCCAATCAGACACATATATATTTATATGCGGGCTGTGATGAGAGATAAAAGGGGAAGTAGATGTTATGAGCTGCTGAAATTGGGAGACTTCATTTTGATGGAATGTCATGGAAAACCAGTCAGGGCGTGTTTCTGCGAGACCTGAAGGATCAGTGGGGCTTAACGAAGCAGTGGATGGGAGGGTGTAGGGTTGGGGTAGAAGGAACAGACTACCCTAAGCAGGAAGGAAAGGTGGGTGCTTTCATAGAGCTAAAATCAGACCAGACTGCTGGGGAGAGGAGGTCCCGAGGAAGGCAGGCCCCCCCCGCCCCCACGTCGCATCCATCGCAGCCCTGGGGCAGGCTCTGGGAAAGCTTGACACTTCGTGTTGGCGCTGGTAGGCACAGCTGAAAAGCACCACCAGGAACCTGTGTGCCAGGGGACAAGACACGAGTGTTTGGGGAACCTGGGAGAGGCTCTGTAACAAGTGTCACCCATGAATAACTGTAGCTGCCGAATGTCAGAGGCAGGCTCTGGGGCCCGCGTTTCACTGCAGCTATCTGAGAGCTGATTGTGGAAACATGGTCAGGAGGCGAATGGAGCGAGTCGGATATGGGGAAGGGAGCAGCCGTCGCTGAAGAATGGCCCCACACGTCTCTGTCCGAATCCCTGGGACCTGTGAATGTTACTTACGTGGCAAAAAGCTCTTTAAAGATGGGGTTAAGTTAAAGATCCCCAGGTGGACAGATCACCCTTGATGACTCAGTGGGGCCTCGTGTGATTACAAATGTCCCGGAAAGAGGGAGGCACAGGGTGATTTGCCCGCTGGATGCAGAGATTGGAGCGGTGCCCTTGGAAGGCGGAGGACGTGGCCACCAGAAATGGAGAAAGGCGACACATAGCTGTCCCTATGCTTGTGATTTCTAGAAGCAGCGACAGGGAGCGCTGCAGAAGCAGATGTGGGAGGGTAGGTCAGCAGCAGGCTGCTGCGCTGCAGACCACTGAGGCGCAATGGCACCAGTATCGTCCTGGCCCGGCGGTGAGGACGCTGGGTGCTTACCAGCCCACATCCACTCCTGATGTCTGGAGGAGGGTTCCTAAGGCATTCGCGGCCCGGCCCTCCTGGTTCCGCTAGCCTGCTCACCGGACATGTGTCTGAAGAAAAAAGAGAAAGCCTTCAGGCAGGAAACAGCCTGTGCACGCCCTAAGAACCATGAGCGCGCTGGGAAGTGAGGAGGGACGCAGAAGGCTGACGAGGTCTGCAGCCGTCCGCTCCTCAGCGCTTCTTGTGCTGTGTCTGTGCTAAGTTCTCTCTGTTCTTCCGTTGATTTTTCAGGGAACTTACCATTAGTTTCTTTTTTAAGTCTCCAAACAGAGAGTGCACTGGGTTAAACCACAGCCCCTTGTCCCTGCTGCTGTAGTTGGTTCCAAGGTCACACGACATTTGTGACGTCCATCCACCATCACTCACCCTCTATCTCCCTACCTTCAGGAAGGAGTCCTGTGCGGCTGGAGTTTTTTCCCCAGGGGGTAACTAAGATCTTTACCCCTAAGAGATGAAGCCTCCTCACTCACTGCGCCCTTGTCAGGCTGTGGGTGCTGCAATTGCTTGTTCTTGCCTGTTGTCACGAGTGGAAGTGTGGGGCAGCCCCAAGGAGTCCCTCAATGCCAACAGTTTCTCTCCATCCCCATTATGTACAAACCACCTTAGCTCCACGACTGTCAGGGACAATTGCCTCTAAGAACACAGAGACCCCCTTTTCTGCTTGGCCATCTGTGAACAGAGAGAATGGGGGGCAAGAGAAAAAGCACCCCGACTCCTGGACCAGTAAGTCAGGCCCTGGTGTGCGTGTAGGCTAATTTATAGGTAGAAGGTGGGACGTGGGAAGCTCACGTTATGGTTTCAGCTTCCTTAAGCTTCTGTTCTGAGTGAACAGTGGGCTGGCAGTAAGACTGCGTAGGAAGCGGGTTGGCTTGATGGGACGTGACCGCGAGCGCAGACAGGGTGGGTAGGCTGGGGTCACGGGGTGCTGGGAGACACGGAGTTCCAGAGGCGTGGCCTCGCATTCCCTCATTCCAGATGTGACAAAGTCAGTGACAGCCCCATCCAGCTGCGGAGTGTTGAGCAGCAGGAATGCTTGTGCCCTCCTCCCCTCCTGACCTGTTTCCTTCACCCCCTTGGTCCATCTTTTCTTGCCGCTTTTATGCCTGCCTTCCCTCTTTCATTCCTTCCTACCACCTTTCTTTTCTTTCTTCCCTCTTCTGTTCTGCTCTTTTTTTTTTTTTTAAGATTTTATTGGGGAATTGGGGAAGGGGAACAGACAAGTTGTTGTCCTTCAATCTTAGTTGTGGAGGGCGCAGCTAGCTCAGCTCCAAGTCCAGTCGCCATCTGGCCTCCTGTTGGCAGCTCATGGCCACTAAGCTCAAGGTGTCGTGTTCAATCTTAGTTGTGGGTGGGCACAGCCCACCATCCCATGCGGGAGTCAAACCGGCAACCTTGTTGTTAGGAGCACGTGCTCTCACCAGCTGAGCCATCCTGCCACCTGTTGGCAGCTCAGCTCGGGCTCAGCTCACTGTCCCATGTGGGAATCGAACCGGCAACCCTGTTACTCAGCGCTCACACTCTTAACCAACTGAGCCACTCGGCTGGCCCCGTGGTCTGCCCTTTTTCCTCTAACATTGATAGTGCCCTTTTATGTATCAGATATTGTGAAAGCTGCAGAAGACACATTTTTCAATATATTTATAGTAAAAGTGCCCCTCTGCTGGAGAGGTTATTAATCTTTGCAGGGAACCAAGTGGGAAGGTAAGCACGTTTGTTTACACACTTTGCGTTTTCGTTAGTCTTGCCCTTGTGGGAGTACAGGAAGCAAGGTGTGGGTTAATTTGAAAATTTTACCTTTAACATTTTTTGCCAAGTCCCCTATAACCCCATCAACACTGCTGTACCCCACACTGGGGCAGTCAACGATTTCTGAAACTGCTGCACACCCTGTACCCTACTGGGAACACGTGTTACTCCTCCGGGGACACTGCACAGCTACCTCCCTCACCTGTCTCTTGTCACGTGTGCGTGGCGAGTGCTGGCTGCCTCCTGGAAGCCAAGGGCCCCCCTCAGCCCCCTCCCCTGGCATTCTTGATTGCATTCATATCCACTTGGAAGTGACTTTATAACTGACCACTTTCTTCCCCCAATTCAAGGGACAAACAGTAAACCTGGCATCCTATCTCCTTACCCAAATGCTACCCTGGGTACTTTAGTGTGAAAAAGGAAAAACAAACAAACAAACAAACAAAAAACTGCCTCTGGACAGATGCACGATTTCTGTTTCTCAGGATACATAATACGAAAAACCCTCTCAGGTTTATGCCAGAGAACTAGAACCTGGAGAGAGGGCGGGAGAAAGTCAGGAAGACAAATTTGAATTAAGGTGCATGATGTCATCCAATTCTTCTAAGTGCACAATTGAAGGAGGGAATGAAAGGAAAGGAAGCCTCATTCCAAAGCCTGTGGGGTGACGTAACTGTCCCAGCGTGGCTCAGAGCCCCCATCCTGACGGCTACATAGAGATGGACTTGTGTACTCTCGACCTTCCAGGTTCCCTCTCCCTGTCCACTCAGAGCATGTCTTGTGGCTCAACTGGCTTTCTCCTCCTGCCAAGTTGAACATGAAATGAACATTGGTGACACAATTCATCTGTATTTCACAAACTTAAATTATTGAAAAAATAATTTCTAGTACAGTAATCTAAGGGTAAGGGATGGCTTTCAGTAATTTGAACGTACCGATGGCCAAATGCTTCCATTGTTAGAAAACCTAAGTGGAATCTGCTGTTCCTAAGCGGCCTCTCTCCCTGGTCACGGCTAATTCCTTACTTACGCTTCTCACTAGTGGTTACCTGGCACACGGACGACGTTTAAAGGAAAGGGGCCAGGTCATCGTGCTTCTGCGCCTGTGGTCCCCCACCCGCTGAGCTCACTGCTCCTAAACATCTTCATATGAATTCAAAAGAGGCCATCCCTGTGGGCTGGACAGTGGCAGCATCCTTTTGACTGAGATAAATAACACTTCCGTTGTCAGAGCCCCTTCTCTGCCTCTTCCCTTCTGTCCCTCTCACTTACTGAGCTGCAGGGATAATTAAGGTAAGGGCTGAGAGTGTGTTTGTCCAATAAAGTGGCAGAGCAACATGTTTTGTTTTTGCCTTGTTTGCACCTGCCAAAGGGAATGTGTGTATGGAGGTGGACAAGGCAACATTCAGGGTGTGCCCTCACAGGTACTTTAAAAGTCGTTCCCTTTTCCATCATCTCCCTCTAAGTCCAAGTGTAATAATCTGTACTAAACGGTGTTGGCAGCACATAGCGAGCCTTGCGTGGGGCTTAGCTCCACTCCAGAGAAGGCGGGCGGGCGCGCACCAGCCTGAAGTGCAGACAGCAGGCCCCTGACCGCACGGGGCCTTCGCCAGGTGTTCTTTCCTTTGTGGGAGGTGCAGCCAAGCCGCACAGGTCAGCAGAGCGCATGGCTGGTGGAGGACTTGTGTGACGGCGATGCATATAGTCCAGGCGGTGCGCGGGAGGCCTGACTCCGAGGACTGGCCTTCCCAGCATCACTGTGTGTATTTACATATCCATGTCTGAGTCACAGCCAAGCAGACAAGCCACTGACACGTTCCTCTCTCTGTTTTCGTGGGCCGCTCTCTTCCGGTGCCCTCCACATTTCCGTGTGTCTGTGCGTTCGACCCTGTGTGAGCTGCCACAGCTGTTCGTCAGGGCTCTCCAACAGCCTGGCCTCGCTGTGGGGACGCGAGATCATCCTGGACACGCGCTTCCTCCCTGGTGTCCAGAATGCCAGCCAAGACTTCCTGTCTTGGTGATGAATGATATTTTTTGTTTCAATTTGTTGAAACTGAACTTTGAAAAGTAACTAGTTTCAGGAAAGAGATCTCAATGAATCATTTAAGATTTGAATAGCCTACCTGGAGTAACTTTTCAAATACAGATAATTTGCAGGCATCACACATTTTCAGATTTCTGTTCACGAAGGTATCAGAAATAGTATAAAATAGCAAGAGGCTTTCTAACGTTATCGAACATTACTTCCTTGATTGGGAGGGTAAGGGGGCATTTAGGAACACTGCCTTACCTGGGATGTAGTTAGCTTACGGTCATTTTCATAAGGGTACTGGAGGGAACAGGCCAGGTTATGTTCAGGTTTTAAAATCCTCAGCACACTGTTGGTATATAATTATGTTTGGACAGGAGCGTTAGTATGACAGAATGCCTACGTTCTCATCCACTCCCTCTTGAAAACACACTAAAATGACACTAAAGGAATTGTAGGCTCAAAGCTATAAGAAAAAAATAGGAAAGTAGAGGAGAAATGGCAATCAAAGTTTTTAACATTAAAAGTAGATGGACAAGTGGTAATTAACTGACCAAAAAGAAAAAGTGAAACTTAAATTGGCTGTGCAGAAAGCTTAGAGATGTGTTTCCTACCAGGCAGTGCCTGGAAGTCTCAAGGATTTGAAATGGTAAGAACCTCTAAGGAAGTAGATGGTGGGGGCTGAAAGTAGAGAATCTGCAGGAAAAGGAGTTTGACCCTGTCCATCTAGTGGTCACCCAGAAAAACTGGGTGAATGCGGGTACCTTGTGCCCACAGGACACTCTGGAAAGAAATAACCCATGGGGCACAGATGCAGGGCACAGGTATAAAATGGCAAGAGGCTCGTGGGTAGATGTGAGGGTGGTGGGAAGTGGGTCCCCCCAGGCGACGTATTGGCTCAGTGTGGGGGGTGGGGAGGAATTGTGGGTTCTGCGGCATCTCTGCCCCGTTGTGATAAATACCAGCCCTGAGGGACGTTGGGAGTAAGGCCAGCTGCTTGGGGGGG
>NW_017731351.1:8876295-8939442 GCF_001890085.2 Hipposideros armiger
CCGTAGGTTTCCGTCTCATTCCCTTCAGTCAAAACTCCCAAATCAAATTTTCTTCCTTTGGGTACGTTATCTGGTGACCCTCAGAAACCTCAGAATAGATGTCTGAATTTTTTCAAATGTGTCCCAAAATACAGGGCATTGTCATCTTAGTTCTGTCAGGTCATTAGATCCTGGTCACTGAGATCCTGGCAGACGCCTGACCATCTTGGTGTGAGAAACTAGCAACCCCTGAAGACTCAAGGGTAACGCACGTGGTCCCATGTAAAGGGATGTCCAAGGTTCAATCTTCCTTTGAGCTCAGCCTCCGACAACACGCCTCCCGCCCTGGAGCAGGGGCTGTTTTGTCCTGCGCTCGCCCCTTCAGCCCACCTGTGACTTTGGTAGCCCCGTGGGGGGTGTTCTCACCACACTGACAGCTGCCTCCTCAAGCACTCGCTGTGTCTCCTGGCATTTTCTGGAGCTTTGGGGAGCTCACTCGGTCCCCAGGCAGAGCGGCTGGAAGTGTAGGGAGGTAACCCGCCTGGGCTCCTTAACCAAAGGGTTAGCACTGAAGACAGATGCCTCCACCTCCCAGCCACCAGAGGGCCAGCTCAGGTGGGGCCCACACGGGTCCTCTCGGAGGCTGTAAGCGGTGTCAGTCACACACCCTAGGCCACTTTCTTCCCTCCCCTTGACACTGTCATGTCACTTCTGCCTCCTGAGACCCCCGCTCTTCCCATCAGCTCCGTGTGCTGAGGTCCTCATCTCAGGCCCTGCTCTGGGGAAAACAGAACTTAGGCAACTGCCATATAAACATTAGGTTGTCAGAAGAGTCAAGACGTATTTTTTCTGTTTTTCATTGCAAAAATACATCATGACTTTTCTGACAACCCAATAGGTAGCTGTGACCCCCTGGAAACGCTATCTGCCACCCACTTCCCACTCCCTGCTTAGGATTTTGGGAGGATCTGTGTTTAGATTTTCATTTGACTTCTCTGCCTTACGGCTGCCTGAATAACATGATTACAAGCACTTATGGATGATAAAAGGTTTTTATGTTTGGTTATTGGTTCATAATAAAACAGGAATTTCAGTAGCTAGCACCCAGTATTAATTGAAATGACGGTTGTTAAAGTATAATTTGGGCCTGGAGTAGTAACAGAAGGAAGTGGGGCGAGAACGGCTCCCACGGAGAGGCCGCCGGACTTGCAGGCTCTGGGAGGAAGGCCTCCTTCCCTGCATTCAGAAATGATGGCGGCTGTGTGCAGTGTTCTCCGGAAAAGCAAGAGGGATTCCCAAAGGGTCTGTACCCAACACAAACTGCCAAGCATTTTTGTTTTTCCTGTGTTTTATCCTGACCTTGGAGTCTGGAACGCCTTTCTTTTTTTTTCTTTAATGTACAGATTGGCAGACCCCTAACCAGAAAATATTTCACATTTTATGGCTCTATATTTTCTGCCTCTGATCTCTTCCTGCCCGGAGTCCATTCATCAGCCCTGCCAGCCTCCCACGGCCGCCCTCACTCTCACACACAGAAGAGCTCAGGACGCCAGGGAAGGATGGTAAAGGGAGAGGTTTCTGTCCGTGATATTTGATTCAGTCAACGTTTAAATTTGTGAGTAAAAAGTACTCTAATTATTTGTGGTGTAGGTAATATAAGTAGTGCTCAGAACTTCTTCCAGAGGAAGCAAGCAGTGCCCGCTGCTTAGTGTCTCCTTGAAGATGTGGTGTGTGCGTATTGAGGCCCCTGTGCCTACGCGGGCATTCCTATCACTGTACGTGGGTCGATGGTACCGCTGTGTCCCAATGTCTGAAACATCGTATATCATATGTGGGATAAGAGAACATAACCATAATATACCCACTACGTAATCGGCAGTAGTGGCACCGTGCATGTACTATTCTGCCTGTTTACACCTGGCTTTCTCACTTAGGGTATCTTAGAGAGATTTTCTCTGCTAAAAATATGTAATAGAACCAACATTTTTGATGTCTGTCTTACACCGTGTTAGGAACACACCATCAGTTATGTAACTCGCCCTCAGGACCCTTGGCATTTGCTTGCCAGCCTTTGCCAATAATAACAGATAACGTTGCCATAAATATCCTGTGTATCCCGGATCAATTCCTAGACTCGCTGAAAGAAAGGACCTGGGAATTTATAATTTTGTCAAAATTGTGAAATTGCTGTTCTTATATTTGTCCTAACTCACACTCATTACAAGGCGTGTTTGAGGGAATCTGGTATCTGACACCCAGCCTTAGTAGGTGGGTTGTTCATTCTGATTTTCAACAACCTCTTAGATGAAAACTACAGTTTACGGGACCAGCAGTTCCCTTTTGTTTCTCTCGTTATTAAATGGGTTGAGAGCCATCTGTGTTTTCTTTCCTGGAAACTGCCGTTTCATGTTCCCGGCTCCTTTTTTTCTGTTGGGTTTTTGTTTTATCAATTTGTGAATTTTTTATGTACAAGGAAACTAGTCCTTTGTGAGTGATAAAAGTTGTATCTTATATTTTCCTGTTTGTCATTTGTCTTTTGATTTTTATGTTTTTTTACATGCAGAAAATTCAAATTTAACAAAGTTAAATGTATCATTTCTTTAATAGTTTCTGAATTTTGCAATGCACTCAGAAAGGCTCACTTTTTCTGAGATTATACATTTATTTGTTTTATGTTCTTTTTAGTACTTTTGGAGTATCTTTATGTTTAAATCTTTGATCTATTTGGAATTTATTTTGCTTAAGATGTGAGTTAGGAATCAAACTTAATTTTTTCTGTGTATCTCCCCAATTGCCTGAAAACGCTTTGTTAAATAACCCGTCTTCCCCATACTCATTTGGAATGCTGTTTTTATTGTACTGTAATCCTGTATGTATTAGATCCAATTCTGGGTTTTGTTGTCTTTGCTCTGTTGACCTATTTTTCTAGTCATGCATAAATATCCCATATTCTTAAGTACTTTACTTTTATAAATATGTTTTTAGTGTCTGGACAGCTAGCTCCTGTATATCTCTTTTATTAACATTCACCGGGTTATTGTTGCATAGTGATTTTGCATATCTAAAACTGCCTAGTTTGATTTTTAAATGATATTTTTATTGGGGTCATATGATGATTATTGATAAATTGAGGTCATCAGTACTCTCATGTTATAAAGGGTTCTAAGCCAAGAACCTGGTGTGATTATCCAAGTTTCCATCTCCCGTGTCCTTCAGTCATATTGTAAAAGTTATTATTTTATTCAAATCTCACATATTTCTTAAATTTATTGCTAGGTAATTTATCATTTTGGTTGTATAATAGGTGACATTTTCTTCCATTAGCTTCTTAATTAGTTGTTTGCCTCTATGAAGAATATTGATTTCTGGATGTTTCATACTCAACAACCTGAATAACTTCTCTTAAAATTGTAGTTTTTCTGTTGATCTTATTGGACTTTCCCAGCAAATAATCACATTATCTACAAGTAATTTCAATTTTATTTTTCCCGTCTGTCCAGTTTTGTGTCCCAGGTGCTTCTTTCCTGAAATTTGTTGGCTTCTGGAATAAAGTTAAAAAATAGAGATGAAAAGAACCTTCCTTTATTATTTCATTTTTAATTTTTTTTGCTTTAAAGAGAATTCATTTCCCTTTCATTTTGCTTCATTTTTTTCCTTCAAATCTTCCATTATGGTTTTTTTTGTTTTTTTTTTGGTGACTACTTCAAAAATATGTTTTTTAAATTAGTGGGTTTTATTTCTTAGAGCAGTTTTAAGTTTACAGAAAAATTTAGTGGAAATACAAAGCCATTATGTTTTTTTATTGTTCTTCAGAAGTGTGTGTTTTTTTCATGATGTTTCTAATTTTGCCCTTATGTCTATAATATTATTGGTTTGTTTTTTTTCATTCTTCGTGAGCTCTGACAAGTTATAATTCCATCTCCTGTTGTCATCCTGTAACTTCCCTGAAGATACGTACCCTTATCTTCTGGGGTCATTCGTTCATAAATTTATTTAAAGTTACAGCTCTACCTTTGACCACAGTTTTGATAACTGTGGTAACATTGATAACATGGTAACATTTGGGGAGTAATGTCTTTTGTTTAGATTTTCTCCCTGCTTATTTTCTTCTCTATCCTTTGAATCATATAGGATCTACTCTGGTTTATTTTTAACTAATACCTTCTTTTGAACGAGATCATTTTTTTTTCCTGTATCAACTATTTGCAAAATATCTGTGTGGAGGTGGGGCGAGGGCTGTGCTTTCTCCAGGAGGAAGCCCCCGTGACACTTAGCTCTGCTGAGAAGTGAATCCCTTTCGCTTCCTTTCTCATCCACTCCATGATACTGACCGCCACGCCCCTCACCCAGCAGCGTTCTCCTACCTGCCTGCTGGCAGCGGGCTTCCTGCAGCCCGGGCTTGGCTGCACCTACGCTTGCTCAGAGCCCTCTTCTCTGCTTTTGGATATTTTATGGCAAACTGGGTGTAGGAAGTCTCTCTCCACCTTCCTGTGTCCCTGTCCTGGTTGTTATAAATAAGACCCTGTGGACTGTGCACATAAGGTGTCTTCTTCATTAGAGAACGGTGACCTGAGACATTCTCCCCTAAGTCACCCCATATCCCAGTTGACCTTCTCTGGTTTTAAAATCCCTTCATCAAATTGTGTAGTTCTGGTTTGTAGAAGTCTTCTGGGGATGGAATTTGCATTTCTTTCCCTCTTCTTATTATTTTGGGTGACTTCTAAGGGGAAGAGAGGAGAAATTATCCTTTTAATGTGTTATTTTTAAATTAAAAAATCAGAACTATTTTTGAAATTCATTTTAATATCTACTAAGTCCAATTTCACTCTTGTTCTTTAGTTTTGAGTCTTGGCAGAAAACAATTTTCCAGGACCAGGTACCTGCACACCTTGGTAAACATGAAGAAATGCTTAGGTGAGAGGTGGTGGGACAACTTTGAGTAGGAGTGCTGGGGGTGGGGACAGAGAAACGTGATGTAAGGAGAACAATATAGGGGTTTCTACTATGTTATTTTCATTCTGGGATTAAGCTAGAACTTGGGTGTGTGTGTGTGTGTGTGTGTGTGTGAGAGAGAGAGAGAGAGAGAGAGAGAGAGAGAGAGAGAGAGAGAGAGAGAGCTACTTGATGACAGTAATTTGATAGTTTTGTAATGTTTTATAATATGCAACATTGGGTTTTTTTCAGAGCTGTATAAACAAGGGTAAAAACTAATGGGCCTTATTGTAGTTAAACAAAAATCAGGAATAGTGACTATAAAAATCAGTATTTAAATAATAATGTTAAACGCAGTGGCCAGTGTCTTATAGATTCTGTTCTTCAGGATGAGAGCATGTATTTTCAGGAAATACTCTGATGAAGCTATCAGATTAATTTTGTTATTTTGTTCTTTCCTTCATTGCTCCCTCTAAATTAGTCAGTAAATTAGGGTGTTCATTTCAAGAACAAAATGAGATTAAGTAAGAGCCTTTGTTGAGGTGTAGCAAACCTTCTCATTCAATGTTGAATCTGATTTTTGGTTCAGTTTTAGACTGAAGTCTAGGCATGTTTAATAATGTGGGGATACATTGTCTTTAATTTCCACTCTTTTGGTATAGCTGTCTAATCTTATTAAATATGTAAAATCAGCTTATTGGTCGCTAAGCTTTTTAAAAACTAAAACAAGTGCATTGATAAAAGTACTTCTCTGGGCCGGCTGAGTGGCGCGTTGGTTAAGAGCTGGCTTGGGATGCCAGAGGACCCCGGTTCGGATCCCACATATGAGGGCTAGCGACACTGCCCTCTATAGCTAAGATGCTGAACAACAGCTCGACCTGGAGCTGGGCTGCCGTGAGTCGCCGGCGACGGCGTAGGCTGCAGCCCCTGCTGCAGTGGGTTGCCATGGGCTACCGTGTGTAGCCAGCAGCCAGTGTGAGCGGCCAGCAGCCGCAGTGAGCGGCCGTCCAGAAGCCGGCGACTGATCTGCCTCGCCAGGGAAGAGCACAATGATGGTACCAACTTGGGCCAGTGAAGCAACGTCCTCCACAACTAGACCGAAGAACAAAAAAACAGCAACTTGTCTGTTCCCCTTCTCCCAATTCCCCAGCACTGTTCCCATCCCCCAATTCCCCAATAAAAATCTTAAAAAAAAAAGTACTTCTCAGGAATTAGTCAATACAAGCTAGAATTCTACTCATATCAATTTTTGAAGATAAATGATCTCACTTCCAAAGAATTCCCTAATTCCCTGATTAGTTATTGACTATTTGACTTTAATCACTGTGTGCTAAGTAGAAAAGAAGCAAAAATTTATTATGATAGGAAATTATAGTTAGGATTTGTTATTAATTTTGTCTAGATGAGAAGTAAATTACAAAATACATGGCATGTTCCCTTCTGAATTATTAATAAATTGTTTCACAGTTGCAGGAATCCATTATATACAAAGAACAACAACAAAACAAACAAACAAAAGACAGTACACATGGAAGGAACATGGGCTTTGACCCAGTTATATTTATATTCCAATTCCAAAACCCTGCTTCACTTGTCACAGGGAGTGTGTGACCTTGGCCAAGTCAAGTAACTTGAGCGTCTCCTCATCTTTGAATTAGTGCTAATATCACCCACCTAACAGCATTCTGAGGAAAGGTGCAAACTTCAGACCATCCCAGTTTGAAAACAAGGTTTGGGCAAGGGAGAGAGCCAAGCAAACAACCATTATGGCATGTCCAAATTCACATTATCGTGCGACATATTAGGATCGGGCTTTACAGTAATTGATTCCCATTTGTCTTGACTATTTTACCTTAGTTCTCTTGGTTGAAAACATTGGTTAAAAAAAAAAAAAGAAAAAAGAGGTGACATCTGAAAAGTTCAACAGTGAAAAACAACCGTACATGGAAGTGAAGAGAATGGACTGAGGCGGGTACCCCGGCTCTCCCAGGTACCACCTGGGCAAGTGGTAACCATGTGCCATAGTGCCTTCACCTGTCAGGAGGGGTCAGCAGCAGGGCCATTTTCCTTTGTGGCTTATTACATAGAATAACTAACAGTCATCATTTACAAACCTACCTGTTCTCCACAAAAATAGGGAAAATCATTAATTGTACTGAGTTTTAAGAGGCCTTTCTTCTTAAACTCCCAAAAGAGAGTCCCAAGTAGTAATCAAGTGGGGAGAACTTTGATGTCTGAAGTTTGCAGGACCAAAAAGGAACCTTCTAGGTTAGAGCAATCGGGAGCCTTGTGCCAGGAGAAGTATTCAGGCAGCGACATCTGCCTCACTAACAGTCTATCAGGAGGTGAACACTAAAAATGTATAGATGAGAGCTTAGCCAAGTTCAAACACAGAACGATTAAGAAAAGACAGTTACTGAGAATGCAGGAGTTAGAGTCTCAGTCATAATAAAGGTTCTAGTCCAAGAAACCAGAGACAGAGCAAGTCAGGCAAAACACAGAGCTCTGTCCACCTGAGTTTATCTGAGCAGCTTGTCCTGGAATTGAATTAAGAGCACTGATAAGGGAATTCACGGTAAACGTTTTGAATAAAGAATGCTGGAGTTCTATGTTACAGCAGGAGCAGAAATGTAGGAAACACACCACTAGAACCTTTTTCTTCTAGTAGTAACTCCTTATACCAAGTGGGACACAGTACTGTTTCACTGGAATCCAGAACTAAAGGTGAAATGCCGCCCGATAGTTCCTGCTGGTAACGTGAGTTCATGACTGTTCAGTTCCCTTTGACCAGCGATAACCCCACCTGCGCCCTGCACTCAGCACCCAGAGGATGTGCCCCGTGGACCTGGCAAACCTTTTGTTTAGAAACAAAGCTCACCTGTTTATTCCGACCTATACTTCAGGCCATTAGTCCTTTGTCACATTTATGGATCACAAATGTCTTCTTTCAGTGTGTGGCTTGTCTTTCCATCCTCTTAATGGTATTTTTGATGAACAAAGTTCTCAATTAAAAAAAAAAAGTTCTCAATTTTAATGACACTCAATTCATCATTCTTTTCTGTATGAGTAATGCTGTTTTGTGTGCTGTTTAAGCAATCATTGCCTTCTTAAAGCCAAGGACAAGGGCTTGCCACCGTGAATTGGCCTCAAGCATCATTTTACCTGATACATGACACGTGACTCAAAAGTGGTGTCATTTAATCCATCTCGTTGGCACTGCAACATCTTAGACTTATCAGAAGCATCGTTGACACAATAATGGCCATGAGTTCTATGAGTTTCCTGGCAGCAATCCATGCAGACTTATCAAATACCTAACATGCATAGATGACTCAGATTTCTGGTAAAACATTCCAATTTTAGGCTCATCCAAGTTTTAGAAAGTTTTTAGATACAGTGGCTGAAAATGCACCTCTCTGAGACTCGTGCCCGTTGATAGGGTGCTCTCCTGGGGAGCCTCAGATGGTGCCTGGTTCTGCCTCTCTGCAGCGGTTCCCCGACACCTAGAGGGGTGCTCACTTTCCTTTGAAGACTTTGTCTTTAAAGGACATCGGGTATGAAAGGAGAGAGCACTTGGTTTTGAGGTGACAGAGCAGAGTGCCTGCAGGTCCTTGGACCACAGGTCTGGAAGTAGAGGTGACATTGAGGACCTAAGCAGAAGTCTGGGGCTCGTCTCACTTGGTGATGTTTGCAGGGTGCTCTCGTGTGGGTTTTCCACTGTTAAGTAAGGATCAAAGGGGTACAGGGGATGTTAGGAATAATTGGACTCGAAAGGGAGGGAAGTTACAGAGAGTGACTGATATCAGTACCTGCAGATATCAACCTGCAGAGAGTCAGTTGTGATAAGGTCTGGCAGAAGGTCTTGGCATTTTTGCTTTTTAATTCATTGATGCAGGAAGTCCATTTCGTCAACTGAAGGGATCAAAAATCATACATCAGGGGTTAATGATAAGCTAGTATAGTTAGTGGGGTATAACCAACTTGCATTTTCAATGGCAATCGAAAAATGTTGATGCCTGGAGTATCTAAAAGTGACGATGTAAGGGCTGCTAGCTCACTGGTAAGCGAGAAAGTTGAGGTCTGTTGTTGTATTGAGAAATTTGTGCTTCAACATTGAAAAAGTGATGCTTACAGCCTAGAGAAGGATTGGCACCGAAGAAAAGTGTTGCATGCTCACTCGAGGGTGCTGTGTGCTTGGTGGAAGGTTGCCATGTTACATTTTGCTGATTATATGAGTAGATGCGCAGAGAAACTGCAGCTAATGTCTTAGAATTTTTTATTATTTAGAGAGTGCTTTGCTGCCCTTAGAGAGCGGTTTGGATGGAAGTTCCCTTAGGTATCATCTGGACCTTTTGAAAACATAGGAAAGGATGAGACAAGTGATGCCAGAAAAAGATCAAAATAGCTGAAAGGAAAAGGGTCAAGAAAATATGGAAGATTTGGTATTTAGGACCCAGGAATAGCAGAACTTATTATTGGGGGGAAAAATTAAGTCAGAAAAGAATGGAAAACAAGAAAAAAAATGGGATAAAGAAAGAGCTACAGTAGTAGGCAAAGGTGGGGAAAAAAGGGGGAGGAAACATAATTAATATTTAATAGTATCGATTTCCTTGTAGAGTAGGGAGACTTGATATTGAGAATAAAACAAAGTCTCAGTTATATCAAATTTTGAGAAGAGTAAAGAAAAATAATTTGCAAATCATTTTAAGGATCATGCTAACCATCTTATAAATAAAAGGGCTTAAGTAAAAGTTACATTACTGATTAAAAGAAAGTGCATTAATACCATGGATTTGTGTAAAAAAATACCAACACACACATATTAAGTAGTAATAATCTGATTACATTTAGACCTGAACCCTGGGAATGAAACCATTCTGTTATCTGCCTGCTAAGCTGTTAGGATTTCCTTTGGTGCATAGTCCATCCAAGACAGATTGTTGGTTGATATAGTCCAGAGAGGCCCAAGTTTTCTCTCATCAGGAAATACTAATGTTCCCTAAGCATGGGCAAGTTCCTGGAGCTATTCCTCCTCTTGCCAGCCAGTTCTCTTCAACTTGGAGACTCTCTGAGACACCATCAGTGCAGACCAAGATTCAGTCCTTCCAAGAGGCTTGCGTCTCCCTGATCCAATATGGTGGCATTCCTGAAAACCCGACAGTATCTCCCTTCTTTCTAATCCACCCTAAATCTAGAACTCTTGCAAAGTCATTTGGTTTCTGCGCTCTAAACATTACATCTTTCGAATTTGCATTACATTTTCCAAGAATCACTTAAGATCATTTCCATGCTTTTATAGTATAGTTAGAGGGCACCTTTGGTAGTTAAAAGAGTGGATGTGTTCATTTGAATTTACCACCAGTCTTTCTAAGATACTAGAGAGACTCTGCCTTATTTTCTGTTGGTCTGTGATATATCATGGAGTTAGTTTATAAGTGAACCGATCTTCAGTCTTCAGTGAAATGGGAAATCAGTAAATTTTTGCCAATATTTCTCTCAAACGTGGAAGGGCACTGCTTCACCTCTCCTCAGATCTAAGTGCTGAGTGGCAGCTTTCCCTAATCCGAACTCGCCGCCCTGGGCTCCGGCTCTTCCCCGTTCCTGTCCCAGAAGAGAGTCTGTCCCTGCAGAGCAATGAGAAGCTTTGTCACTGTACTGTGCTACCTACCAGATAGCATTACCCCAGATTAGTATCTATTTGGGGCTCTAA
The DNA here is from genome assembly GCF_001890085.2 of Hipposideros armiger. Taxonomy (NCBI): domain Eukaryota; kingdom Metazoa; phylum Chordata; class Mammalia; order Chiroptera; family Hipposideridae; genus Hipposideros; species Hipposideros armiger. The sequence continues at coordinate 8,886,917 of NW_017731351.1, forward strand.
GCACTTACTTAGTGCTGGTTGCCAAGAATCTCACCTAGCATTCAGTGGGCACTGTGGGTGCCTAGTATATCCCAAGACCAGGATGAGGGGCTAGACAGATGGCAGAGAGGATGCCAGACAAACCAGTGCTTTCTTGGAAATCAGAAAAGACCATTCTATGAAAGCGATGAAACCTGAGCCAGTCCTGTGCACGTCTGAGAGAAGAATCTTCTGAGTAGAAGGGAAGTGAGTGCTGATGCCCTCATGTGGGGTCAGGCAGGGATGTTCCAAGAAAAGGAAGAGGCCAGCGTGTGAGCAGGCCAAGGACAAAGTGGGAGGCAGGAGAAGGTGAGACAGGTGGCAGACGGCAGCTCACGCAGAACCGGAGAAATCGGGGTTTCATTTCAGGGGCGACTGAAAACCACCAAGGATTTTGAGCCATAGCATTTTCTGACTTAATTTTGATTGTTAAATGATCACTCTGGATATTACGTGGAGAATGAGAGCAGCAGCTTGGCCCATGGTCTGTGAGAAAAACTTGGAGGCTTGTTCTAGGATGGTGGCCGCAGAGGTCACAGGGAACGGTAGATTCGGGATGTACTTTGGAGTTAGGTTTGATTGATTTGTTAATTGACTGGTTATAAAGAATGAGGAAAAAGACAACTCAAGGTTGATTCCTAGGGTTTGGGCTCAAGAAGCTGAGTGGATGGTGGTGATATTTATGGGTTAGAGCTACAGCATATGGTCCTAGAGATAAGAATTCCAGATGGCTTTTCTGATTATGCAAAGTTCTGATTTGGGTAGCTATGAAGTGTTATTCTGAGCATCCTCGCAGGATCCATGGGGAGCCTGCTATTGCAGCCTCTTCCGTCATCTGGACAGCCCCTACTTCCCTGTATCCCATCCTTCTATCTTTTAGGTGCTAAAGTGATTGCTATTTCTTGCAACTGACCTCTGATAGTGGGCGTCAGGAGAAAATCAAGAGGAACCTACTTTCATTAAAGACAAGATAAAAAAAGTGTTTTGTGATAAAATTGCCTGTTATGTTGAATGCTGCTGGGAGATCCAGTAAAATGAATAAAAACAAGTGATCTTTAGCTTTAACCAGGGGTAATTGGCGATGACCACTGCAGTTGTGGTCATCGCCAATTACCCCTGGTTAAAGCCAGGGAAAGGCTCAGAGAAACCCTCCAGGTGGTTTTCATGTGACAGGGAGCAGAGGTGTTACAGTGGTTACAGGGGATGGGGCCAAGGGAGCAGCATTTGGGGTGGAGGGACTTTATGTCAGCAGTGATCTTGCTTTTGGCTGCAAGTTGCAGACATTCCAATTCAAATTGGATTAAACATTAAAAAAATGAATGGTTCATGTAACTGAAAAAGTCCACAGTTGGAGCTCCAGCTGTATTTTTCGGCAGCTCTCAGTTCTGCAGTTCTGTACATTTTTCTTTATGCTCAGTTTCCGCTTTTATTATAATAACAGAATCATAATAGTAATTCCGGCCCTCATGTCTTTGCAACATCTAGAGCAGCATGAGGGGGAAACACACTCGCTTGGACTGGATCAGCATAAATCAGTCATGATGTCCCGAGGAATTTCATGAAGCCAACAGCTGGGGTCTGGGTGACTTACTGCCACTCCCCAAGCCAATAGCTGTGTTTTAGGGGAGTGACATTGCCAGGACTGCTTACACCTTGACACTGCAGGAGGGGTCACTGTCATCCAACATTTGGCTGCCGGACCATGGGAGTGGAAGCAATGGTCAAGTTCATAACCCAGCACGTGGTCTGCGTGCTGTGGGAAAGAAGCCAGTGGGGGAAGTCAAAATAGAGCAGAGGGCTGAGGTCATTTCAGACGGAGACCTTTGAGCCAGCAGGAGGGGTGCTCCAGGGCACAGAGCAGGGGCTGGCGAGGGGGCGGGGAGGCATCGCCTTCTCCCCAGAGGAGAGGCTGCCGGTGGAGGAGAGCCGAGGTCCCGTCTGATGGCTTCCATTTTCCCGAGGATGCTGGGACTAGGTCATCAGGTGAAGGTGAGGCGGGCAGAGAGCACAGCAGTGTTGACCCAGGAGGAGAAGGCGTAAGGTCGTCATTTTGGAGCGTGTGGAAGGGCCTGTGGGGGCGCGCCGGAGTCTCACTGACCAGAGCCGGTGTCACGCTCTTGTTTCTGACCCGGAGGACCGTGGTTCTGCTGGCCACTCAGGTTCACACGCTCAGGGATCGCTGCCTCTCCTTCGTTCCTGTTTTCCTCACTCCCCATTTCTAGAAATGATTTTCCTTAAGAATTTTACTTCAATAAAAGACCCATCTTTCCTTTTCACCTCCTTCATCCCTCTGGTGGAAGCTGCGCCTTCCACGGGAGGGTTATTGTCTCAGCCTTCGTGGAAAGGCCGGTATCTTCAGACCCTTCCCCCCGACCCAGCCACACTGCTGTCAGGATAAGTCTCCATTAAGACAGCTTTTGTCATGTCACCTCAGTGCTTTCCCCATCTGCCCAAGTTTCAAGGGACTTTAGGCTGGGTCGTCTTGCGTTTTTTCCGTCTGCTTTCCAATATCGAAACTTCTAGTCCTGTTGATCCAGTCGTTCCCTTTGCCCAGGAATTTAATGCCACGTTTCTTCTTGCTTTTCCGCGTTCACTCACAGTCCCCTTGCAAGAGTGAGCAACTGGCCATTTCATTACATCAAACCACAACCTGTAGGGCTCTGCTGTCCAGTACAGCACTCTGTGATGACGGGGCGTTCCATAGCTGCATAGCCATGCGGAGCTATTGAACGCAGGAAATGTGCTGAGTGAGGACCTTGTGTTTACATTATATTCCTACTTATGTTCAATTTTCCTTGTATTTATATGTGAACGCAAATAGCCATGCGTGGCTAGTGGTTACCGCCTGGGCAGCACAGCTATAATATCTGCACCTTGTCCCATGGTGTCCTGAAGCCACTGAACCCCCTTAAGTGTTACAGACACCCCCTTCAGGGAAGTGCTGCGGCTTCGGTCATCTGTACAGCACCGCTGTGCGGCCATTCCCGTTCTCCTGCTCCCATGTCCTTACGCTTACCTCGCTTCTTCCTTTGCTTTATTTTCCTCTTTGTACTTGTACTGTGCTGACCTTCAATACACACCTGACTAAAGTTTAGACTAATTTATGTGTAAGGGGAGGCTTCCCCTACTAAAACAAGATAGAAAAAGCAAAGATAGAAACAGACGGATGCTCTGACAGGTCACCCTCCTGGCGGGAAGGTAATCCTAAATGGCTTCTTCTTCTCGACCTTGAGTTGCGTTCTCTCCCTGGGATGGCTTCCTCTCTCATTCCTGCTTCAATTAAAACATCATTAGTGTTACATGCTTTGCAAAGACTGTTTTCTGATGTGCCATGGAATAGCAATTTCTTACTATTAATACGAGTAGTCTTTTAACTGATGCTCTGTGGCATGTGGAAATTATACTGTTAGTTTTCCTAGGGAGTCACTCAGATGTACAAGGCATTTTCCTGCTCTGTTCATCTGAACTCCTGGGATCCTCTGACTTCCAGTTTAGGAGTCTAACTTGTCCTCTAGCAGTTAAACCTGAAAGCCTTTTAATTGGAGAACGTTGGACTTTTCAACTAGGAAGTGAAGGAGGCAGTTAAATGGATCCCCCAGTAATTCTGTGCTACTGCTCTTCTAAAAGGTTATTCAAGTCCATCCACCTCATGCATGGATTTTCCTGTGTATTAGCCCACAGGCCTTCAGTGGAAAGAAGTGGATGGAGACTTCTCCTTTCCCTCCCCTGGAAAGCCGCCTTCACATATGCGAATAGTAGCACTCACACTGGGGACCCACAGGGAGTGCCCTCAGCAGACACATCCCCTCACCGGAGGGAATTCCCTCCCCTTGCCCACCTCCCCCATTCACTTCCCATTCATGAAGGGCTTTAGCCTTTTGTAATGTCAATTTGCATGTTAACGCTAGCAAAAAGCATGCAAAACTTGAGGCCCAACTTTTCAAAGGGGAGGAGGACAAGTCCAGGACAGACAGCTGAGCCTGGCTTTACTTTCTAGACAAAAAGCCTAGGAACAAAATCAGTTTGTCAGCCCACCTCTCTTAAAAGTGCAAAGTAGTCAAACTCCTTTTCCCACTGCCAGGTCAGGCAGCCTGATTTTCTCCTGGCGCTTTTTACCAACTTGGCTGTAAACTCTTTTAAACCTGGATGGAAGGCGTGTCAGTCTATTTAATCACTGTAGCTAGCCCAAACCAATCTTGCTCCTGAGAACAAGATTTTTATCTTTCCGTTTGCCTCTTCATGGGTACTAACTCATTTCTGCTCACACACACACACACACACACACACACACACACACACACACACACACACCCTTCTATCCAGTAAATAATGTGATACCCTACCTGCCAGTAGCTCTGTGATGACAGGTAAGGTGGCTTGACTTGCCTAAATTCTGTTATTTATAACATCCAAGGCCACTCTCTTGTGACTTAAATGCTTTCACGGCTATTGCATCCTATAAATATGGGTGCAGTGAAACAAGGACAGAACATAAAAAGCAGTGGTCTACTGACTTAAATGCAAAAACTTTTTTTTGGCTTTGGGGGAAAAAAGGAGTACTTCAAGAATGGTACAGTTAAAAGTGTGTTTACTTAAATCCTAAAAGAAAAAAGAAAACCTGGAGGAGAAAACAGAATAACAAAGAATGCTAAAAAGACAGTAGTTGAGAGAAATCTGACATTTAAACCTAGATTCCTACTGGTGCCCATGGCAACTCCTCTGACAACTTGGTAAAAAAAAAAAAAAAAGACAAAAAAATCTATTCTTTGCTTTCAAGAATAATCCTTGCTTTTTACTTTTTCTCCCTGGGAACCATGACCGTTTTTTTTTCTTTTGGGGGACCATGCAGGAATTTCTTTTATAATAGACCTAATATTATTCAATGTGAAGCTGCCATTGAATAATATTATGTGTCAACTATAATTGAATATATATACAGTCACGGGATGTGGAGTACAGTGTGGGAATGGAGTCAATGGAATTGTAACAGATATGTATGATATCAGGGGTGGGGGGCGGCAGATTGGGGGAGGGGGGTTGTCACTTTGTGAGGGGTGAAAAGGATAACTATTGCATTGTTTTGTACACCTGAAACGAATTTAAAAAATAGACCTTATTAATAATGGTGGGTTAATGTCCTGTAAACAAGGAGACAGGAAATGTGATCTGCCCAGAGCACATTTTCACGCCTACATGTGACCTGGGTGCTGAGAAGCATAAGCCTTTGTTGTTTTGTGTTTAGCATCAGCGCTGTTTTTACAGTTCTCAGTTGAACACAGTATTAAGTACAAGTCATGCACCATGAGGAGCCCAGCTCATGATGATCGTTCACCCTAAACTGGAATGCAGCGTCTACCTCGCCTGGCCTTGGGGTATCTCTGGTTACATCATCGCCCATGATTAGGTACAAATGATTAGTTACATTAAAGCTATGACATTCACCTTCACTTTCAAACCTCATTTCCAAACTGAATCTGTTTTCACGAGTTCTGTGGCAGCATCAGGATATGACTCCAACCTCAGAGCTGGCCCCTGTGAGGGTGGACACTGAGGGTGGGGACGCTGCGCAGGAAGTGAGCGTCCTCAGTGCTGCCCCGTGCGCCTGCTGCCAGCTTATACCTCATTTGCTCAAGATCCTTTCCATTGTTTTCTTAACGTGGGAAATGAGAGGAATGGTCAGATTTTGACCGTCTTGTTTGCAAACGTGAAGTCTGAATTTCAGCAGTGCCAGTTTATACTTACATAATTTTGTTGTTGTTTTTGCTTTTAAGGTAAAAATGCTCAGACTCACCAAAATTAGCATGAAGTCAGGATAAAGACTTACCTTTTTATGAGCTGGAGAAAATTTTCCAGAAAGGTTTATGTCTGTAAAGGGGCTTGCTATTTATAATCTCCCAGAAGCGTGAGATTATTTCCTGGAAAGATTCATCACCTTCTAACAGTAAAGAAGTTTATCGAGCGTTTCCTCCGTGCAAGGGTCATTTGCATAAATTGTCTCTTCTCCTTTTGACACATCTATAAGATAATATTTTATGCCCATCTTACAGGTGAAGAAAGATAATAAGAAACCTGCCCAATGTCTCATAATTCACAGGCAGCTGAGTTGCTATTCAAACCTAAGCCTATTTAAATCTAAATCGTGCTGCTGAGTTTCAGTACCTCATACAGCATCTCAAAATCCACACCATAAATCCCATCTCTCTTCTTTGACAGACAAATTAAAGCAGGCTGTAAATGCATTAAAAAGGAGGTAGCTTTTTATTTTCTTTCCTCTAGTTTTTTTGTATAGGTTTATGGTATTTTTATTTCTGTCAAAAGGTGAAGTGGAAGGGATAGAAAGAATTGGGGGTGGAGCTAGACCCCGAGCCGTACCTGGATGGGGCTGCCCAAAGCATGCAGAGTGGAGAAGGCAGCTTTCCGCATGGAAATGTCAGTGACCCGTGTGCCTCTTCATCTCCTATCAGCCGCTTCTCACTGTCTCTGGCAGAAGGTTGAAACTTAGTCCCAACCATGAACATGAGAGAAAGACAGTGTCATGACGATTTGGACACTGCAGTCAGAACTGGCTTGAATGTTGACACACCAGGAGGTACACTGTGAGATGCGTGTTGTGTTTCAGAATGGCCGTGGAGACGCACTCCCAGATCATGGCTTGGGACGGCCTCAGCTGCTGCTCCTCTGTTCAGGCCGAGGCCACACTTCTCTGCGTGCTCTCCGTCAGGAAGGGCCCACGTGAGGATACTGGTGCATGGCTGTCCCTGCAGGTCACGGGCCTCACCTGAGAGCCCACTGGCCTGGTGGAAGCAGCCTCGGAGCTGCTGAGACTGCTCTGGATCGCCCCTCCCTTGCCCCGTGCCCTGCAGCCTCGCTGCCCACTCTGCCTCCCCTGGTTAAGTCTCTGCACCTCGAAAGACTCACTGTGCTTCAACGTGGGTGGCCTGGGAAGGCCGGCCACCTACCTCGCAGGCGTGTTCACACCTGAAAACACTGCTCTTTCTAGGTGTTGACAGTGTTGGCCTAATGACCCAAAGAGCCATAGGTAGTTTATAACTAAAAAGGTGCCCGTGGACTTCGGTCCTGGTCTTCGTCAGAACATCTGCCTTTACATAACTGTCTACTTCTATAAAATCAAAATGTTAAGTGTAAAAGGATTAAGATGTCTGAAAGGGTAGACTGCAGCGCCCCTGAAACTCCCTGGAGACTGTTGGTACAGTCGCAGATGGCCACGGCAGGCACACGAAAGTTCTGTAGCCAACGCACCGGGAAGCAGGCGTCAGCTCTAGAATTATTTGAACCATCTACTGAGATTCCCCTCCTTTGAACTTCAGACTCAATACGCCTTTTCTCCCAAGCACCCCTGAGCGCCTTCCCTCTTGGGAACCACATTTCCAGCCGATCCAGTTAATACTCAACATGAGCCTGTTTGTCCCCAGTGTAAATTTTCTGCCCAGTTCCTTTTAAATGGTATCCTTAAATCTAGTGATCCCTCTTCTGCGCTCATTGGTTACAGACTGTCACTACTTCTATAGCTCTCTCATTTCTCACCCAGGGTCCCTTTCTCCTGAGGACCAAGACGGGGGACATAAATATTCCCACCACGAGGGATTGGCTGGCTGAGTTGTACGTCAGTCCAACTCTTTAGCTGTGAGTTTATAAGAGTTACACCAGTGTCTAGTGGGGCCTGCACAGCAGCGTGTCTAGTTACACAGGCTGGTAAGTGTAACTCCACCACTTACTAGTTTTGTGACTTCGGGCCAGTTAGGGAATTCTTGGAGTTTTCAGTTTCCATCTGCAAATGTCTGTACTTTTTTTTTTTTTTTTGCTGAGCCATCCTACCACCTGTTGGCAGCTCAGCAGCAGCTCAGCTCGGGCTGGGCATCGAACCGCTGTTGCTCAGAGCTCAAACTCTTGAGCGAGCTCTTAACCAACTGAGCCACTCGGCCGGCCCCAAATATCTATTCTTAAAGCATCTTCTCAACAGATGTTGTCATGGTTACATGATGCTCTACCTAAAGTACTTAAGCAGTTCTTATTCAGAGAAAGCCCTTAGTAAGTGTTAGTTATTATTATTATCATATGTTACAGCTCAAAGTTCTTAAAGATTAAAAAAAAATGATTTTGTCTGATCCAGATTTTCTAGTTCTAAAATACCCTTAAATGACAGCGCCTCTGCTGTGAATCAGGAAATCAAACAAGTTAAACTGAAAAATGTGGGTTTAGTGTATTAGGTATTTATTCAACTTCTGGATTTGCACGCAAGTTTTGCTTATTCACTCCTGTTTATGAGCATATAAACCTGTAATGTGTGTGTCTTTAATTTAATGCAAATTTCCACTGTTTCAGTAAAAGAGGATGGATGAGTGTGTCATGATATGGCAAACTGTCAATCTGGAGGTTTTCTACCTAAAAGTCAGGCTGAAGATGAGATGGGACCTGGAATTCTCTAGCTCTCAAATTCCAATGTGTGCTATGTTCTAATTTCAATAATTACTAATTTCATTTAGTAATTATTCTAATAGTGGAATTAAAAATGCTTGGTACTTCTCTTATTTAAAATGAATGTGATGAGAAATGGAAGAATGGTCTCTTATTTGGATTTTGTTTTGTTTTGTTTTTTGGCTTTTAAAATGTGTATTTTGCACATTGCATTAACATTTGGAGAGTTAAATGGAGACTATAGTTGATAACACTGTATTGCATAATTGAAATTGGCTAAGAGAGTAGAACTTGAGTGTTCTCACCAAAAACAGGCAAACATGTGAGGCGATGGCTGCCAGCGAGCTCGAGGTGAGGGTCCTTTCACAGTGTGCACAAATATAAATCATCATGTCCTGCACTTAAATACTTCGGAATTCTGTCAGCTCTACCTCAGTAACACTGAAGATGAATTGGAGAGTTAAGCTCCAAAGTTTGTTCAAAGCAAGTGCATTTTCAGATATCCGAAAGAAGCAACATACCTGACTGTGCAGAGCTCCCTGTGCCCAGCTTGAGCATAAAGCCTGGGCTGCGTGGCCATCCCCTGAGTTGTTTATTACCCAGTGTTTGGGGCTACAGATGTCCCTTCAAGACACCAGCCACACAAGCATCCCAGGTCTTACCTCCAGTCGGGACTGTTGGATGGCAAGCCGTGCACGAGGCCAGCGGAATAGGGCGAGCGGAGCTGGGACTCCCCGGGCACTTTAGACCTTAGCTGCTCCTTCTCCCCCCACTTTGAACACCGCCCCCCAACCCTTCCTTCACACAGACCTCTCTCACTTCGGTTTCTCCTCCGCTGTGTTTCCTCCCATCTCCATTGTTACCTAATCTTTGGGGTAAGAATGACTCTGCAAGCAGCATCACAGTATTTCTGTGTGGTAGTCGGTCCAAAAGGTTTTCTGAGGGTTTTTACTTTGTGTGTGTTGGAATTGCTCTCAGGGTTTCAATGAGGAAGCTCAGAGGACGGTAGTTGAACAGAAAATAGGCAGATTAACATTGACAATTTTTGTTTGTTTTTATTTGTTTGTTATTAAAGTATTCCAACTTCAAACACACGGAGAGTAGAGAGACTCATGTCATGAATTCTTGTGTTGTCATCACCCAGCTTTAATGTCCATCAACATGAATAATTTCACTTATCTCTCTCTACTTTATCCCTGTTTTTGATCCTGAAACAGCTTTAAGCAAAACCCTGACATCATTTCATTTCGCCCTTAAATGCATCCATAGAGATTCTGGCAGGTAAGGGCTTTGCTTCCACGCCGTTGATGGGATTATGAGAGGTGGAGGACAGCTACCCGGCATCCTGCCATGCTCTCGGTAACCCAGGGTAACGTGCTTGGTTATCAGATATTGACAGTGAGGTTTTGGGGCTGCTTGTCACGCTACCTGCACTAGTTAATAGAACTCGTGCAGAACTGGAGATTCTTTTATCGCCAAGTCCCCTGTGGGACAGATACGGCACTCTTGTCCTGTAGTTACGAATATTGTAGTGGGGCCCCAGCAAACGCTGCGATGTGGGTGTGAACGTGCCACACAGCTGGTGGCAGGCATCCCTAAGTCCTGTGGTCATCGGTCAGCATGTGGTTTTACAGACCTTCCCGAGGGTTGAAACTTGGTAGGTGACACATACAAGCTGTGCCTCGAGACACGGGACTCCACTGGGGGTTGTGCGGGGGCTGATGTGTTACCTCCAAAGCGGGGGAGGAGAGAAGCCTGGACAGATGAGGTCACCGTCATGCTTTCGCGAGGCGTGGTGAACACAACCAGCTCCTCACAATGGCCAAGGTAGAGCTTGCACAGCAGAGAAACACAGTGAGGCTCTGATTTCTTGGTTTCCTCCTGAGATGTCGTCAGATGCACTGGTGGGTCAGTCGGTGGACTTTGAGCAATGCACTCACTCTGCACAGTGTTAGCACTGCCCCTGGGCTGACGCAAGGCAGTTCCGACCTGAGCGACAATGCTGGCGTTTGTGTCTGTTCAGGCTCTGGTGGCCATTCCTTCCAGGGCCGAGGTTCCGTCTCTTTTTGGTACATTCATCTACTGAGTGTGTGCTGTTTGCATATCTTTAACTGGCTGCTTCTTCATTAAATTCAATGCTAGATTTGTGTTCCTTTCATGTCTTGTCAAAGGATAGTTGGGTGTTTATCCCGTGGCTCTACTTCTCCTGCTGCCTTTTGCTTTCTTTGTTTTCCTTTGTTTGTTTGTTTGTTTTTAGTTTCAGGTGTACAAAGCTGCGTAATAGTTAGACATTCACACCCCTCACAAAATGATACCCCCAATCTACTACCCTTCTGCATCATATACTATAACTGTTACAATACCATTGACTCTATTCCCCATGCTGTACTTTTAATCGTTTGCTTACTTGGTCATGAGCACTTATCGGACTGACATCATTTCTTGACTATATTTTTCATTCCACATTCTACTCAAGAGCCTCTCCCATAAACCCGTTAAGATTAGAATAGCAAAATCTGATGGCGGGCACATCCAACTCTTTCCCCCTTTCTCTAAGGCACTCTCTGAGGTCCTTGAACCTTTGCTAAAAATATTTCAAATTGTCCTTTGCCTTATATGCTCAGTATTGAGAAGCTGTTAAAAATAGTCCATTTCCTTACTGGAAAACTTACTTAGTTAGAAAGTCATTATTTTCGTTGTATAAAATCTGGCTCTCTGTTTAGCTTATACCCATTCATGTTTTCCATGGGAAAACCCTTCAGATGTTGGAAGACATTTATTTATAGCATCCTTTTCTTAATCCAAGATCAAATCCAGGCTAGAACTCCTATTAAATTTAATTATCACAAAGGATCTATATGCACTAGGCACTCTCTTAGTCTCATAGCTTAAGTACAACACAATTTTTAAACATTAAAAAATTAAGTGTCCTCAAAACTTAGAGAGAGAGAGAGAGAGAGAGAGAGAGAGAGAGAGAGAGAGAGAGAGATTTAAATTGTGTTGCCTGTATGAATCTCTGTGTAATGTTACCTGAGTGTCTTTATAATTAAAGATAGAGTCCAGTATTAATATCCATTTGCAAAATATATTTTAAAGTCTTTGGAAAGTTGAAACATGACTGTGGATTTAAAATGCCAAGAAGTGAAGAAAAACAAATCTAGACGGTTGGCTTTGTGTAAATGTTATTACTTATTTTCTAAAGATAAAAATTTGTTGAGATTCCATGATGACTCATCTACTTTGTGCAGAATTATAAGATGGCACAAGGCAAAGTCAGTTATTCTTTTTTACAATTCACACATATGCTGTCTCTTTTCTCGCTAGTTTGTGAGACTTCAGAACTTTCGAATGTTTTAGTAGCTTACAGTCTTTATATTTTTTTATGATGCCTTCCGCAGGACCGGAAACGGTGATGTTTAAGAGCGTTTAGTGATTGATTAGTGATGGAACATTGCCCGGCAAACAAAACACAGGCTACATGTAGCAAATCATGACTGCATTACATTTTGATTTCTAATTTAAGCAAGAGCTATGCGTTTTCAAGGGCAAATCTAGACCTGATGAAAAAAGCCTCAAGAGTTCTAAATCTTTAGCAAAGAAAAATCCTCCAATATTTGAAATGCATTTGAAAAGTTTTATTTTTATAGTTTTAAAGGGTGTAGTTTGATAAAAAGAAGATTTAATGAAACTGCTGCTTTTTTTTTTCTTTATTCTTTCTTTTCTTTAATTAAAGAGGCACCCTTAAAGCACATCTCAATATCAAGATGTGGGTCACAGGGCCAAAAACATTACAATATTTGAAAAATCACGTTAACTCCCCCTGTTGTTTTCTTTCTAACTTTGGATGCAGTGAGGAAGTGATTTAATGTGTTCTTCTCATTAATAATATAACAGGTATAACTGGAGTGTACTGAATGACAATCAGTTAATTTTGTTGTCTTCTGAAATAGACGGACAGTGAAAACCAGAGCTCTTCGCTTGCCTAGTAAAGTGGCCGTCCTTCCAGATGGGCGGGTCCAGTGAATTTGCTGTGCTGGCGATTCCCAGCTCATTACCTTCCCTGGAAATCCGCTGATTTGTGATATAAAAGACAAAAAGAAGAAAAAATGGTGACATGGTGTTTGTATAGTTCTTTTTTACTTGATAAGCAACATAATTTTCAGTGTGAATTCTTCATAATACAAATATTTACTTCTCATCTCCATCTACTTCTGCTCACTTATATTGCTTATTTATATACAGCATTTATATACATTTTCTGAAAAGCTTGGTGGATATTTGCTCTCAAGACCAGATTTATCAAATTTATGAACTCAGCACTCCAACTTATGTTAAGGTATTCAGACCTTTAACACCTAGGGGGAAAGATAATTGGTGCTGGGTCTGAGTGATTAATAATTTCTAGTTCATTAACAAGATTTAATGATGTATATTTACTTTGTGCAGAATTATAAAATGGTGTAGGGTAGAGTCAGTGACCATTTATCTCTTCTACCTTGACTGTGTTTGTCCTGACAATGTTTACATCCTCAAAGAGACAAGGTCTTTTCCATTACACCATGCAGTGCAGTGTTGAACACCATTCCATGGCATAGCTAATAAAATGCCTCTGTTAAGAAGTGATGAAAGCGCTTTATAAATATACGAGGCCTGACAATTAAGTTCACTAACTTGGTATAACCATGCTGCTAACCTTTTTTGATATTAGAGGGATTATTCATTATGAATTTGTACCAACTGGGCAGACAGTTAACCAAGTTGACCATTTGGAAGTGCCGAAAGGCTGCATGAAAAAGTTAGACGGCCTGAACTTTTCACCAACAGTTCCTTGGTGAAAATGGCTCCTGCATCATGACAATGTACCAGCTCATACAGCTCTGCCTGTGAGGGAGTTTTTAGCCAGCAAACAGATAACTGTATTGGAAAAACCCTACTCACCTGATCTGGCCCCCAATGGCTTCTTTCTTTACCCAGAGATAAAGGAAATATTGAAAGGAAGACATTTGGATGACATTCAGGACATCAAGGGTAATATGATGACAGCTCTGATGACCATTCCAGAAAAAGAGTTCTAAAATTACTTTGAAGGGTGGTGTAGGTGCTGGCATCAGTGCATAGCTTCCCAATGGGAGTACTTCAAAGGTGACCATAGTGATATTCAGCAATGAGGCATGTAGCACTTTTTCTAGGATGAGTTTGTGAACTTAATTGTCAGAACTTGTATTTAATTTACAAAGGAACCGGGGCCCTGGAAGCAGGAAAGAACATAAGAATTCCTCCTTGGAGCAGCTCATTTTCTGGAAACATTAGTTGCTGGTTTCTAGTGATGTGGTGAAGTGGATGTTTACATAATCAAGGTCCCTGCTGGGCTCCTTTATTTAACTTGCATTTTTCAGCAAAGGTGGCTCTCTCTCACCAAAGGAAAGTTTGCACCAGCTGTTGAAAAGATAATGTGTTGTCAGTTACACTTTACAATGTTTTAAATATTAATGTCAGTGATATGCATCTCTAAGTGTGTCTCATTATATTTTTATAATGGCGGTTCAGTTGTCAGGTTATGACATACACATATAAGGGTAAGCATCTTCAGGAAGTTGAATCCACTTCCATCCCAGGACACGGGTGGGGAGTGCCTGTTTCCCACACCCTGATTGACACTTTCCAACAGGTAGATCAGAAGTGATATCTACTTACTTAGAATTTATGTTTTGAGGTTATTTATATTTCTACATTGCTTTTTCATAGTATTATCTCATTTTTTTCTTGAACATCTATTTCTTACTGATGTGAAATACACACACACACACACACACACACACACACACGGTGCCAAAGAAAATGTATACACATTTTAAGAAAGGAAAAAAAAAACTGTATGAAAATTGTAATACTCAATATATAATGATAACAAAAGATGAATACAAGTCACGTTTGACTTCTGCAATTATAAGAAGTGCTCAAAGTGGTTACCATCAGTGTAATTTTAGTAACAGATTTTTTTCCTTTCTTAAAATGTGTATACATTTTTTTTGGCACCCTCTGTATGTGATACAACTATTGAACCAGAGAGTAAAATTTAAAACATACTTTATGACAAGTCGGTCTTAACTTTCCTTTACCTGCCAATGTGTGTATACCCAGGATAAACCTAACTGAATGATTTAGACTTGGAAGCTTAATGTTCAAGTTCATATCAGATATTAATATTTTATAGATATTACCATTGATACATTCTCTATTTCTATAAGTACAACTACCAGCCACTTGGTCACCCAAACCTGTCACGTGGACATCAGTTTTCACTTACCTTCCTCCTCTATCTCCTTCATCCTACACCGTATTACTCGTCACTAGGTTCTGCTGAGTTTAGTATCTAAACATTGCTCTGCCCTTTTATTTACCCTGCCGACTTCAGTAAAAATTCTATCATTGCCGATTAGACTATTGCTGTAATCTGATTTGCTGTCCTCTATTCCCCCCATCCGTCCACATCACAGCTGAACATTTTTTATCTAAATTATACATGTGAATATACTATTTATTTGCTTAAGACACATGAAGAGCTCCATGCTCTTCAGAATATATTAAAGATCAAATGCTTAGGCGGCACGTAAGACCCTTCCCGGTGTGGTTCCTGCCGCTCGTCGGTATCAGGCTTTGTTGAAGGGAACGGCCTTTTGTTTCTAAAACTCGTCCTGCTTTCTCCCTCCTCTGTATCCAGCACGCTCAGTGACCTCAGGCTGCAGTTGCGTTTCGGTTCCTTTACCAGGCGACGCGGCGCTTACCATGCCCCTCATGACAGCCCTGAACAGTGAAGTCCTGCGTGAGGTCTCCATCCTCCAGTCCTCCAGGCAGGGTTGGGGTGTCTGTGTGCTTCCCCCTCACGCTGTGAGTGCGTCTCTCTTACGAGGCCGACCGGTTTCCTCAGGACCTGGCCTGGGGTCTCTGTGCGTTACCAGCTCCAGCCTAGCAAATGGCTTGTCGCACAGCAGTCAGCAAGTCATTCGATTTTTGAATTGTGAATGATTATATTTTCATAGTCTACTTTAAATCACTAAACTGTTTCACAACTCTAATTCTATAACACTTCAAGAAATGGACTTCTCAGTCATCTTTAATCCACTATAGGTTCTTAAAATATAGCATCTGACAAGTACTAACTAATCCATAAATGTTTTTTGAATGAATGAATGAATGGATGAATGAATTACTAAATGCGTTTCCAGACCCCTGCAAGTGAAAGAAGTCTGTTAGATTTCTTTTTTTGTAACTATTTCTGCTGTATCATTCCTTCTGGATTTATAAACTTTTTGGAATCTTATACAATTTTGGTAAAATCATATTTTACTGATTTAGTTACCGTTTCTTTTGAATAATTGGCTACTGACCAGGAACAAATATACTATTTTAATGTCAAAAGCTGCACTTATTTAGCTCCTTGTTCTTTTCTAATTTTTAACTTGTGAAGACTTACACATTTAAAGTCATGATATAATTTTTTATTCCAACATGAAGTAATCATAAGAATTATCACACTGAGCACTGCAATGTGTATTTTGATTTAGAGGCATGTCCTATAAATGGGCAAACTATGCCCAATACTATCAAAGACTATTGAGTAATAGTCCACCCCCCAAAAAAAGACAAAGAAGAAAATACAGCAATTTGTGTTCAAACGCCTCACTGCTGAAGACATGACGTTGTTTGATGTTTCCTTATGTATTTTCATGCTTACCTTTTGTTTGCAGTGTTTTCTGATAGATACCATGGTGGATTCACAGATAAGAGTTTAATCCCTGACCCCGCAAAGTTACCAATGTATTAGGAAAATTTGGATAGGGTAGTATCTGTTTTGAAAGGTTGTATAATATAACATGTCCATTGAATTTAATAAGTGTTATAAATATATTACAAGATAAATCAAGGAAAATAGCCAGTTAGAGGAAAGAAACTAGTTTTGGTTATAGGAAATCATGGAGGCAATGAAACTTGATCAGATCTGAAAAATTGAGTGGGATTTTCACATTTGGAAATAAAGAGGTTTTCATAGATGAAGGTATATGGTGACTTCCCAGAGGTCAGAAATGTTTTCTGCTAATCTAAGAAGGGTCTCTGTTTCTGTCACCCCAAACCACCACCCAGATTATGTACATCTTTCTTCTCTCCTCTGACCCCACCCCCTATTAGAAGTTCTGTTATTTCCCCCCAAATAAAATATTGAACAACATCAAAGAAAGAAATGCCTTACTATAGTAGTTCCCCTTATTTGTGGGGGATATGTTCCAAGATCCCTGAAACTGCAGATAGTATCAAACCCTATTTATATTGTTTTCCTATACATATATATTGGTGAGCAAGTTTAATTTATAAATTAGGCACAGTAAGAGATTAACAGCAACCAATGATAAAATAGAACAATTATAACAATATACTACAGAGACGCGTCCCACTGTACTGCACTTACCCTTCTCACTGTGATGATGACACCAGAGCTTGCGTGATGAAGTCGAGTGAGGTGAATGAGACATGATTAAGTCAAGTGGGGGAGACGTGAATGCACACACACACTGCAACACCGCTACAGTAAGTCTGAGCAACTGAGACAGCTCCTGAGTGACAAGGGGGAGAGTGTCGACAGTGTGGGGACACGGGACAAGGGGTGATTCACAGCCTGGAGGGGACGGAGCCAGACTGTAAGATTTCATCCCACTTCTCAGAACGGTGTGCAATTGAAAACCTATGAATTGATTATTTCTGGAATTTCCCATTTGAAATTTTTGACTATAGTTGACTGTGGGTAAGGAATGCAAAGCCATGGATAATACAACTATAGTATGTAGATTTCCTTACATAGAGAGTTAGGTAATAAGAGGCTGAGAAACAGTGGAGAGAGGAGAGAAAGACATGCTTCACGGACCACCGTGGGGAGGGTTGTGTGGGGTTTGGTATGTCAGCAGCTCCAGGGCAGCTGTGAGAACAAGGGAACTGGGCATCGCTGGGGGGACATTGAGATGGTTTCTGCGGGGTAGACATTGGACCCCTCCAAAGACGCGCAGGCAAAGTGGATCCCATTGTGACTTATCACTGGTCGTTGGAGTGTGTTCATAAATCTGACCCCATTTCCAGAGGCTTGTGCACGAGGACCTGGCTTCTGGGAGGCTTATACCCATAGACCTAGAGAAATACTTGGGGGGTATTTTAGGCATGACAGATAGTTTAGCTCATTGGGATGACGAGGTTAGGAAAATGAAGAGTGAAAGTTATGGCTGGAAGATGGTGTGGGTTCCTGTGTGTTAGTTTGGGGAAGGGGCTGGTGGGCACGTGGCTGGCCTTGAGCGACATGAGGCTAAGGTTGGGTTTCCCTGAGGAGGCAATAGAAGCCATTAAAGAGCTGTGTTCAGACAGTGGGGGGGGGCTCTTATTCCCCTGGCAGCCCTCGTCTGGCAGCTGTGTGCACACGAGGGCGAGGGTATGCGCTGCAGGTGGGAACGCCGATTACCCTGTAGGGGGTGTTGAAATTTCCCTACAGAAGGATCTAGATGTCTGTGATTAGGCTCCCCTTCATTAGAAAATCAGAGCACATTCTACCGTGTGTGTGTGTGTGTGTGTGTGTGTGTATAAATTTCACACATACTAGTATCTTATAGACATTATAAAACATTAACCAAAACAGAAACATAGATGCTCCAGTGTATTGCCATACTGCCCTTTGAGTATGTTCAGGCCATTTTGAAGAGCACGGGTACAGAGAAATGACAAGGACCTTCACTATAGCTGCGGAGGTGGAAAGGCCAGGCTGGGGACAATGTAAACGCTGTGATGTTCGACCAACTGGATTTGGGGCACAAAGAAGAGCGAGGTGGATAAGGTGGCGCTCACCTTCCAGACTTGTTAAACAGGTAAAATAGTAGTTTAAGTGATGGAAGTGAGCGAAACGTAGTGAAATTGATTCTGACATTACTTTGAACTGCTGGTGAATAACAAGATGGAACCATCTAGCAGAGAATTAGAATTTCAGCCTTGCTGTCCAAAAGTGGGATGGAGTTTGGAAGTGCAGATTCGTAAATCCTCACAATAAATGCAATAGGTAAAGCTGGAGGAAAGACTCAAGTGAAGAAAGGAATAATTGAGGGAGGAAGGCTAACTGAGAAGACTTCTGCATTTGCGGGGCAGGTTGGGGTGCATGGGTCCAGTGAGCAGAGAAGGAACGGTGGACAGGACCAAGGAGGAGGCGGACCCCAAGGGAGGGTGGGCTTTATTAGGATTGGTGCCACTGACAGTATCCACGGCTGCAGGCAGATCAGTACAGAGGAGTTGACTGGATTAATGATTAGAAGGCTTTGTTGTGATTAAAAAGCTGTAATCTTTTGTAAATCACAGAACAGAAGATATATCAAAAGTCCAAAGATGGTACTGACTTCATTTTCTCCAAAGAACAAGAACGTTCTATTAAATGCAGACTTGAAAAAGGACACAATTCTAGAAAATAATTATTAAACATAACCCTTACTTATAGACAGTATTTAAATATTAAGGACAATTAAATAAACATTTAAGCCATCATCATGTCATTTTAACATAAATTTTTATTTTAGTTGTTGTCTTATTTGTATGTTAAATTGTTAGACTACAAAATGTAAAAATACATTTACATATGTATCATTTACTGTGTGATTTTATGTGTTTATGTTAATAATTTCCTATGTTTCAGTAGTCATTATAATTATTATTTAAATGGGTGTATGATAATTCACCTACAAGCAAACTAATTCCTCCTGGGTCTTGAAGTGATTTTCTGTGCATGGGAGCAAAGGGCCATCTGTCAAGAGGGACTGCAGAGGGAAACTTTAATTTTGCTTATTTTGTCTGGATACATTGAGATTTGGTTTCCATCTCAAGCTTGCAGCATTTTCTCTGCTGGGAATTGTTTATTTTCTAGTTGCATTGGATGAAATAACATTTTTCCCTGAAGTCCTTCATGATTTATTTCGACCCTTGATTGAAACCCTGTGTTTACAACTTTATAATCACATACTGACACTTTGTTTAAAAACAACAAGATGCATTTCAAATACAAATTTTAACACATTTAAAGATGTTTCTTGATCTCCCCCTGTATTTTTGCATATGTAGAAAATTACTTCATATCAGTGTTCTTCATGCTGTTTGATTTTGAGATGGACAAACTATGTGCCTAGAAACAGAATTTCAGAAACTCTGAAAATTGCGGTAGAACTTGTAGGATCATTTGCTTTTCCTGCATAGAAACATATGAGCACCTAGTACCAACAAAGGAGAGACTGTCCATCAAAACACTGATGTCTTCATTAAAGATGTGGTAAAAGTATGTAGTTTTGCATTAAAAATTTTACCTGATATTAATTTTGATTGCTATAACATACCAAAATTGACCACACTAATAAAGAAAACCACCATAATAATGATACATGGTACATTCTTGTGGGTACATAAGAATAACTTTACTCTCAGAAAACTGACAAAAATCTTCTTTGTTATAACTCAGACCCTTTTCCCCTCATTTGATCTTCAGCGGTAACCTTCCCAGTTTGCTGATGTGTGCTGTGTATAACAGAACAATACATCTTCCTAGTAGAAAATAGATCATATCGTCACTTCATTTTGGCATATCAGTCCTGTCCCTCTGTTACAGAAGTAGCGTAGATAGTTGGACAGAACGCCTTTCATCGATTAAGCTTTTGTGTGGGTGTGTGTGCTTTTGTGCATGTACAAACGAAGGCAGACGTTAGAGACGTCAAGTTCAGGTGGAGACAAGACACAGACAGAGGACCGTGTTGGTACTAATCGCAGAAACTCTAGAGGCGAGGTGTTGGGCGGGACAGGGCAGCTCGGAGGTCGGAGGTCATGGAAAGGCTGCATAGGGGAGTGCAGGCCTCGTTTTGGAAATGACGTTCTATGCACAGAAACATAGAAGAAACAGGAGCAGAAAGAGTGAAAAAGGAAGAGAAGCAGGCGAGACGAGATGTGAGGAAGACATTACACATCTACCAGACCGACTGCTCCAGGCTTTCTAGATTTTTCTCATTTAAGGGATTTTTTCCCCCCCAATCATTAGATTATTAGACTATTAGGTGTGTGTGTGTGTGTGTGTGTGTGTGTGTGTGTGTGTGTCCAAATAGATTACAGTTGACTTTTCTTCTGTTTTACTTTTTACCTGACACAAGTGGGATCGCAAGTTCAAAACTTGCAGTTGAAAACTCTGTGCTGTCCTGTGGATATCGGGACTTTCTGAGAGCTCTGGGATATCTGAGTGCTTTCACCCACTTCCTGTTCCATAAACATACTTTTATATAAATAAATTGGTTAAGGTAGTTATGCCAGGTACTAGCTCATTGGTAATGTTCCCCTTTTTCACTTAGGAGGAAATGGAGACACTAGAAAGACACTCCCTAAATTAAAGAGCAAAGCAGTGGGAAAGCCTATGAGAATAGCTTTTAATTTTTAGCTCTCCAAAAATGCTCCTTAGACTATATTTTGAAAACTGCTGAGACTCACGGTTGCTGTATTATGCTGCATATTTTCAGGGACGAAGGGCCCTGGACAGTTAGGAGCGCTGTGCTTGGTGACTGCATCTTCACAGGGCAGTGTTGAGCACAGGGCCAGGCGAGCTTGGTGGTTCTCTAGCTGCCCCATGATGTCCCGTGTATTGGAGGCACCAGGTGAATGGGAACAGACTGCAGTTGCTAAGAGGGGCTGAAACTATCCATCCATTTTAAATTGACAGTAGAGTCATGTGAAAAAAGACTGGGTTTTTTCGGTTGTTTGTTTGTAGTAGTAGATAATTTTTTTTCTTTAATTAAAGTTTATTAGGGCAACAATGGTTAGTCAAGTTACATAGGTTTCAAGTGTACAATTCTGTAATACACTATCTATACATCACATTGTGTGTTCATCACCCAGAGTCAGTTCTCCTTCTGTCACCATATGTTTGATCCCTTTTAAAAAGAGGTAAAGAGAACAAAAGGAGTCGCATGAGAGCTAAGAAGAGAACGGGATGATTGGGTGGAGTTTCACGAGGTTTGGTGACAAGGGGGCTGCTGTTCATGTTGCAGGCAGACTGCGCTCCTGGAGGGAGGGCTGGGTACTGTCTGAGCCTGCCTGCATGAATTCCCACTGCACCCGGGATCCCTGCTGGAATCTGTTTTCTATTTTGTAGCTAATGGGAAACATGCTTTCCTCTCTCGGGTCACTGCACACCCTCTACCAGTAGGTGAGGTCTGCCTACCTCTGAAATCTGAAAAAGGCCCTCAGAGATGACAGTCCAGCTTTCAAAAGTAAATGGTTTTCCTGGGAACCCGTGTGCTGGGGTTTCATTTTGCTTAGCTTACATACTTGTGTAGTTTTCACTTTATTATTTAGACAAATTTCATCCAAATATTATTTGTTTTAAAAGTTTTTGCTGTTCAGTCTGCTATTCTCACATTAGCTCTCAAAAAAATGAATCTTCAAGACAAATGACTCTAATTTCATTTCTAAACTGTATGTGGTGATCCCAGTGGCTTTTCTATCTGTAATGCTCTCTCCCATTATTCCTAAGAAAGTCTCAAGAATCTTGCTTCCTCCATATTCCAAAACAAAGAATTTGAAGAACTGTTCAAATATTTATAATTTTTGGTGATAGAAAAATTGTCAAAGCTCCTGATGAGATTTCTATTTACATACTTACTGGAAAGTAATAGCTTATGGGCATTTTCCTAAATGGAAGTCATGAAGGTCAAATATTGATGGGCTGTCCCTTCCTGTCACGTGCCTAGGATGAGAGCATTTATTTAAAATCTTCCATCAATACTCAGCTGCCTACCATTGTATTCTGTGTACTCTCATGTATGTGCTTACGTAGGAAACCGATTGAATTTTCCTTTTGAGGCTCCTGAAAAGGATAGATACACCTTTTCTATTTAGCTCATATTTCTTATCCAAAATATTAACATATTATTATAAAGTGCAAACCATCTCATCAAAAATTTAAAATGTTTTTCTCCATGGTTAGTACTTATTATAAAAGTTACAGGCCTGAGATATGAATCATTTTATGAAAAAAACACGAATGAAAGCTATTTCAATAGGGAATGTTGTGCTGCCCAAATCTTCACCATGACACTCGTTGCAGCGACCTGTTTCTCAATGACCCCAAGGCTTATTGGTTGAATTTTGACTACGTGTCACCTGTCCGTATGAATTGTATTTGATTTCTGCAGTTCAATGCCTATTTCATCTGCATCTCTTGTGATTTTTTTTTTTAAGAGTGGGGCCTTGGTTTCCTTTAATGGTGGAATTCTTTTTTTTTTTTTAAGATTTTTATTGGGGAATGGGGGGATGGGAACAGCGCTGGGGAATTGGGGGAAGGGGAACAGACAAGTTGCTGTTTTTTTGTTCTTCAGTCTAGTTGTGGAGGATGTTGCTTCACTGGCCCAAGTTGGCACCATCATTGCACTCTTCCTGGGTGAGGCAGATCAGTCGCCGGCTTCTGGACGGCCGCTCACTGCGGCTGCTGGCTGCTGGCTACATACGGTAGCCCATGGCAACCCACTGCCACAGGGCCTGCAGCCTACGCGGGCAGCCCAGCTCCAGGTTGAGCTGTTGTTCAGCATCTTAGCTGTAGAGGGCAGTGTCACTGGCCCTCATGTGGGATCCGAACTGGGGCCCTCTGGTGTCCCAAGCCAGTTCTTAACCATCGCGCCACTCGGTCGGCCCTCTTGTGATTTTTATCACGCTGACTTCCTGGATGATTTCCTCATTTTCTTGATGTAATAGGTGCCGCTGAGATATTTCATGTACCTGTGGCTTCCCTGTAGATTCTTAGCGATCCCTCACCTCCGAGATCTCACTCTCCATGGATAGTGTAATTCTAGCTTTGCAAGTAATAGTTTCACAGATGGTGATGTTTTTTCCTTTGTTCCTTGTCATCTGTCTGTGTCTTTTCAAATTCCTTGAGGCATGATTTCTAAGGTGTGGTGACGCCCTGGGTCACTGCTGTTCTCACCATGGACGTGACTTGAGTGGAGCAGAAATGGGCTTTCTTTGCTGTTGCACCTCTCGCTTCATCTTGATTCAAAAGCATTTAGCAAATGCCAAACGCTGGGCCCTGGGCAGATCCATGTCCTCGAGACTCCGGATCAGCCTGGTCACCTCAGTGCCAGGGCCACGCCCCAGTCAGCTGAACACTCGGAATCGGGGGCGATGACGTGGCCTCAGGATCTTTGAAGCTAGGAAAATGAAATGTTTTTGGTGTAGATTTTGCTTAATTAACAGTGACGTAAATATGTGACTCTTTTTTTTAGGCAGTTGATCAGATGAATGAAAAGAGAAAAAGTCAAAAAGGTTATTCTGATTTTTAAGATAACCTGCTAATAATATATATACTCAACTTTGATCTGTGGTGCAGTTTGGGGGCCTTGAACATATTTGGTGTACAAAGTCTATTTCTTTAGTTAATCTATTGATAAGTTCAATAAAAATCTAAGGCATGAATGGTGATGACTAAAAGATTTTTCTATTCTAAGAACTGAAATCATGATAATGGAATGAGTGCTATAGTTTCAAAAAGAAGACCACTGAAAGCAGAATATGATTGTGTGGTAGGTTGTGAATTGTTATTTCTGATACTCGCAGGACACACACCAGCTCAGACTGACAGCCCTGAACAGGTTAGTGCCCGAGACTCTGTGGCGATTCCGTTCTTCCTTCCTTATTTATTGTGCCCCGTTTACTATTCTCTATAGACTTGTTTTTATATATACTTCACATCCTTCTAAAACAGAGAATACAGTCCGCGGTCCACGATGGTTAACTTTAAGTCTCCTGGACTGGGCCACGGGGTGCCGACATCTGATGAGCATCACTCTGGGTGTGCCTGTGGGACGAGTCTGCAGGAGACTAGCGTTCACACGGCAGCCCAGCACAGAGACAGCCTGGCGAAGGCCTGCACAGAACACAGAGGCTCACAGAGCGGACCTGCTCTCTCTGCCTGGCTGCCCGTGCGTTGCGCCGTCAGCCTTCTCCTGCCTCTGGCCCCAGACCCACTGGAGCTGCACCACCGGCTGCCCTGGGTCTCCAGCTGGCCACGTGCAGCCCCTGGGTCTTCTCAGCCTCCGTAAGCTCCACAGCAGCCAGCGCTTTATCATGGACCGTACATGTGTCCTCCTGTTGGTCCCGTGTCGCTGGAGAACCCGGACTCACAGTCACGCATGGCCATTCGTTTTAGAGCATGTTCCAAAGCAGTTTAGTCGAAGTACAGTTGGCTGCCCCCAAATCCAGCGCTTCCTTCTCCCACATCCACGCTCACGTCTTTTGTCCCCAGGATTCCCTCAGTGTGAGACTGTCAGGTGTCATGAGAAGGGTTAGAGACATGGGCGGCTCTGGCCCCTCGGCCGTGCGTCCCGGGGACGCTGCTCTGGACATCAGGATGTGCACCGCCAGGCACACTCTCAGCCTTTGCTGGCCTTCCTGATTGAGGTGGGTCCGTAAACACCTTTAGAAGGTGTGAAGTGGTGATATAGAGTCAATCCTCATTATCCATGGCTTATATACTTGCAAACTTGCCTAGTCACCAAAATTTACTAATAAACCCAGATCAGTACCCCCCGCACTTTCTGGGCCGTTTGCACAAATGTGCCACCCAGCACACGCCCTCCCAGCGGAGGTCCGAGACAGGGGCTCCGCCTTCTGGCCTCTGCTCTCATGTTGCAAACAAGTGTCCCTCCTTTCGCCCACTTAGTGCCATGCTTTTTGCATTTTGACACTTTTCGCTGATTTCACTGTCTGACATGCCCCACCCCACACACAGTTCTGAAGTGCTGTTTAGTGTTTCCGAGCAAGAGGCTATGATGTGTGTGGGGAATGGAAGTATGTTACACAAGCTTCGTTCAGGCTCGAGTTTCAGTGCTGTTGGCGAGTTCAGTGTTATCTATCACCTATCATCCATCAATCTATCTATCTACCTATCACCTATCATCCATCATCTATATCTATCTATCTATCTATCTATCTACCTACCTACCTATCACCTATCATCTGTCTTCCTTTCTTGCCTTCTTTCTTTTTTCTTTCTTTCTATCATCTATCTATCTATCTATCTATCTATCTATCTATCTAATCTATCATTCATCTATCATCTATCATCTATCTACCTATCTAAAATAAAGTGTTTTTAAACAGAATCACCCGTACAAGGTCATATATTAACAGTTGACAAAAATGTGACCTGAGGCTCACAGGAACCTAACCTTGTGTTTCCCCTAAAAACAGTGGTTCAGTATTCACGAATTCAGCATTCACAGCATTTGCAGAACATAATTTTTGTGAATAAGGAGAATCAAGGCTATGTGGTCAAGAATAAGAAGAAAAAAAATAGTTAATTTTTCTCCAGACTCTCATTGTAGTCCTTAGATTTGTGATTGTGGATTTTATGTCTTGGCTACAGTGTCTCCATTCATTTAATTCCTGAACTACTGTCTCAAAAGTGTTGTTTTAAAGATTAAATGAAGTAATATGTATAAAATTGCCTTGTAAATGGAAACGCTGTAACAGGAGCAGTAAGCAGAATTTATTTAAGGGGTGGAAAATATACCAGGGATTTTATAATTACTAGTGTTTACCCATGTTTAATACAAGTATTCAATTCCTTCTTGATTTAATAAAACCACAAATCACATTGTTCGGCCGTGAAAACAGTTTACATCTGAAATTCAAATTTCATTTTAACTAGAGCTATTGTCTCTTCTTTTCTCTGTTTTTCAACTTGTTAAAATGGATTGCATTCTATAGGAGCAAAACGGAATATTAAAGCATACGCGGGTTTGCATGGATTTGTATCTTTTGTTTCTCCTGGGCCACGGCTGCTTAATTTACTTACACATAAATCTTTCCTACCCTCCGTGCTGCAAAGCCAATTTAGCAGAGAACGAATGAAGCTGAGTTCTTTCTGCGTCATGCATCACCAACAAAATTGCTAGGCCAGTTAAGTTTTGATTGCAAAATATTTATTTTTGGTGACAGATGTTGCTGATGTAAGAACCTAGGCAATCACAGCTTGAATTAGTCCTGGGTTGAGGTTGAAAAAACACTGAAATGGAAGAAAGTCTTAGTAGAAGTAAATATGCACCATTGAGATGGCGTGTTTAGTGTTTCATTTCTGATGATATTTGTGTGGCCAGTGGAGCATGACCTCATTTATTCGCAGGTGGTGACTCGAGCAGAAAGGTAGGCACAGCCTTTTCTGAGGTCCCATTCTTAAGGTGACTGAGGTTACGGGACCTAACAGAGGTAATTTTGCTCCACTCTGACCACCTGTTTGGGTCAAAGCCAGGCCTAGAGTGGAGACCAGGGACCAGAGATCATGTGGCTTCTGAGTGGACGGGACTGCCTGGCGCAGATATCCCCGTGCTGACACCTAGCACCACACTTACCGCATCATAGGACACACTCGTGCCCTTTATCTCTGGGCCCCAGGCATACATAAATGACAGAGCCTCCTTGCATGTAAACGTTGCATGAAACACCTGCCTAAGACAAACCCCCAGCCCACACTGAGTGCACACGTGCCTTCACACAAGAGGAGATGCACAGGGATTTCTGTGTCCTCGGCACGATGCTGCGTAGTTGTCTGCATAGAGGTTCCATGGCCCCCGATGAGTGGCTGGTGGAGATAATGCCAGGCAGGGAAGAGTCAGAGGGAGGCCCCCAAGGAGGCCGGGGAAGCCCTTACACTGCAGTCCGACCTTCCGACTTTAAAAAGAGCAAAAGGTAAATGTGACGAAAGCCATTCAGTGAACCATCACGAGCGAACAGTAATGTCAGCTGTGGGCTCTGGGTGACAACGACGTGCTCATGCAGGCCCACTGGCTGTAATGAACGTATTGCCCGGGAGAGAGTAGAGATAATGGGGGAGGCCGCGTGTGTGTGTGTGGGGCTATGGGGACTCCCGGTACCTTCTGCACAGCTCTGCTGTGAACCTAAAACTGTTCTAGAAAATAAAGTCTATAAAACAACGAGCAGCAAGCAGGTTGTTAACCAAAGTAGACCTTTATTCTCGGTCTGCTGTTCCTGAATATACTTGGAGACCTCCTGTTTCTTACTGATTCCAGGGGTGAATCACAGGGCGAGTCCCTGAAGGGAATGAGTGAAGGGGAGAGGTCGGTGAGGGGGTGAGCTTACCTGGCCTGGGTGCATTAGCTCCTCTGTACAAAAGGGGGGACTCTGTGTTAACACCAAGGCTCAGGTTTGACCAGAAATTAAAACCCTATCCTCATTTTCTGAGATATATTAGAAGACAGCATGACTGGAAATATCTGGTAAGCCTTATTTTAATTTTACAAGGTGTATTTTCACTAGTCATTCATACTTGTGCATCTCATGACTACATGACAAGTGGCACTGCTGACACCTTTTATTGCTTTTTCTTGGTAAAGGACATTCACCTACTTGTTCCTGGAAATCCACGAAAACGATTAGTGAGTCGTGAACAAAATCATAATGAGCTGTTCTTCTGCCAAACACGAGTTCTTGTTTGGTGTAGTGTTTTCCAACAGCTACTCCCCTTGCTGACATATAGACCCATTGCCTTGTGGATTTTGTTTTGAAGTGAACTTTTGAACACAGACAGTGAACACACCATGTACACATGTATGCACACATGCACACACATGCACACAGCATACACACATGCACATGTACACACATGCACACACATGCATGCAAACACATGCGTGCACACACACACACACATGTACACACCCGCGAGTGCACATGATGGTTCTAATAAGGCAAGCTGACTTCCTCGTGGAGCAGCCCGGGCAGTGACGGCCATCACGCTCCGTGTTGATGGCTTGTGCTCTTGCTCGTTTCAGGCAGGTGGAATCACTGCTGTGAGAGAACCCGTCTTGCCTAATGAATGCCTGAGTCCCAGATGCCTGACAACTCCATCTCTCTCGTTCCCTGCAGACTGTGAAAGGAGGGGGACAGCGTGTAATTTAGTGGTGTGAAAGCTGACAGGTAGCTGTCAGATGTGTCGCTCAGCCCCTCTTCCATGGGAAGGAGGCACAGCATCGGGTTGGTTCTAACTCCCCCGGGAGGTTGCTGACCTTATGTCCCAGACGGTGACCGCAGCTCAGTCTGCAGGTCCTCCCTGTGCAGCTAGAGTGTTAGACAATCCCTAACATTCGGGCGCAATGACTGTTTGACCAAAGGGCTGATACACATTGATGGTTTCCTACGGTGAGGCACTACTGATGTGAATGCAAAGCCGAGAGTCATTTTCTGGGACCTGATTAAAAGCTAGGATTTAGCTTCACAATGAACCCCAGCTTCACATGCCTGTGATTTCCTGATAATTTTTGTAATGTCAGCACAAGCCACACTACACAAAGAAACCAAATGTGTTTATTAAAGCTGCAGCTGATAGCTACTGATAACTGGATTGAGCTAGTACAGCAGGGTATCTCAGAAGCAGACCATCGGGAAAGTGTGGTTCTTGCATATTTAAATGGATGGACAAGCCAACAACAAATATTGTGCTGCAAAATATGCATATTTAGTTTATTATGTTCAGTTACAAAAAAAAATCCTTCATCAAACAAAATACTGTGGTTTTGCTAGCTCTGTGTTTGTGTGTGGTGCGTGTGTTTGTGTGTGGTGTGTGTGTGGTGTGTGCATGTGTGTGTGTGTGTGGTGTGTGTATGGTGTGTGTGTGTGTGTGGCGTATGTGTGTGTGTGGTGTGTGTGTGTATGTGTGTGCACGCACACAAAGCTTATTTAGCTTCTTCCGTCTGCCTGTTCACTTGTAAAAGCTGCTAATTCATCACTAGAAAGTGGACACCGTCTACATACCAAATGAGTCAGTGGCAAGGAGGCCGTTGATTGCAAACATCAAGTAACTCACTAGTAATGCTGTACATGAGTTTGTTCTTTGATGGATCGTGTGGGTTCATTCTTCATTGTACTGACACTTGAGAAAGAGATGAAGGAGACTTGACTGGTTGTTCACTGTTTGGTGAAAATGCGAGCGCACAATGAGCTGAGAATTTACAAAGTCCGCCAGCTCAGTGCCAGGTTGTGGGGTACAGGCTTCTGTAGCATCCTGTGCTACCAAAGGAGCAGAAATGCTCATTTTGCTTTTCTTTTCTGGATTTCCATTTCATCTTTTCTCCCTCTCTCTAAGAAAGTGATTTTAACTAGAAGTGCTTGCTTTAGCTACTGGAAATTCAAGAAAATGAGAAATAAATATTTTAAAGCTGGTACTTAGATGCAGAAAACACAAGATTAGCCATGGGGAAATACAATTAAAAACAAAATCTCCTCCTGGCCCAGAAAAACTCTCCACAAAGGTATAAGAGAAAGAAAACAATTTTATTACTGAATAAGCATGAAACCAGCTGTGATGTGCATTGCGGGCCAGCTGCTGGAAGATTGCAGAGACACAGAAATGTCAGGCAGACACACACCACTGCATGTGTGTCCTGTAGGTCAACCTCAACTAGTCCTCAAGTAAGAGGACTTGACAGCACCATTTATCCCCATGGTTCATCTTAGGGTGACCATCGGTTAGCTAATTGGCTTAATCCAAAGGAAATGTAAATGCCTCGTATCTTTATGGCCAGAGGAGGTGTCGGAGCTCGGTGTCCGCTGAAGTTGGGCTCCTACAACTATGGAAACTGGGAGATGGGGCACTACCTCCTTGATGCCTACATTTCAAGAGTGGTTTCCAGGTCCTTGAGAAATGCGTTCCTGGGTCTTAAAGGGGGGATGAGGCTTATTTAGCTTTTAAAGAGATTCACATACATTTCAAAAAGACAGAGAAAGAAATTACAAGTTTTCTAAAGTAAATAAGACATGAGTGGAGGGAGAATCAAGCCTGTTATTTTTTAGTCTATATTTGCCGTTACAAATATATATTACTATAAAAAAGTAATCGTTGGTGTAATTATCTCCATTACTGTTTCTACGTTTCTCTGGGCAAGTTGCAGTCATCTAAATACCCACCAAGTTCATAGTAAAACACCATGGGTGGCTGTCGTCTACTACCAGCATCATTCATTATGAGGCAGCCATTGAAAGGTATGAGTTGAACATCCAGTGTTTAATATATGTGGTTCTAATGGTTTTAAGTCTTGAGGACGTTGTCTGGACCCTTTTTTTTTTTTTTTGCATTAGGTCTAAATCAATCGCTATACTGTTATAGCACTCAACTGCATCTCTACGCATTCACCTGCGTATATTTACCTCTCCTGGGACTGGAGAGAATGTGTCATCTCAGAGTTAACAGGGTGACAGCAGACCTGTCTGTTGCAGTCACTATCTGTAAAGACAGATTTCTAGGTTTCTGTTAATTGGATTTTTTTTTCTTTTCTATGTGATCCTTCCATTCGAACTAGTTACCAAAACATTTTTGCTTGAAATTTAGGGCTTGAGTACCTGGATGCATAGTCATTACTTTTACTTTGTTTGTATCAGAAATTACTAGCTCAGCCAAACCTCCTTTCCTCCACCCATACTCTGTTCATCCTTGATACCCCCGTCCCAACACTGTACGTTTTCCCAAACTTCTCTTTCATTCCATCTTTGTCTCACTGGCTAGCTCCCCTCTCTCCAGTTATGTGAACCTTAAATTATGTGAAGTGGCCGCTGCTGGGGGAGACATCAGCGTATTTTTACTTCCAGCGGCTCTAAGTTATTGCAGTAAGCGTCCGTGAGGCTTTGGCTGCGGCTCCCCCTGGCAGCCCCGGTCTCTGGGGGGAAGAGTTATTGGTCTGCAGGCGCCTTGCCTGTGCTCAGCAAGATAAAGTGCAGACGGACACCTTGTGGTAATTCACAGGATGGTCCTCTGGCTTCCCTGATCCCAGGAAACCGGCTCTTATACATAATGTGTTGACAGTGAGAAAATTGACCATCTCAAGCAAACTCTAAACCTTGGGACTGAAAAAAAAAAGACAAAATGAGTCTTTTTTCATTTCCTTTCAGGAAAGCACAATTTTTAAACTCCCAAGCTAGAAAGGGAAGATCTGAGTCATGAAAATCTCACAATATCTTGCTCAATTTTGCTGTCAACTTAAAACTGCTCTAAGAAGTAAAGTTTATTAAAAAACAATCTCACAAGAATGCTACTATAACTGGCAAATATACATCAAGGACTAACGACCAATTAGAGTGCCAGTCAACTTCAGAAATGCCTAGTGTGTCAGGGAAAAATGGACAGTTCTCTTCAAGTGCGTTTTCTGAATACTCTCTTAGCGAACTGGGAGACATTCAGGGGTGTACAACAAACCTAACACAGCCTCAAGTCACCAGGTTCGCATTGCTGTGTGTTTGTATGGTTTGCTAATTTCAGAGACGCGAAGGGAGCCAGAGTGCCTGACGGGCGAGGGTGGTGTGAGAGGGGTCACCTCGGCAGCTGGCTTCTGTCACCGCTGGCGGTGTGCGATTTATTCGCCATGAAACGATGGTCTCTGACGTATGCTGTTTCTGAAAGGAAGGTTGGAAACTACTGTGACCATTTTATTGACAATAATATACTCGTCTTCAACCAATGTGAGCTGCAGTAAAGGGACATGTATCAGTAAATCCTGTATCTTACAGGAGTATTTCAATTGTTATGCAGCTGCATTTCTATGTAAGATTCTTATCTACAAACCATGACAATAAACAGAGAGGAATTTTATCCCTTGCTTGGCAGAACCGATTTTCCTGGTCAGGGCTCACTTCCTCTGAGGGTTTCCCTTCCTGCTGTGGTGCTTCCTCATCTTATCGCTCTCAGGGAGATTATCATGCTGCCACGTGTCAACAAAATGACCTCATTTTGTCTATAAAATACTTCTTGTAACTATGTATGTATTTTCTGACATATGAATAAATAAATGAAGTGGTTTATATAAATTCATCTTTCGATGAACTTCATAAATGCCCCCGTTTTCCTAAGCACATGAGGCATAGCTGTGTGGCCAAGTGTACATTATTATTATTATTATTATTAATTTAATTTTATGTTTTGTTTTTTTTTATAACGAATGAATTTGGGCTTAGTGAATAGTAGGTGACGAGTACCTTTTGTGGGGACAGGAATCCCCATGATATGGGCTGTGGGGAGGAACCCCGCAGGCAGATGGAAGCCCCATCTTGTCAGACGGCCTGGTGTCCGCCGTTAAGTGGGGGCGGGGCCGTGGGAAGCCTGCCCAGACTCTACTTTCTTCACCATCTTGCATTGACGTCGCATCCCGTGTAGTTGTGTATCAGTCTCTGTTTTGGTTTCTTTCCTCCTTCTTAAGGCAAATAGCCTCAGCTTTACCTTTAAGTGTCTTCCCCAAACCCCTTCTCACTGGCCATCATGACCCAAGCACAGCACTGGGCACCACCCATAGCCCTCCACCTTCACAGCCAGCGGGCTGCTCAATACGCTCAGTGTCCGCACGTGGCCTCCCTCAGTGTGTCTCTCTCTCCCCCCCCCCTTTCTCTGTTCAATATGCTCAGTGTCCGCACGTGGCCTCCCTCAGTCTCTCTCTCTCTCTCTCTCTCCCTCTCTCTCTCTCGTTTCTTTCACTTCTCCAGGTGCAGTTGGCGGTGTTTACTGCTCTGCTTCGAGCTGTGGTATCCCACAGTCCTATTCCATCCTGCTTCTCTACAGACTCCAGTTCAGTCACCTGGGGCTTTTCCCCTCTACACGCCCTTTAAATGTTGGCATTTTCACATTTACCATTCTTGGTCCTCTCTTACTTGCTTGTCCAAGTCAGAAACCAGTCCTGAAAGCCTGTGCTCTGTTATACACTGGCTCATCCCAGACAGAAGACAGGACCCCGTCTCAAAGAGCCACTGTCCAGTGATGGAGGTGGACATGGTCAGAGCGTCAGAACGTGGTGGCAGCCGGGCCCCAGGATGGAGCTGCATGTAGGTGTGGGCAGCCAGGGACAGGGCTCTGTCCCACATGCGTTCTGGTGGACTCCTTCAGGTGACACCTGTGACACTGTGACTTCTAATAAGAAATAAGTGTCTGGGCTTCATCCTGTTTCTAACATAGAGATCCTAAAAGTCTTGGAATTTCCTGTGATGAGAGCAATAAATGTGAACAAGGTGACTTAGAAGAACCTAAGGGGTGAGGGCACCCATGTGGTTGGAGGGTTGGGACTTTGAGTCCCACCCCCTGGCCTCCACGGAGGGGCTGGGGCTGGAGACTGAGCCTGATCACTGATGGCCAGTGTGATGACGCCTCCATAAAAACCCAACAGAACGGATTCGCAGAGCTTATGGGTAGGTGCACACGTGGAATTGGTGAGGGTACCACACTCACAGAGGGCACAAAAGCTCCGTGCCCCTTCCCGCGTGCCTTGTCCTCCACGTCTCTTCCATCTGGCTGTACCTGAGTCATATCCTATTGTAATGTATCTGTAAGGTAGTAAATAACATGTGTCTTTGAGTTCTGTGAGCCATTCTAGCAAATTAATCAAATTCAAGGATGGGCTTCTGAGAATCTATAGTCTGCCAGTCAGCAGCATCGGTGACAACCTGGAGTTGCCATTGGTGGCTCAGAGGGGTGAGGTGCACAGTCTTGGAGGACTGAGCCCTTAACCTGTGGATCTGACGCCATCTGAGGGTGGGCAGTGTCAGAGCTGAGTTAAATTGTTGGTCACACGGGTGTAGAATTGTGTGCTGTGGGAAACCCTCCAAGCCCACGCTGGAGCTGGGCGTGGCATCCTGATGGGGAGGTCAGAAGTTCTGACGGGTACAAGAATCACTTTATACCTGAACCTTGTTTTGAAGGCCCGAGGACGCGATGCCAGGGGGAAGTGGCGCGGGATGGAGCGAGGTGACAGCGCCAGGCAGAGGAAACATCTTCTCCACGGGCGGCGTGGACGTGTGAAAAGGTAGGAGATCTCACTGAACTGCAGTCCAGGCCGGTGACTGGACAGGGGGAGTCTGGGGAGGAGAAGGTGTGTGGGGCAGGGATGGAAAGAGGCGAGCCTCTGAAAACGCCTGTACGACATCCTACAGCTTATGTGCCCGATTATAACTCACCCGACCTGGGTCCGAGAACATTCCTCTCTCTTCTGTGAAAACAACCCCCCCCCCGATTTAATGAGACCCATTCACTTGGTGGACTGTGCTGAATGCAGTGCTTTTCTGGAGGCCTCGCGTGCGGACCTGCCGAGCTCCCCTAGCTCCCAAGTCGTTACTGCCGGCACACCCCGTTTCATGGTGCTTTGTTTTACTGCGCTTCACAGACGAGTGCTTTACACATCGCAGGCAAGGCCCTCTACCAGAAAAAGGGTTACGAGTCGCTTGTTGTGGTTCTGGGACCGAGCCCTCAATATTCCTGAGCTGCGCCTCTAATTTAATTCTTCCGATGCCCCTCATCTCACGGGCATGTTCAGGATCTTCAAAAAGAGCAATAAAATCTCACATACCGTTTGAACCACCTTTGGGGATCAGGTGGTACAAACAAAAGGAAAGGGATTGAGGGTACCTGTACAGGACTAATAGCTGCCCTGCTGCATGAGATGCAAAAAGGAAAAGAGGCCCTGGAAGGCCGTCCGCGGCAGGATGCGTGTGCAAGTGTGGCGCGTGCTCCGCGCAGTCCGGTAGCCTCTGTGGACTCACACCGTGGGGCTGCGGGTTTAGGGGTTGCCATGGTGCCCAAAGTGAGAGGAGAATGAGTGGTGCTGACCTATGAGTCCTTTGCCTCCTTCCCCAGGACCCGGGTTCTGTTGCCATTTTGTTGTGGTTGGTGTTTTCCTTGGTCCCCATGTTGAATCTCGT
Organism: Hipposideros armiger; assembly: GCF_001890085.2. Lineage (NCBI taxonomy): Eukaryota > Metazoa > Chordata > Mammalia > Chiroptera > Hipposideridae > Hipposideros > Hipposideros armiger. Next base: position 8,922,149 of record NW_017731351.1, read on the forward strand.
TTGTTGTATGAATGGTGGCCTTCTCTTTGCCGTAACTTGTGCTGGTAATGTATGTTTCTAATTGATGTTAGCATTGATTTCTGAACTGATTTTATAAAGAGCATGGTTTCTTCACTTGACATTTTTCTGCATTCCGTTTGTAAAGTACACGTGTTTCCCTTTGATGCTCTCCTTGAATCCCAAGGACCACATCCCTATTTCTCTAGGAGGTGTTTGCACTTGCACAGACAGCACAGCGCTGGAACCCCAGGGCGTGCGGGCGTGCTTATCCTGAAGTACAAAGTAACGTTTGCATCAGCTCTCTGCTGTTTGCACTCGGTGTCTAGTGCAAACTGCTCTTTTAGTGTAGTTGCCCTGGAAAGAGTTGAATAATGGTCCCTAACTATACAGAGGGGAGTGATTTCTCACCTAAATGCCGCCATATGAGTTTTGTGTTATTCAGATTCCTGTCCTCTTGTCTTTGCTTCTCTCTACCATATGTTACAGAATGAGATGTTAAAATTATTTTACTTTTTGTTTTTGCTGTTTGCATTTCTAAATGGGCATCATTCAATAGTTTTGCAAATTGTTGAAATTAAGTAGCATTTAAAAGAGCCTGTTTTGTAAAATCATGCCTAGCATTACTGATCTTTTAGATGCGATTTTCAAAAACTCTAGTGTTTTCTGTCCTTCAAACTTCCCTACAGAATTTTGTGTATGCAGCCCTGAGCCTGCAAGCATCTCCATAGGAAGTTGCAGTATTCGGCCTGTGGGTCTGGCAGGCCTCCGGTTTCTGCATCCCTTTTTCTCCCCACATTTCTGGTCATTTATAGCTCCGTCACCTGGCCACACACTGAAGAGGACCACAGGAAAGACTCAAATAGACTGTTGCTCATGCCCATGCCGTCTGAAAGTAGATTGCTTGAGAAGAAGAACTTGAACTAGCCTGCTATCATGGTTCAGCTTGCAATTTCGGGTTGCCCACGACGCCCTCCCTGCGCCTTCCTCCTGGATCATGAAGCGCACACTATCACTTGAGCTGAATGTGTTTTCCGTTTGTTTAGTTTTTTCCCTGAGGCCCGATTTCTTTTTAGCCTTGGACCTGTCGATCTACTGTAATGGCCCAGTCTTCAGCCATTTCTGAGAAGTGTGCATGCAGGCCCATCTCTGCTCTTCTACGGTGTATTTGATGGAGACCATGAAGAGGCTGGCAGGGGAGCTGCCATTTGAGATTTCTTTGTGGTTATTTGTGGGGTTTGAGTATCAGTTTGTTTTTCGTGTGGTCATTGATAATTGGGGTTTTAGCTATATTTTAATGAGAATGGAAGACTTTGAAAACACCATCACATTTGAGTCTAATTAATTACAGAATAACAAGTATTGTTAAGGGATGAGTCACTTTTTTTTTTTTGGTTTAATTTAAAGTCTAGAGCTTTCTTTGCTTTCCCAAATAATTGCATTTATGGTCTGAAGCATAATAAGAGTAGAAAAGGGAATAATTATGAGGAAACCTGCAAATCTCATTCTCACCATGGTTTATGTTATTCACACCATGGGAGAGTCAAACAAGGGAATAGACATTTGGGGGCCGGGCTGTCAGCCTGGGAGAGGAAGCAGACATAGTGAGGTCAGTGATACACCTCAGGCTACAGACTATGATAGAGGTGTCGGCGAGGGTGATGGGCAGACAAGAAGGCACACAGCCAGCCTGGGAGCCCGAGGAGGCCTCCCGGTCAAGGCGGGGTCTGATTTGCTGTTAAGTTGGTTACAAATTAACCAGGTGCAAAGTCAGAGGAGGGCAGAGGGAACGTGCCTGCAAGGTGTGTTCTGAAGGAGGCTAAAATAATAAAAAATAAAAAGAATCTCAACATTTCTGTAATGTTTACTGTATGTCCAGCACTACTTTAAGTGACGCATTAAACCATTTCATTTCCCAACAAACATGCGGCAGCTGTTACCACCTTGCTTCCGTGTGTGAGGACACTGAAGCCCGGAGCATAGTTGGGTCCCCAGGGCTGCGTAGCCAGCAGGTGACAGCACAGGGGCTGCACCCTTACTGTCTGGCTGCAGAGGCCATGTTTTAGCCTTCTCCTGGATGGCCTCTTGCTACTGTTTGCTGAGCGTGTAGTGAACTATTAATGAGCTGGAATTGCTAGACACAACCCTAGTGTGGGAAATCAGGAGACGCAGCAGCAGAGACGGGCAGGTGGGAGGTTTTGACTTGGTCTGTCCCGCTAGAAAGCTTAGACCAGGCTTCTCAACTCCTACAATGAGCGGCTGCTCTTACGTCATCGCAGCTGTAAAATGGCTGCTATGACGTGGACGGATATGTTCATAGGATACATCACCTCACGCGTGGCGAGCAAGGCAATGTTTGATTGCTACAAAGGATCCTAAATGCTTACTCTCGATTTCTGTCCTTTCCTAATCATGAATTGGTGACAGATGATGGGTGGACGGCGTGTTATCAATGGTTTACATGTTTGACTTGACGTTCTGTGGTGAACTTGAGGTCTGTGAGCCTGCTGATGGTCAGGCTAGCGTTTTAGGTCTTGGGGCCTCTGAGAGAATGGACGAGAGGCTGCCAAGCCTGACCACAGTGACCAGTCATGAATCCATGACTGGACCCAGGCAGGAGGTGGCTGCACCCTAAACTGAGGCTGTGAGCGTAGCAATACCAAGTGAGCTGGGTGGCTTGGGACTCACTAGGACACATGGCAGCCTGGATGTGGACACGGGCCCCATCCTGTGGTCACTGACACAGCTCTGTGACGGTTCACTGTGCTTTCCTCATAAATGTAGCTTTTAAAACAGCCGTTTTCCTTCAAAGTACATCAGGCATCTTGTGCAGTGAGGCTCCTTTTATGCCCTGGGTTCATGTGGCACAAGGCTGGGGGCTGAGCAAGGCGGGATGACGGGCTGGGGGAAATCGCGGCGTCACCTCTCATTCATCAGGCGTCTTGTGCGGAAACCTGGGCAATGGCTTGAAGGATGAGCCCTCCGTAGCGGAGAGGGCAGGTGGCCCAGGAGGCGAGGCTGAGGTCCTCCCAGCAGTCCGAGAAATGGGCAGCCTGTCTGTCTGAGCAGATGGCCAGTGAGCCATCACCGCAGAGCGTGTGCGGGCTGTGGCAGGGGCAGGGCGTGGGTGCTCACACTCAGGTTCAGAGTCAGGCCTCAGGCGTGGGTGTTAGGACTCCGGGCAAGGACTGCCTTGTGGTGAAAAAGGCTGGGGATTCGGTTCTGGTGGCCTTGGGTTTTAGCTCGCAGGATGAGCGTTTTCCGAATGTGCCTAGCGCTGCCATGGGTGCTTTTCCACGTACGTATCTGCTCACTGCATCCTCAGCGTAAACCCATTGAGTAGGTAACATCCTTACGCAGAGGAAAGTGAGGGTAAGACTTGTTAGGAAACATGCCTCGGTGCAGGCAGTCAGGAGGGGGTGAGCTTGTTATTAGCATGCCCACGCTGGCTTTTCCGGGACACCATGCTCCTTCCAGCTGTAACTGTCCTTAGTGTCAGGGTGACAGGCCACTGACCTCAGCGCGTCCTTACATGAGGAGGGCACAGACCTCAGCCCACGCACCTGGGGACGACGTGTTTGGACTTGCTGAGTCTCCAGAACCTTCCTCACTGCGGAGCTCTCCCTAAAGGAGAACGTCCTAGGAGAATTCTGGAATGTTCTGACGTTTTATTCTTTTAACCAATCTTTATTGCTCCTCTCCTATGTGACAGGTATTTTTAACACCTAAGATGTATTGGCAAATGAAATAAACGCACGATTTTGTGGAGAAATGATAGACAATGAAAAGCAAGTGTAATGTATAAGCAATATAGAATGAGACAATAAGTGGATGGAGAAACCCAGGGAAAGGCGCATCAGGATTATAATTTTAAGTAGGACTTACACGGCCACTTGACATTTAATAAAAAACCTATGCTTTTTATTAAGTTAGGTCGTCCTGTACTCAGAGACCACCTGCTGGTTTCACACAGCTGTGTTTCCAGCATTATTGTACGTTTTAAGTGGCCGAGTGTTTGGGGAGTCTCCCTGCAGCCACTGCTACCTCTGCCTGTTTGGCCTGTTCAGTGTCCGCACTAGCGACCCCGCACATATAGTCCCAGCCCTGCTGTGGATTGAACTAATGAGAACAAGGCTCTGATACCCCGGGAAGCCTTCCGACTGGTCAGTGAGCTCTGATAAAAACTAGCGCTTAACTGGGCAGAATGAAGTTCTAGGAGCTTGCGTGACTATTGTGCTTCCGTCCTCCGGATGACATCAACCCTGTTGTCCTGGCCACATGACTGCTGCTCAGAGCCCCGAGGGACAGATTAGCCTGATTTATATGCTGGCAGTTTATGATGCAAAGGACCCGCTACTGAGCAGCACCTGTCGCCCTTTCGAACCATGCTCCCTTGGTATTTGTCTTGATTCCTTTCAGAGTAAGCAAACATCCTGTGACTTGAGTGTACTGTACAGACTTGGAAAGATTGTGTGCCCTTCACCATAACACTGTTGTCTGTATTGAATGAATTCTGGTGACTTTGGAGGGTACGTTGGTTTCCCCTTTGGCACCAATCGGGGTCAGAAAGACTCCAAGGGAAGGCTGTGCCCATGAGGGGCAGTTTGAACGTCACCAACCAAACAGATGGTTCAGGACAGTGAGGTACTTACTCACATGTGCTGTAGACACTGCCGGGCTTGAACAACAGCCCAAACTCCAGCAGCCTTATTGAGCTGAAGGCCAAGTGCACTGTGGTTTGCTGACATTGCTAAGGACATGTGTTCTCTTTACCCTGTTACATTCCCGACAAAGTGATAAATATGGACGTGGTTCTGGTTTATGAAACACAAAACCTCAGATGTGAATTAGAATAGTTTTCAGAGTGGCAACTACATTTTTATTTGCAAGTTCAAGTGCAACTAAGCAGTGTGTAGAAAGCTGATGGACATGCATGCAAGGCTTCCCTAAATGTGTGTGTCTGTTTACTTTTCACCATGATTGATATGTATATGCACACACTTTCTATCACTAAATGAATTCTTCAGTAAGCTGAGTAACTGTTGCATTAATAGGTCTCTCTCTCTACACACACACACACACACACACACACACACACACACACACACACACACACACTCCAAGGAAATAACCAAAAGCATTTAGAGAAGAATTTTAACTAAATGGAACGTTTTGTTAACATGGCTTATTATGTAGCCACTGCTTATGAGAACAAAGCAATGTGTATCATTAAGCATGAAAACACTTTCCAAAAATGTCAGCACTGTCATCAGACTCTTTAACTTAAATGCAGCTCCTGAAAATTTGGGTCATAATTTTTATTTTATTTTTTTTTTTTAGCTGAGCCATCGTGCCACCTGTTGGCAGCTCAGTGGCAGCTCAGTGGCAGCTCAGCTCGGGCCGGGCATCGAACCGCTGTTGCTCAGAGCTCAAACCCTTGAGCGAGCTCTTGGGTCATAATCTTTTGAGTATTTATCACATTTCCATGAACGTTGCCACTGAATTAGGTTTGTCATATTAAATTAATGAAGAACAGAAAAGTTACCACTTAGCGCTTTTTCTGCAGTGAGCTGAGTGGATCCTAGGCTGACTGACTGGCTGCTGTGCGATGATCTATTTTAACTCTTCGAGTCAAAGTCAGCTTTTCTAGCCATTGAAGAGTTACAAATAAAACGGTAGTTAAACGTGCGTGAAACAGAATGCCATTTCTCCCTTTTTTACTTTTATTTCTAGTATCCACATATATGTAGGAAAAATTTTAAGTAGGTAATTCATGGTTCTTTTTTTTTCCAAATTGCAATTTTATTAAAGTTATTATTATAGTCATATCATGCATATAATCATCTTTTCTTGTAAATAACAGGATTTTAGAAATTATTACAGTTAGTTCAAGTGTATATATTCAGATCTTGAAAAAATCAGAGATCTGTGTTAAAAATATTTTCTTTGGAGCCTTTCACTTCCCTAACTACTAGCCATCTGCTTTTTTTTTTTAAACTACTATAAATTTCATGGTGGACTATGATTATTTCACTACTATATAAGTTAAAAATTTTAGGAATAAATATTTTTATGAACTTTTTATTGTTCATGATTTTGAACATAATGCATGCTCACTGGAAAATAAAAACGAAACAAAAACTCTACAAAATAGGAGGAACCATCAGCCAAATTAAGTTATGTCATCACCGAGGCATAACTATCATTAACATTTGTTATATATCTATCCAGACTTGTCTAACATACAGCTGTATGTTAGATGTGTATTAATATCAATATAATTCTGTTATTTATTCACATATATTTAATGACATGTATTTAGTATATGTATGTATTTACATGTAAACATATGTACCAATATATTACAAAAAGGATTCATACTGTAAAGATAGTTTCATAACCAATATTGTTCTTGCTTATGGGAATTAGGAATAAAAATATGATGAGTCTTTATGGCTAAATAGAGACAACGACCATGCCTTTAGTTTAACCTGTTGGTTTTTTTTTTTACAAAAAAATCCTTTCCATATAAATACAGTAAAATAAATAATAAAGAGAAATAATTACGTTTAAACAAACTTTGATAAGTCTGCTTCTAGTTTCACGCATTCTGCAGCTCATATACAACCTCCACGTTAAAGCCTTCTCTGTCTCCCTTTTTTCCTGAAATATTACAAGGCCATTCGTCCCTTTCTCTGTATTATACTCGGTATTTATGGAGGTTGCACACATAGTAGATAGGTGCGTAGTAAGGGCTGATGATGTGTCTCACACCTTTCCGGGATGGGGCCCCTGGATTCACCTGACACAGAGTTTCCAGGAGCAATGACGATTCCTTAGCTTGTGGATTCCATGTGCATTTGATGAATGAAATCATTATTTCAGTCCTTCCATGGCCTTGAAGAATGGGCCAGAATATCCTCCAAGAGTGAGTGGAAGAAAATTTGCGTTTTTGACAAATTGAGCTTTTGGGGGTTGGGGGAGGTGAGGCCTATAAATCCCCTTAGTTTCTTAATATCCTTAATTTAATGTAGTTATTTTTTTTAATCTTTTCCAATTATAGGCCTTAAAACAGAGTGAATGATGCAGAATCGTGTATCATGATAATTGGAAGCAATGCTTAAATTCTAAAAAGATGACTGTGCTTTCTGTCAATTGAGAAAATGATAGCAGTGTAAGGTGTAAAACGGGGCGTGGCTATGGCTTGAAATGGGATGGAAGAGTAGAGATAATAAGACTTAGTCTTAATTTTAGATGTATTTTCAAGGCAAAACTTAACATTTTTGGGGGGCACAATTAACTGTGATGTGTGAAGGAGGCATAAAGGTTGATTCTAAGATGTTGGGACTAAGCAATTAGATAGACGAAGTTGCCATTTACTAAACAAAAGCGGTTTATTTTTCAAGATTGTGGGGATTTCAGAAGTTTAAGTTTAAGTTGTCTATAAGATATCCGAGTGGAGGTGGAGATAGTTGTATGACTTTGGAGTTTAGGAGATGGATCAGAATAACAGGTATAAGTCTGTGAGTCATCAAGATACAGGTGTGTTTAAAGCCATGTCACCAGGGGGGCTGTAAATGTAGGTGCAGAAGTGAGGTGTTACCAAAGGGGCACTTAAGGTTCAGGGAGGAATTTGATTTTTTTGGGTTTGCATTATGATTAGTATGATCCAGTAGAGAGGACAAATTCATGATGCAATAGTGACAGTGGCTGGAATGATATGAGAGTGGGACCCAATTCTCAAAGAGAAGTCTTGAAGTGTATAGAGCCAAGATATTGCGATTGTTATACATGAAAACTAACAGCTGGTATCTTATGTCCTTAAAAAAAAACATTAGCCGCTCTGGTGGTGTATAGTGCCATCTAATTTTGCTTTCAATTTGAATTTCTCTGATGTATAATGACATCGAGCACTTTTTGATACTCGTATGTTAGTAGTCCATTTGGAGTTTCTTTTCTCGAATGGATCCATTCATAAGAACATGAAGGGAAATGAATAGGGGAGAATAATCCAGAGCATCAGAGGCCATTGGATAGTAACAGCGGATCTAACATAAGTGTGACTGGAGTTCCAGATGGAGAGGCGGGAGAGAGCCAGCATATTTGTTTATAAATGGCTGGAATTTTTGAAAGTCATCAACTCACATATCCATGAAACTTGGTGAACCTGAAGCAAGATAAATACAAATGTAACCCCACGTAGAGACATCATTGTAAATGTGCAGGTGAACCATATGAGAAGAAACAGAGAAAATATGAGATGCAGCCAGAGAAAAAAGATGGCACCTCGAGCGGGACGTGGAGAAGCAGCGAGCTCACTTCTCAGAGACAGAGGAATTGTAATGTGCGACACCCACCAGAGGGACTGTGTTTCCTGTGGCTCCAGAGGCCCCTCTAATCATAATTAAACATGACAGTAGAGATTTCTCCAGCAGTTTCAGCAGGCACTGGCCCAGGAAGCCGAGCCACGAGCTGTGCCGCAGCCCAGGCCGTCAGGATTTGGCCAGCACCGCCCGCTTGGGGCTCGCCTGTTTCCGCTCAGGGCCCGTCGGAGTGCCACATGCGCTCCCTAAGCAGTCACAGGAGGTGCTGCACGCTGGGCCATCCCACCTCCACCGTCAGCATGCCAGCAGCCTTCAATCAAAGCACAGCTGAAGCCTTCCTTTTGGTTCACTATGAAGCTTTGCAACTCTCCTGCCTAGGCTTGTGTTTATGCCAAATGCAAGTTGTGTGCATTTCCCGTTACTGCTGTGACAAATCACCACAAATTTGGTGGCTTGAAACAACACAGGTCTATTACTTTACAGATCTGGGAGTCAGAAGTCTAAAATGGGTCTTACCTGGCTGAAGTGACGGTGTCAGCCAAGCAGCAGCCCTTGTGAAGGTCCTAGGGGGAGGACCGTCCCCCGTTCTACAGCCTCCCCAGGCTGTCCACGTCCTTTGATTCATGGCTGCATCAGGCGAACCTCTGTTCCTGTTGTAACGTCTGTTTTGACTGACCCTCTTGCCTTTCTCTTCCAAGGACCCGATAACACATGGCCCTCCTGTACATCCAGAGTGACTTCCTCATCTCAAGATCCTTTAGTTCATCATGTCAGCAAAGTCCTTTTTTCCATGTAAGGCAACATATTCACAGGTTCCAGGGGTTGGGACTACGACATCTGTGATGGTGAACTTTATGTGTCAGCTTGACTGAGCTATGCAGTGCCCAGGTGTGTGGTCAGACATTATTCTGCATGTGTCTGTGAGAGTGGTTTTTTGGATAAAATGAACACTTTGTCAGCAGGTTGAGTAAAGCAGGTTGCCCTCCCTAATGGGGGTGGCCTTCGTCCAATCAATTGAAAATGTGAATAGAAAAAGACTGAGTAAGAGGGAATTTCTCTGGTCTGATGCATTGCCAGGCTACCAGTCTTTTCCCACCATGGAACGGAGCCACCAGCTCTCCTGGGGCTCCGGCTTGCTGACTGCAGTTCCTTGTGATAATAGTGTGTTGATTACTGAGTAAGCCAGTTCCTCATAAAGACTTCTTTATATATACATAGCTATCTGTATCTATCTATCATCTATCTATCATCTATCTATCTATCTATCTATCTATCTATCTATCTATCTATCATCTGTCATCTATCTATTCATCCATTCTATATACTATCCATCTGTCTGGATGTATATCTCCTATTGGTTTTGTTTTTCTGGAGCTCCTTGACCTCTGTAAGATCTTTGGGGGCCATTATTTGGCCCAATGCACATGTTATGGTGGCTGACCTCATTGCTATAACAAGCTCTAAAAACAGCCTGGTTGTTCTCATTTGGTTGTCTTTGTGTATGTCCACACTGCAGATAGGTTTGCTACGTCACGTGGCATGCCCAGTGCAAAGGGTGTTAAAAGAGCCACAACAGAATTGAAAGTACAGCTTTTGCAGATCAAGGCAGAACATATAGAAAGCACACTAAGTCACCTTGATGAGGTGTCTGTGAGCCGCTGTGTTCACCCATGCCAGGGAGTGGCCTGCCCGCTGGCCCTGGGTGTTCCCACAGATGCCAAGGGCCGCTCAGAGGGGCTGAGCCTCGTGTCTGGCAAGACGCAGGTGATCAGCAACGCCCAGGAGTAACTGATCAAAACAAGAGCCACTAAGTTGTTGTGAAATGGTTTTATGGTTTAAATATTTGATTCTCCTGGTCAAAGTCTGGTGTTAGATATCATATATACATGTAGTACATACACACATACAGTGTATGAGTCCACATATATAGCATACAGAATATATATAGTATCGGTTATATATATGTATGTACAATATATACATTTATGTCGATTCTTGTTATTCACAGTAGGCAGTTATGTTCTATAAAATTGTCACAAACCCTGAATTGGCCCACATGAGACCGCTGCTCCTTGGGAAGATAAGAGGGTTAGGTTTCTGTGTGCCTCTGGCTACAACACCTTCATCAGCCAAACAGCATATAACCTTGATCTACACGTTTCTGTTTACAGACGTGTCATTTAACATCTGCTTATTACAAGTAATGAATTGCCCAGGTTTTGAATGATTGGAAGCTGGGGCTTTGGAGGCCGCTTGTGTCTGTAGGTTTTGCGGAACTCCGTAAAGCAAACCAGCCCCATGGACACCGGAAGTCAAGCCGCGTGACCCTTGTCCTGTGTGTCACTTAGCTGCTACCTTCCAGGGCTCTTTGCCAGCTTCCTGGTCTGCAGAACCAGCTTTGCCTGCAAGTTTGACATTTTTCACATCATCTCACATTTTGGAATGTGTGGCAGCCGGCAATGGCCCCCAAGTATTAACATTCCCCTGGGTCACATGACAGTAATTTTCTCTGGCTTTGAGCCTCACAACAACACTGTCCATGATGCTGTTATGTTTTTCATTCCGTCATCATCTCACGAACCCACACATGGGGCTGCATTTGCACAGGTCCGTCACGTGTCTAGACATCCCTTTAGCAGTGTGCCTGGGGCCTCCTCCATGTGAACGGGCCACCTTCCCCTTCCCTCTCTGAGTGTGTCATGGAGGCATTTTTGGCCTTGACCCCTGGTGAACAGCGCTGTGCCTCCTGCCCGAGTCACGCTCACCCCACGCGTTTTCTCTGGAAGGCTCTTCACAGCCCTCTTGCACTTAGGACCCTCGACGGCATGTCCACACTGAGCCGGGGGCCTTTAACCAGAAAACTCAACGACAGCAAGTGCAGAACCCACAGGAGACATGGCACTAAACAGACCGCAGCAGCCGCGTGTTTGCCTGTGAGCTCGGAACACGATGGCCATGTGCCTTGCTTCCTCTCGGCTGGGACATGCAGCTAAGGTGAGCCAGGCTTCGGGCAGCTCTGCAGGTGTCTGTGCAGTGCCGGGGGTGTTGGTGAGGGGCCATGGGTACACCGTAGGGAGTGGTTCACAAATGCAGAATCCACAGATACTGAGGATGGGCTGCGTGGGGGTGCTCTGAATTATATTCTGTGTATATTCTGAATTACTCTTGAAATTTATATGTAAATACACTCATTGTCACTGAGGTCAGATCCTGTGACTATTTCTGAATTTCTCAAGATCTCTAGCTCTCCATCTCATTAGTAAGTGAAACAGACGCCATCCCTGGTCTTACAGAGCCTGTCTCTGGCAGCGTGCTAAGGACGGGCGTATTACATAGGACCTACCATGCCTGCGTATGGGTCTCTTCATTTTCATTGCAGCAGTGCCTATAATCCTTCCCATTTCATTTGTCTTACCTTCCTCAATTTTAATACATACTTTCTCACTCTGCCTCAGTAAAGCTGTCTCTCACAACTGACAATGTACAGTTTGAAGATCTAGTCAGTGCTGGCCCTGCGGAGACCAGAGCATAGGTCCCCAAGGGCTGACGTGGGGCCCCACCGTGGGAAGTGGCATGTTACTGCCTTTCCTGGGGACGTTTCCGCTTCTCTAATCCTGTGCAGGGCTGGCGGCTGACAGAGCGGTTCATTAGACCTAATGCTAGGAGCTGCTTGCTACCTAAAGATAAACAAGTAAATAAAAATAAACTTAAACTGAGAAAAGTGCCATCATCAGCTAGTCTGGCAGGAGCTTACCTGTGTCAGCCACTGTTCTCAGGTGTGATTTGCTATTTTTATTGTCACTCGTCGTATCCCCGTTAATTATTTTTCGGGCCAAACATGAAGATGGGAATCGTGCATGGAAGTGTTTAGGTTTTTTTTTTTTTCTCTGTTATGGGCATACTCTGTGCCTGGTGCTTAGGGATGGAAAAAGCAAACCAAAATAAACAGCTCCGATGGTCCACCACGTAGTTCTGGTCAGGTGACTGGGACTGTGGAAAGGTATCTTTTTACTCTGCACTGTCAATTTGGCCGTAAAGAGTGTCTGCTGGGTCTCAGTGAAGTCAACCCAACTGAAATCATTTCTACTTCCATCTCTTCCTTGAATGAGAATGAAACTTAGATCTAATGTCTAACAAAAACCAAGGTTTTGCTGTGCAGTGACAAGATTTCAGATTTCAGTTTTATAGTTTCATTCAGATACCAAAAAGAGTTGTTTGGAAACTGCTGAGTATCCAGTGATAGTCAGCCATTGAGTAAGACTGGAAACTCAAGTATTTTCTGCTAAAACGCTGAAAAATACTGCACATCACCATCTTATTCAGCTTAATTTATATGTAATCATGCTGTGTTTAAGAAGGAGTATTTTCTAGCAAACATATCATGTTCTTTAAAAAAATTATATACAGGCTATTTTTTTCAGTATATAATCTTTTCAAATTAATATCGATGAGTCTTGACAAAACACTGATATCTATGTTAGTTGCAATCTTTTCTTTTATAAATAGATGCTAGATTGCATTGATTGGAGCAGTAATATATCAGAATAATGGTACTATATTTTTCCAGATGAATTTTGCAGTCTCATAAATTATGAATATATTTATTGTCCCCAAATACAAACTAAACAAATCTTTATTTCACTAGCAAAGATATCAGTATAATGTCATAGTATCCTACTATTAAACTGTTAAATGTCAGTAATAATATGATAATTTTCATATCTGTCACACCTTAGGATTTCAAAACTCTTTCACATATATGATTCACCATATTGTAGCTTTCAGAAGAAATAAACTATAAAAAGTTTATTCAAAGTGGAATCATGTGGCTAGCATAGCAATAATGTACTAGAAACATTACGTTAGAATTACAAATCACCGAGGACTCTCGGGCAACCTCTTACATTTCGATACACAAATTATTATTTTATTTAGCACCAACATATAAACATGATATGGAGAAGAACACAAAATTGTCATGGATTTTATAAATAACATGCAAGCCTTGTAGTAACTTCCATCCAGAGTATTGGTTGGCCACCCACCTTCAAGGTCACTGCTGTAGGAAAGGCTTGGAAGCATCCTGATTCAGATTATATAAATGTGCTGGGCTCTTTCTTTTGTAAATGCAGATGCTAGGAATTCCTGCTGATTTTAGCAGATAATTTTTTTTTCTTTGACTAATAGGAGTGATGTGGAAGCATGCTGACAATGGATACCTGTGGGAGAGGGGGCAGTCCCCAAACAGCTAGCACAGCTCTCAAGGCGTGTGGGGGAGGGGACACTGTTCTGTGCAGGGCCACTCCCCTATCTTTAGTGAAGTATCATAAAATGAAGCAGCAGGGGACAGAGGCTACCAGCTGGACAGGTGCCCTCAGCTGTGCCATCTGCTGTTTTCATCGCCCTGGTCAATGTAATCTAAGCCTTAGATCTTTTTATTGCCTGATGGGTGCAATGGCACATCTTTTATTGTGTTCACGATGAGAATCAAGGAAGCTGATGTAGGCAAAGCACATAGTACAATTCTTGAAACAAAATCGGTAGTCATTACAGGTGCTATAACTTCTAAGCCTATGTGACCAAGGTAAGAGCTCCCAAAGCTTCTTTTTGTAATTTCGTAATTATATTTATGAGCAGTGATTCTGTGTTCATTAGAATGTTATTTCTCCCTGATCAGGGGAACACACCTCACTTTGGTAATTCCAATAGCAGGGGCATGATTTGCACAAGGAATCATCCCAAGAACCGGGCCCGTCAGTGTTATCCTTGGTCATGTAACTACTTACTGTTGGTAACCTGCTTCAGAAATGAGGAAGCTGATCCCTTTGCTAGTTAGTTCACATGAGGAACTGAGCTGGGTGTGAGCAGGCGGCTGGGTAACACGGGTAAGTCAGACAGACCAGCTATTGAAACAGCGCACCCCCCAGGAGGGGAGGGGGAGCTCCGAAACTGCCATAACAGGAATCAAAGTGCCAAGTGCCTCAGGGTCACAAACAAAATGGATGGGAGTTGAAAAGAAATCGCATGCTGTCCCCACTTCAAAGCAGGTTAGTTGCAAATGGAGGGGAGCAAGATTTACTGGAGGAATATTTTAGTCAAATGGTTATCATTGCAAAGACTAGAGACTCACTTGGTTTACTACAAATAAGGCTGCCATCTTGAAATTCTTAAGATTGGAACAAAGAACCTCACATTTTCATATTTCACTGGGCCCTGCAAATTATGTAGCTGGTCCTTGATGGGACCACACGGTCAGGGAAGAGTTGAGGACCTACCAGGGCACAGGTGACAAGGTCATTTTTGTCAGGGCCTTGGGTTCCTCCAGGTTTGCTTTTTTTTTTTTTTTTAACTTTTTTACTTATCTTTTGGATTTTGCTTAATTATGCCTTTTGTTTGCTGACAGCTTCTCAAGGACCTATTGCCTCATGGCCTGTTTGCCTGCCTTCTACTAAATGTCCAGCTATTTTTTTTATTATGGTATTTCTGTTTTGTGTGTGTTATATACATTCAAGATTAGAGATTTTCCTCCAAGCACAGGGTTAGCTGCATCCCTCAGACTTTGACATACATTTTCATTATCAGTTAGTTAAAAATATTTTGTGGGGCCGGCCGAGTGGCGCGATGGTTAAGAACTCGCTTGGGATGCCAGAGGGCCCCGGTTCGGATCCCACATATGAGGGCCAGTGACACTGCCCTCCATAGCTAAGATGCTGAACAACAGCTCAACCTGGAGCTGGGCTGCCGTGAGTCGCCGGCGACGGCGTAGGCTGCAGCCCCTGTGGCAGTGGGTTGCCATGGGCTACCGTATGTAGCCAGCAGCCAGCGTGAGCGGCCAGCAGCCAGCGTGAGCGGCCAGCAGCCGCAGTGAGCGGCCGTCCAGAAGCCGGCGACTGATCTGCCTCACCAGGGAAGAGCGCAATGATGGTGCCAACTTGGGCCAGTGAAGCAACATCCTCCACAACTAGATTGAAGAACAAAACGACAGCAACTAGTCTGTTCCCCTTCCCCCAATTCCCCAACACTGTTCCCATCCCCCCAATTCCCCAATAAAAATCTTTAAAAATATATATATTTTTGTGCTTTTAACTGTGACTTCTTTGTTTTTTGCAAGTTGGAGAATTAGAAATTGTATCATATTTCTGCTATGGTCAGAGATCCTAGTCTAAATGATTTCAACCTTTTGTTGTTCAGACTTGCTTCATGACTTAACAGATGGTTGATTTTGAGTTTATTTGAAAAGAAGATGTATTCTCTTATTGTGATGTGTGTATTCTATACCCATAAATTAGGTCAGATTTGTTCATTGCCATTCTTTTATATGTTTACTGACTTTTTTTATCAGCTTATTTGCTCAGTTAGTGAGAAAGCTGTTAGTTCTCGCTACAATTGAGGTTTAATCAATTTTTCATTTTAGTTCTGTTAACTTTTGCTGAAAATATTTTGAAGCTAAGTCATTAGACCAATAATGATTTAGAAGTTTTCTATCTTTCAGGTGGATTTACCACTTTAGAAACATTTTGAAATGCTATCTATGTCTCTAATAATATATATTGCTTACTTAAACTCTAGTTTATCTATTAATTTAATCTAAAAATTTTCTTTTGCTAGTGTTTTTACTTTAACACTTTATGTGGCTTTATACAAAGGATGCCAAAAAATGTATACATGTTTTAAGAAAGAAAAAAAACTATTAAAATTGTAATACTCAATATATACTAATAACATAAGATGAATGCAAATCACATTTGACTTCTGCAATTACAAGAGATGCTCAAAGTGGTTCTCATCAGCGTCCAGACACTTCTGATTACAGCGAGCTACTGCTTGAGCGATGCTGACTAAAGTGTCCACTCGTATAAATTTTTTTGGTGCCCCCAGTATTTAAAATATGCCTCTTATAAGTAGCTTATATTTCTTTAATACTGTCTGATTTTTTTCTTTTAATGGACTACATAATCCTTTTTGTATCAATATAATTGCTGATATATTTCTGTTTAAAGTGCTAACTTACTTTTCCCCCATTTTCCCCTTATATCATCTATTATTTTTTTTTCTATCCTTTCTTGTCTTTTTTGAATTAACCAAACTAAGTGTTTTACTATTTATCCTTTCGCCATCTGCCCCTAAACCCCAACAAAATTAGCTTGTTACTTATAGATTCCTTACTATTCTTTTGTTCGTTACATTAGAGGGTATAACACGCATTCTTGACTTCATACTGTCTACTATAACATACTATTATCTCTTTCCTGATATACCGGACCTTAAAACACTCCAGTTTCACGTGTTGCTGTACCATCTACAATGACAATGCAGAACTGCCTGCCTCCTCCTGTCTTCCTACCTGCCCTTCAGCGCAGGTCTGTAATTTGAGTCAGACATGGCATTGGATGGACAGAAGCATAATAGAGATAAGTAGAAACTGATATTATGTGCAAGTGCAAGCTCTTTAAGCAAACAGTGATGCTGCAGACATTTTTTTTCCTCCATTTTTCTACACTTAAGTGAGATTTCTTTAAGTATCAGATATTTGGGAAAGGAAAGGCAGAATCTCTGAGGAAAAACACAACAGCGGCATTCAAAGAACAGACCATCATTCTGCAATAGTATCGTCTTGCTATGTGTGCCGGGTCCAAGACAGAATGACTACATTCCTCTTCGAGAAGGTTTAAAGAATTTCAATTTTTCATTCCTATAAGGAGAAGGCTCAAAACAGGGCTTTATTGGCTAGTCCCAGAATGAAAGTCTTGAGAACACACAATTTATATTAACTCAAGTGAACTAGGAAACCCTAAATGTCACATATCATTATTCAATAAAAGTTGTGAATGCGTTTGCAAATAAACATTAGTTTTCTAATTGTCAGAATATTTGTTTTCTAATGAAAATTTTTAGTTTTTAAGTTATGGGTTGGGAAGGGAAGTGCTGTCAAGTTTTCTAAAGACCTCGTGTGTGTGCATGCGTGCATGTGTG